>NC_080025.1:61486251-61789281 GCF_030020395.1 Manis pentadactyla | reverse complement strand
CAATAGGAGATATAATCCCAGATATAATGAAGAATTGGGATTAATCCAAAAATGTGATCCATGCAAGGTTTATGCTGTATTAAGTAAGTACAAGAGTGAAAGTTGACTAGTCAAGCAGTGTGAAACCACCTCCCCTGTCACATTCCCTGCTGTCACTGACCACCACCCCAATCTCCATGTCCTTTAAATAAGCTTAAAGAGTTGAAATAGGTAACACTGTGTAGTGCCAGAAATAGGAGATCGGAACTACCCTTCAGTTAAGTGTGAGCTTTGTTCTCTCCATCAGCCAGTGTCCTCCAAAGAAACAGAATCAACAGAACTGCCTGGTAAAAATGGTAGGTCCTGAGGAGTTCAAAATCCATAGGGCAGTCAGGCAGGTTGCAAAGTACTGGGCAGAAGTCATGAGGCAGAATGTCTTCTTCCTTCCGGAAACCTCAGTGTTGCTCTTAAGACCTTTCAACTGACTGGATGAGGTCCACCCAGATTATTGAGGATAATCCCCTTTACTGAAGGTCAGCTGATTGTACATGTTAATCATGTCTACAAAATACCTTCAGAGCAATGCTGAGATTGGTGTTTCATTGAATAACGGAGGGCTAGAGCCTGGCCAGGTTGAAACATAAAACTAACCATCATGGTCTCTTTATGAGAAAAAAAAAATTCCACATCTATGTTTAAGTAGTAATCTCTTGTTTAATTTTCATTCCTTAAGACAATTTATAAAAACCATATTGATGCAGAGCTGCCAAACCCAAGGAGGAGTTTGGGGAATTACTGAAATACCTGAATGACAAGCTTTTGCTTATCTGAGTTAGTAGGACAAACAACATCAATTCACTAGACGCTGTTCCTCCTAGTCCCAAAACTGGCCTTGAGGAAGAGCAGCGTGGTGAAATCACCAGCTCATTAATGGTGTTCAGTGTTGTAGCATGGGTCACTGTAAATGCAAGAACTTTTTTTTTTTTGCCATAATTTCCTGTCACAGCCCCCAACCCCCAAAATAACCATGGCTCATTGTACTTTGCTGAGATAATGAGTCGAGTTTCCACATAAATCAAGGTGAGGGTAAAATTTTATTATTGCTCTTCTACACTTCTGTTTTCCCCTCCAGGAAAGAAGAAAAAAGAAGTCCTTTCTTGATTCTGAAGCTGAAATGCTAGCAAAACTCAAATTCACATCACCTGATCCTTTTCCAATAACTGAAGTTTCTCTTTCCCGCCTCCTCCTGCCCTCCTACCTCCTGTCTGCCTGCTCCTTCTAGTGACTTTTCTATTCCCTCCCTGCCATTCCCTATCCAGCTTCTTAGATGTGGGGGGTCAGTAACTCTGGCATCCGTTTCCCCATTGCTCACTTGCTCCCTCTCCAGTTCCCTAACCTCTTATTGCTCCTTGCAACCCTACTGAAAGTAAGCTTAGAAATGTCTCACTTGGTGAAATCAGTGGCCATTCCCCAATTTCATGTTCTCCTCTTCCACAGTGGAAACAGGGGGCCAGCCCCTCTTCAGATGCCATCCTTCCCTGGCACCATGACTCTCCTCAACTGTCTCACTTCTCCTGTCTCCTTCAATGGCTTCTCTTCCCCGGGAGTACCATCCCCTAGCTGTAGCTGACACCATTTCCCAAAACTTCCTGCACCTTTTGGACAGCTCTTTTTTGGATAACTCAGACTTTCTTAAAATGTTGCATGGCTACTAATTTTTGCATTCAGCCAGTGTTCTTGAACCCTTACTCTGTGTCATTGCTGTACTGGATGCCCACTAGATAAATAAAAGAAACAAGGATAGTTGTTTTCTTCATTCCCCCAAAGAAAAGGGGTAAACATCTTTTGTTTTTCCGTTTTTTTTTTTTCTTTTTGGTACTTTGTGAATATTTGTTATTTTTAATATTTCACTGAAATACTGAAAAGGAATCATGCATTTTTCCATGATAAATATACGTGCTATTTTTCTTTGCTGGCTTGAGTTATAGTTTATGGTATTTTAAGGTTAGGGACTATATCTTACACATCTTTATTTCTGCTGGGTCCTTCCTGGAGCACATGGTAGGGACCTCATAAACATTTTTTGAATGCATACTAAAATTTCAGCATTATTGTATTTTGACTGAAAATACAACCTAATATAGATGATTCATGCTCTAATTAATTCCTACTTAATAAAAAAGTTAAAGTTAAAAAAACCATTTTTAAAATATAAAATCTGTAGATAATTAAGAAATCTGGGAGTGAGAGATTGGGACCCAGGTCTCTTTACTCATGATTCCAAAATCTGTATCTCTAGCCCCTCAGCTCCATGTGTAAAAGTCCCCTCCGTACCTCTCCACTAGAATTGACCAAGCACAAGTCATTACTTTTCTTCTCTCTTACCATAAATTTTCATGCATACCAATGATGACTTTAAATATTTCTCTAATTTGTAAGATACTGAAAATAAAAATGTTCTTGTATATTTCATATACATAAGATATATAACATATGTCATAATTATAATTATCTTTTGCATGTAGTACTTAATCAACCATGATAAAGTTATTGTTTAAAATGTTATTTCATTTTCCCTGTTTAAAAAAAATGAATAAAGAATCTATGAGAAAATTTTGGCTGAACAAAGAAAAATACTCAAGTGAAGTAGGTACTGAAGTTTATTTTAGTATTCCCTTTGCCTTTGCAAAAATAAAAAACAAAATTCTGCCTCTTAGCTCTAATCTTTCTCCACAAAGCAAGTAGATGACTTGTCAGATTTAAAATGATTATTTTGTAGGTGAATAAACTTAAGAAAAAGTGATCAAATGCATAGGGAAAAATGAAACTAAGACAAAAATTAGATAAAGAGTTTTCATAGCAGAAAATATTTGATATAGTCCTGATTTCCTATCCTTTCCGAGCTAAGTCTGAACTTTAATATTTTTCCAATATCCTGACTAAGGTATTTTATGCTGAAGGAATTATTGAAGGATTGACTAGCAGACTTTTGATGTAGTAATAAATTATTTATGATCTGCTGGCTATATATGTATATTATTCATTGACTAAATCTAAATCTTTAGATCTCTTGCTTCCATGGGCTAGTAATTAGGGATGTGAAGGGTGACTTATGCTTTCTCTGTCTTCAAAACAGCAGTGGGTTACAATCACATGCATTCATCATTGATTAGATCATAGAAAAGTAAGCATGTCTATGTAACTAAAAGTGGAAATACAGCATACCAAAAAAAGGTACTATATATCTGTTTCCTATGTTCTAGACTTAAGGAACCTGATTCCTTTACAGTTACGTAATGAGCTAATTGCCCCTTTCCTATTTGGTTCCATTAAAATTATCTACTCTGATTTTAATTGCTTGGAATATACAGTCCTGTTCCTAATAATTCTTCTGCCTTTTAGGATTCAATGAAAGCCAGATTCCTAAAGTTTAAGCATCTCATAAAATACTTAAAGTAATTTTCATTCTCTTCTTGTTATATTTATTAGATGTCTGTGGCCTCAGAGTTGTATCCCCAGTGGTCCTCTTTTGTAGCGCACCATTTTGTTTTGATTTGCTCCCTTTAGCACTTGGGCATTCTGACTACCCTGTTCCTCTATGGACAATCCTGTCATTGTGTGATTTCTTCATGTTGGCTACAACTTGTGAATAAAAACAAGACTGGTATGTCATGATAACATATATGTTTATATTATGCCAAAATATTTACACAATTCAGGCAGTCAGAAATGTGAAATGAGGTAAACAAAATTTCAAATGATTAACTGTAGCCTAAGTCTTAAATGCCAAACAAATAGATAAAATGAATCTTGAAACTTCATAAATTTATATAGCTAAACATCCACACGGTTAAGACACAAGCCCGAGAGTAACCCCAAAGCACATAGAGATCAGGCAGCTGTCCCCACTTTGTAATTGGGGTTCTTGGTTTCTCTGAGCTGTGATCACTTCTTGTATTATATGGGAATAGAGTATTTTCCATCAAGTTATTTAAGGATTAAATGAGATTAAGTCTCTAAAATGCTTGGCAGAGTTCTTATCACAGGGTTTTGTTATTCTTAGCACATAAATAGTAGCTGTTGTCATTATTAACCAATTTAATCTTTGCTCTGTGACCTCCAAAAATGTATTTATTCAGGAGGAAGGATTGAATGGACTGTTTTTTGCATTATCAAGACCAAGAAAGTCAGAAGTCTATGTGAAACTTTCACTTTTCAATTGATTGATCTGGGACTATATGGTTAAGAACTTGAAATAAAGTGGTAGTACTAGAATGATATTGTTCCTTTGTTAATTATATTTGGTTGAAATGTAAAAGGTATTGTAACCCTTAAGTGAACAAATTAACGTAGAAATATGGATCAATTTATGTTGTATGTTCATGTAGATATATGTTCAATGGTGGTGGTAGAGGTTGAGAAGTGTTTAAAATCTTTGATGGTGATTCTCTGCTAACTTATTCCAATCAGCCTCAGTATGGCATACATTTTGTAACTTTGGGAACGGCAGAAGATTAGATTGTTTTTCTCTGTGCCATTTTTCTGTTGTATCTGAGAATAGAATAATCTCCCATTGTCTGCAGGGAAATTGCTGCATATTTTCCTGAAAGGCTTAGACTGGTGACATTATTCACCCCCTAAAGAATCTGTGGGCAGTGTCTAGCATAGAAACAGTAGAGGTGAGGTATACACCCTATGGAGGAAGTCCTGGATGTCTGATATTATAAGATACAATATTGATTTCCCTTTCTGTTCACATAAATCAAAGAGGTAATAACTATCTTCCTCTGGATTCCAAAATTTCAGTGCAGCCAAGACAAAAATTTTTTCATCCCCTTTGCCATGTATGTGAGGGATTTTTAATTGGCAATCTCTGGTGTATATGCCCCAATGAGCAGACGGACTTTTCAATACTTGTATAAAACATTGCTCTTTCAAAAACTGAAATTGGAAATAAAAGCAGCCAAGTTTGAATGATCAGAGTCTGTCAGTGAAGATTCACATCTGCCAACCCTGTTTTCCTCTTAACAAGTTAGAAGGGCTCTCTCGTCAAACCTTGGACCAGTGTGTATGCAATAGAGTCACATTTTTAGCACGGCATATTTGTTCTTTCTGCCAGTCACTTTATGACGCTCAGCAACTTAATGCTGCACCAGTTCAGAAATCCACATGGGAAAAATAGTCTGACAGCCCTGGTTTCAGTGAGGCAGTATGGGCTCTGTGGCTTTTCACGTGAAGGGAGCGAAGGAGCAGATCCACATAATCTAGTATGTTACACTACCAGTTAAGGATGGTTGATTGGTTTGAAATGGAAGCCAGAACGCTTTCCAGAAATGCCACACAGCCTGACGGAGAGCAAGGCGGAGAGCTCCCCATGGCCCAGCTGCCCCGGCAGGAGGCCCCCACACCCTGTCTGGATACTCAGAACCAGCACCATGAGCTTCACATTGGAGCAAATTGTATATTTCTTTCAAAAGCAATTCAGAGAAACAACTTCACAGAATGCTAACTGAGTCTCAAAATAGGGTTGTTGGTTTTTCCTCTTCTGTATCAATTGCACAGTATCAAAAACTAAGTCCTACTTTCCTCAGACTAAAAATACTGCTTCTACTTGACTTTAAAGTGTGTATAGATGCACAGGTCAGGAAACATATGCACGCACATGCACACACACACACAATTACAAGCACTTTCAACCAGCTGGCAGGAGGGAGCGTCTGAAATGAAATGGATTCACCAGTCCTTTTCATCTCTCTCTCTCTCTCTGTCCTTGTTACTCAGTTTTCTTGCTCCATCAGAATGGCTGGCAGTTGACAGTTGTGGGTAGAGGAGAATAAACTGTTGGAAAGCGTGTCAGTGCACATATCCTGGCTCCACCCCCAGCCAGCTGTCCCCCAACATTTCATGGGAGGTGTTACAGCCACTTGATATACGATGTTGTGGTAAGTTCAGAAGACGGTGATAGGTCATGCCACATTGGCCCCTAAGAGCCATTTACGTAAAAAAGAATCTTGCTTGTTCAGGAACAGTTAATACTGTTTGAAGATAAGCCTGCACATTGCTTACTGTCCATGTACAATAACAACTCTTCACTACAAGGTGCTTCTGTAGCTCGAGTCTTCATGGGGGGGTCGTGTGTGGTCGAGGGTGTTTCTGTGGTGCTCCTGCCTTCGTGTGTGTCCACACACACTGGAGGGCACAGGGAACCTGTATTTTTAGCTAGCTCTCATAACCTTTCATGTCCTGCAAAGGGTTTTAAGATTTTTTGTTTCTTTGTTTTGTTTTCTCCTACTGAAACACGTTCTCTTTAGATGGGGGCACTTATTTTCATTTCATAGTGTCCCTCTGATAATACACTTGTCTTTTTGTCATTGCTGTTTAAAATTCATCACATTGTTTTAGAGAACAGACAAATTCACTGACCATTTTATGCTACTGAATTCCTGAAGGGAGCAAGCTATTTAGAAAGCCTCTGCTTTTTGGAGCTTTGCCAAAAAAACAGCCTTATGTGCTTTCTTTTTTGTGGCCCTACTTTATAAGTGTTGTTTCATTTTTGCCAGATTAGCAAATAATCAGTGCCTTTAGATTCTCTTCAAATGTATTTTCTTTCTCCTTTCCAACAAAGTAAATGGCAACTATTTAAATATGTCTTACCACTCAATGCCAAACACAAAGGAAATGTAAATAGATCGTCAGACTAAGTCTCATCTGCCAGGGAGAAACAGTTGGATGCGTGCTGATTAAGCATAATATTTTTTTAACCAAGCTTTTAATTAGCCATCTGTACCAGGTCACGCAGGTGAAATTATAAAATGTGATTAAGGAGTCTTTTTTTCTGTTGAGAAATAAGTGACTATGCCAACATCTTGGTATCCTTTTGCCTATAGATAGAATGTTGGAATCACTGTCTGCCTTGGAAAAAAATCAAGAAATCCTGGAGGCCCGTCACTTACCTGTTCAGCCACACCACTGAAATTTCCCAGTGCCTTATATGAGTGCAGGAGGAGACCTTTCCACACTCCTACCAGACGTGGGAACTCGTAAAGCTGCACTTTAGAAATGATCTTTTCTGAGTTTCCCATTTTACATGAAAAGAACCTCGATCAAGAACAGTGAAATTGCTTGCCCAAGATCACACACCCATTGAAGTAATTTATAGTACATCGCTTATGTTTCATGATAGTCACAGAGTTTTGTGGGTTACAGCCCCGTCACCTCTCTGCCTCCACATTCTCAAGGCCCTCTTCCAAACAGCTTCTTTGGAGGGCTGCAGAAAGGGGACTGAGCTACTGCAGTGAATTCCCCTGTTTGCAATTATTTGCTTCACTGCTTCCCTCCATTAACTGAGCTAATGAAAAGAATATTGCAGTTCACCTCTCAATTTTCATATTCAGGAATTAAAGATATTTTACCCAACGTTCCAACTGATATGATTTGAGAAACACAAAAGAGTCCCCAAGACAAACCAGGTCCTAGAATATTTGACATCTTAACATTTGTGTTGAAGTCTTGGTTTCTATTCCTGAATCTCACCTAATTATCAATATAACTTTAGAGAAGTGATTTAACTTCTCCTAGACTTGGTTTCCACATGTATAAGGTATAGGTAACAAAAATCATATGGATTTTGTAAGGATTAGGTAAGATGGAGTTTGTAAATGTAAGATAAACATGAAATATATTAAAATTGTCATCCCTGTGGTCAGAGAAATTCTAGGTGCTGTTAATGTGGTAAAATGGATTGAAGAATTAGGCTGTCAGGAGGAGTAACACACAGGAAGGAACAATTAACCCTCCACAGTAGGAGGTGGCCAGAAGGTCGGGCCAAAAGATGAAGCTGGTCTCAAAGGGTGCCTAGGAGTCTGTGAGTGGGGGCAAAGCGTGAGGAAGAGCAGGAGGCTGGAAAGAACACAGCCTGTTTAGGGCGAGGCTCCCAGCTTGGGCCCACGGAGACCCAGAGTAGGATGGGGAGAGGCAGGAGATGGTGGACACGCGCGCTGAGAGCCTTATCTGCTGTGCTGGAGACCCTGGATACTCTCTTCTTCCGTGAGCAGTGAGCGGGCCCCGCAGGCTGTTAGCAAGCTGGCAGATGCCCGACAGGGCGGCGCCCACCCAGCACAGCCGCCTACCAGCACCCTTGACCCGCACTGTATTCACACTCGCCTGCTTCCTGAGTGGATCCTGACCGGAGCAGGGGATTTATTAGCAACCCCACTACTCCTAAGGTCAATGCGGAGGAGACGAGGAAACCCCACAATCCCACAGGCTCAGCAAGTCACGCCCAGTGCTAGGCTTCCCTCTCCTCCTTCCCTGGTCTTTTGTGCTGCGACATCAGGAAGTCCAGCTAAGAGACTGTTACAGAAGTTCATTTAATGGATGGTAATGTCCTAACCTCACGTGGTGGAAGTAGGAAAAGAAAAGAAGGAAGGAAGGAAGGGAGGGAGAGAGGGAGGAAGGAATTATAGAGGTAGCTAAGGCATAGAATCCAAGGACCTTTGCCTCAGGATTTCAGACTGAAGAAAATACCTTTGAGATCATCTGGCTTAAACTTCTTTTTACAGCATGGTATCTGACTCAGAGTAGTAGTGAGTATAATAAATCTTTGCTGAAAAAAATAATGGATAAATGAGGGATAAGACCCAGAGGTGTGTTGATACCATACAAGTGGAATAGGAACATAAACATGGCTCCTTTATCACTGGCCCTCCATTACGCCACACACGGTCTTACAATGTAAAACAAAGGATTAAAATACTATCTGAACCTCACTTTAGTGCCTCAGCTCGATTCGCCTCACTTTCATTCATGATGTCAATTTATAATGTAGCACATAAGAATCAATAAACTAAAATTCTTCTGACGAAGGCATTTTGTCCTTCGTCTTCCACCTTCCACAACCTAAGTGGTTGTTTTTACATCTCTGCATAGTTTGGTGGGTGGCTGCAATACTGCTGTGCGCAAGACAGGGGGTTAAGGCCAATAGAACCATTGTAGGGTCCGGAGCTTCCAAGCTGGAGTCTCCTCCAGTAAGTGGCTCTTTGTATACCTGTCACTCTAAAGAGACCACTTGGGAATTTTAAAGAGACCACTGTTTTAAATGATTCCAAAAGAATGATGCTTCTGCTTTTCTGAGAACAGAAATCGAGCAAATAGTCTTGATTACTAGAAGAAATTAGATTTAGGTATAAGGAAAAACCTTTGGTCAATAAGAGACATAGAAACTTGGGACAAATTCATCAGGGCACCTGAGAAAATAAGACAAGAGCCCATTCTTTCCTTGGATGTTTATCTCCATACCTTTCCCTGTGACGTAGCTGAGAACGTGCCAAGATGCACACATGCGGGTGTTCTAAGTTCTACCCACCACCCCACCGCTGTCGCCACACAGTTCAGACATGTTTTTTTTTCCATCTGATCCCTCCACCCTAATCTCATTCCAGAAGGAAATGAGAAATCCGAAGATACTTTCATGAAGCATTAGTCTTCCTTGTTGGGACACCGTACATTCATTAATAAGGATGAACACATGTGTCCTCTCAAATTCCTGCAAGCAAATTCAAATAATTTAATAAAATTCCACAGTTAATTCTTAAAATTTTGAAGTATGTATTCTTTCTCATTCTTAGGACTTTTTTACTTTCCAGTCATTATTAGACATTTGTTAAAATTTTCACTATATGTATTTATATATGTAACATGACAATAGTGCTTTCCTGTTTACAGAACATTTTCACAGACATCTCTTTCCTGTAAGATAGGTAGAACAACTATTGTTATCTTCATTTTATAGATGAGGAAGCTGATACTGAATAACTTTCTCAAATAGCAACCCAAGGAAACCAGCTTCAGTGGTATTTATCTGACACACCATAATGCTTCACTTTGGAGGATAAATTTTATCAAAATCGGTTCTTTTCAGTTGAATTGAAGTGGTGAGTAGAACACCCCCAAAAGTACATATTGAAATGTATTCTATCTGTGGGGTTGTAGAACAGAGTGAAAATAAATATCCACTATTATAATAAAATTGCATATTATTATAAAACATGCAAACCAACACAAGCTTCAGAAAAGGAAGGTCAGTCAAATCTTACTAGTTGTAGAGGAGACTCAAAAAATATTAATCTTTCAATGTAGAGTGCATGTAATTGGTGGGATTGGAATAGTCTGTGAGAATTATTTTTTTTCTTAGCAATATATGACTTGGTAAAAGCAGAAGTTAGAGATACTAAGAGCAGTAACTTTAGCCAGGAAATCTATTCATTTTCCTCTGACTATACCTGCCTGTCCTTTTTCATTGAAAACGTATCCTAAATACCTAAAGCATTCTCAACATAGTAGTGGTTCTCTGTATATTTTGTGGAGAAAATTTGGAACAGGTACAAAATTCCCACAAAGGAATGAGATCTGAGAAGAATTTGTAGTTACAAATGTGGGACAGGAATGATGAGTAGGAATAATGGAAGGATACCTTTGAAAAGATGAGGAAAGAAAGAAATTATTTGGAATGAAGTTATACCCAGAAAGGAAATGCTCTTGAGGGTAGAGGAATAGCAGAAGCCCACTAAAAGGCAAGAAGCGAGTTGTAAAGTGTGAACAGTAAAGACATTAGCTTCACAGGAATGGTAACTCACCAAGTGGTGAAGACAAAAATAAGTTGCAAAGACTGTCAGTAAAGAATGTTAAGCAGTTGGTCTAAAGATTGAGTAGTTTGAACTCATTGGTCGAGTGTGAAGTAAATTAGTCTGGTCCCAGATGGTGATTAAAGCAGGGAGACAGCAAGTAAGACTGTAAAGGAAGATTCTGAAGTCCACAGTGGCATAAACAATGTTGGAACAGAGGAAAGACGTAGAAAAAATAACCTATTTTAAGCAATGCTTTACAAAGAGTGCCCTCATTATATCCAAAATGGTAAAGTACCCAAGAGGTATCCAATATTGTATTTTGATTTCCATGACTAGGAAAGAAACCAATTATCTTAGAACATTTTTCATAGAAACTTTAACTTCTCATTTAAACTTTCTGCTTCATTAGCCTGACTCTCCTTCACTTGCTATTTGAAACCACATAAGTGGGAATCAGGCCACTCTGAGAACAGCTCTACTGGGGACACCATGCCTATCAGTCACACCAAATTTGACCAACAGGACCAGAGGTCAATAGCCCCAAAACTCTTGGCCTCACTATGGCCAAAAGTTGGTCTTCCTGCCTTTCTGTAAGGAAACAGTGTAATCTTGCAGACAATATGGCAAAGAAAATGTGCATTTGGCTTCCAAAAAAAATGTATTATCTTATTTTTATGGAGAAGCTTTCTTTGGTAAAATGAAAAGCGTTTTCACAGTCGCCCTGCAAAAGAGGACATGGAGGGGATATTTTAATTCCCATTTTATAAAAGAATAAATTGAGAGAAGAGATAAGTGACTCTTTTCCAATTCTCCCTCTTAAGGAGGCCAACAGGATTAGATCTAGAGCCGTTGTTCTAATGAGGTCCCCTTCTATGCCCTTAAGCCCAGCCTACCCAGAGCTGACAGGGCACTTATGGATGGCCTATACCAGGTGGACCATATTTTTATTTCACAACATGTAAATGGCATTCATACAGTACAGCCTATAAATATCCTGGCCCAATCAGTTCTACCTGAACAAGCAAACATTTGCTTTCATCTCCATCCACAACAATTTTGGCAAGACACAGTGTCTAGGCAGCTATATATTTTTTGAAGTGAGCACATGAACACTGTCAAGTTGTTAGATAAATTTTTCCTGTGATAACTGACCACACATCTTTAACTTTCAGAAATCTTCTATGTAGCTCCACAAATATATTGTTGCATAGTCCTTTATCTCTTGCTTGATGACTTGAAAAATTGCTCTGAGTGGAAAATATCCATAAATTTTAAAAGGCAATCTTATTAAGAGCCACAAATAGTTCTCATTCTGTTTCTAAAGAGAAAGATCACATTAAAACTCAAAATAGATAGCATTAATCACTATAATTCAAATAACTACTCTTTAGACCTGGCAGGGGACCTTGAGAGCTTTGAACATTGCCCTTAATTTTTTTTCCCTATGAATTTCTGGCATAGCAGAGGAAAGGATAAAGCCTGGGAACTTGGGGATCTGTTAACAGTGATTAAAGTTAGGGAGAGCCTTAGAGGAAACTAGCATTTGTTACCTTCCTGGCTTTTACTTGCCCACTCAGAAACGCTACTCATCCTTGATTATGATTGTGGTGGGAATATCTTGGTGGAACTGTCCTGATTTTATAAAAAGATATAACCAAGAACAATAATTATTGAAATAGCAATCATCCTTTGCATAACAGTTTACAGCTCCACCTGCATTATCTCATTTGTTATTTCCCACAGTACAGTAAGTTGTTACTATTCTTATTGTTCCTTATTATTTCTAAAGTGTCTGAGTCACAGAGGATTTCAGTTAGCTTTTAAAGTCACACAGCTAGTAAGTGATGGAGCTGGAAATCAGACCAAAGTCTTTTGACTCCCTATCCCATGTCAGCTAAACAATGCAGCCCCTCAAACCTACAGAAAACTTTGGAGCAAGGATGGAGATGGGCAGAAAAATAGCCAGTGCATTTTTTAAAATGACTGGCCAAATAGGAAAAATGGGGAAATGAGATGTACAGATGAGGGCACCCAAATGTCCAATAAGCATATGAAAAGGTGCTCACCTTCAGTAGCCATCTGGGAAATGTAAATTGAAGCCATGATCACACCCATTAGATTAGCAAAAAATAAGTCTGAGAATGCCAAGTATTGTGTCAGATGGGGAGTAATGAAAGTTCAGATCTACTACCAATAGGGGTGTAAATCAGTTTGACCTATTTTGCCAGCCATTTGCTATTATCCAACATAGCTGAAGATGCACAAGGCTTATGGCCAGCCAGTCTAAACCAAGGCACATACCTCAGAAAACACTCTCCTGTATGTGCACAAGGACCATTGAAAGAGGTTCATAGTAGAGTTATCTCTAATAGCCAAAAACTTACAAGGACCCAAATGTCTATTACATCACTAATAAACAGTGATGTAGTCATCCAATACTATGTTGCAATGAAAATCAATGAACTAGAGGTAGAGGTATCAAAATAGATAAACATCACAAGTATATTTTGAGGGAAATTACAGATGATTAATATGTATACCATTTACAAAATGTTTAAAATATGCAAAAACACTTTTAGGGATATTAATGTTTAGGGATATTGTTTATAGGTATAGCTACATTATAAAAATGTAAAGTAATGTGAATAACAAACTTCAATGCAAAATAGTGGTTACCTTTGAAAAGGGAAGTAAGAGAATGCAAGTAGGAGAGAGGTGCTTCCCAGGGAGGCTTCAATTAATGTGAACAATGTTCTAATCATCAAGCTGGATGGTAGTACACCAGTCTTTATTATTCTTTTAAACTTGTTAATGTGTAAAATATATTATCATAACTTTAAAAATTGAAAAGACAAGAGGAGAAGAAGTTTGTCTGGATCAGATACTTCTCTGGGACCCTGGGATGAACAGAACAAGTTGAAAATATGCCAAAGCACCCCCAGTTTATAAGGAATCCCCAGTCTAATGAGGAGTCACAGTGGCAGAGAGAGGATGCCCATCCCACTTTAGCCCCGAGCCCTAGTCAAATGTTCCAGCCATGACACCAGCATCCTCTCTGATGGACATATTGATGAATGAAGTTCTGTCTGACCAGTCACATAGTCTGCTGTGACATTTTCCAGAATCAGACCCAACCTGGATCCCTGAAATGTTGGTTTGGCTTTTCTTTAGCATTTGGGAAGAAGGAGTGTTGACCAGGTCTAAGTTGTTAAGGGCACTTTGCTCTTTAGTATTTTATTCACAGGAGTATTTATTTTTAAGTACATTTAGTGGACAACTCATTTCATATCAGGCACCTAAGAAAGGCTAGTATTTAACTCTGAAAGTTCAACTCTGTTTTTTATTTTTGATGTTTGAGATTCTGATGGGCAAGAATGTCTCAGAATGAAGTCCCTCACCATTTATACTACCCACGTCAGAATTATCCTGATAAATTAATTCTGTTTGACAATCTGTGAAAACATGTCTTTTCATCCCTCAAATACTCTTTAGCATAATCAGGCATAATCTCAATTTGGAAGTTCAATTCTTAAATATTACCATTTTTAGGACAAAAATATCAGTCCATGATAGAATAGTTTTCCAAAAATAAAATTGTTATTTATACATCATTAAATTTTTTAAACTATTATCTCAAACAAACATGTTTTCCTGCATTTTGATGAGGAAGTATTGTTTTTTTCTGAATATATTTTATAATGAATAATTTGCATTCAGGGCATTTTTAATATCATAAAGTTAACCAGTGGTCTTCTGTAACTCTATGATAATTCTTTGAGGAAAGAAGATGTATAACTTTTTTTGAAAAGATCTATAGAAATAACAATTTATCTAAGATCAGATGAGTGTACAGCAGCTTCCTGTTTGAAAGCCAGGGTCCCAAATCCCCTTGATCCTATTTTAACAATAAGAATATTAATAATTATCCATGTGTGAGGCTCTGTGTGGACACATCTCCTGCATTGTTTCATTTTATCCTCACAACAACTTCACAAGTGAGGAACTGTTGGCTCAAAGCAGGTAAGGCACTTGCCCAGCATCATATATCTGCTAAGTAGTAGAGCCAGAATCCTATTGCTCAGCAAATTGCAAAACCTGGGCTCTTGACCTTTACTTGTCTATACACAGAACCTTTGCAATTATGCCTCTTTATACATAGAGAAAATAAATGAGCAAAATATTTTCCTCTTCCATAAAAAGAAAAAAGGGACTTGGCTGAGACAAGTGATACCAAAAAATCCATATGCAAGGGCTTTCTTTTCATCCAAGTTATGACCACCACTTCTGTCAACAGTTTGAAAATTCTATTAACTGAATTGCACTGACATTGGAAATGAAGATGAAAAAGGAGCATAGAATGTGTGCTTCCTCAAGGTACAAATTCTGAACATTTCTTTCTGAATACGAAGTTGTTTCTGAACTCCAAGAATAACCAAATGGCACTTTTTTTTTCCAGCATTCAGTCATTATATTTCTTGGCAGACCTGTTTTAACCTTGAGTCACCTGCAGTGAATTTAAATACTAATTCTAATTTATTTTCTCTCTGCTTACTGAGAAACCGAGCACCTCTTTACTAGTCTCATAAATAATTCCATTTTTTCTATGTCAACGTTAATTGAACTTACCTCATGTTGTCAATCTTTCTTTTTTCCTTGCAGGTGATGTCATTGTCTATATTAATGAAGTTTGTGTCCTTGGACACACTCATGCAGATGTAGTCAAACTTTTCCAGTCTGTTCCTATTGGTCAGAGTGTCAACCTCGTGTTGTGTCGTGGCTACCCTTTGCCCTTTGATCCTGAAGATCCCACTAACAGCATGGTGCCGCCCCTTGCAATAATGGAGAGGCCACCTCCAGTGATGGTGAATGGAAGACATAACTATGAAACATACTTGGAATACATTTCTCGGACCTCACAGTCAGTTCCAGATATAACAGACCGGCCACCTCATTCTTTGCACTCAATACCAGCGGACGGTCAGCTTGATGGCACGTATCCACCACCTGTCCATGACGACAATGTATCTATGGCTTCATCTGGGGCCACCCAAGCTGAACTTATGACCTTAACCATTGTGAAAGGTGCCCAGGGCTTTGGCTTCACTATTGCCGACAGTCCTACAGGACAGCGGGTGAAACAAATACTTGACATTCAGGGATGCCCTGGCCTGTGTGAAGGTGACCTCATTGTTGAGATCAACCAGCAGAATGTACAGAACCTGAGCCATACAGAAGTAGTGGATATACTTAAGGACTGTCCCATTGGAAGTGAGACTTCTTTGATTATCCATCGAGGAGGTAAGATAAACACTGGCTCAGCAATAAAATATGCAGTTAAAATAGTAGGACCTTTACAGTGGTATCATAAAAATGGGAGTTTCTCTGGTGTTGAATGAAATCGTGCTCTAAAAAATTAAAGGTAAAAGACTAAGAAAGAAAAATATGAGTTCAAGAAGGAAGCTGAGTTTTTTAATTTTGAGAATATATCTTCTCCTGTTTTGTATTAAACACAATAAATATAGTGCTTCAGTCTTACAAATTTATATCGCTATGAACTTGGAGGGCAACAACTGAATACCAAAGCATGAGTGGGTCATTTTCCAAAAGTTCATTAATGAATTGGTTGTACAGACCTCAAACTGGCTCCCCGTTGACTTTATTAAGATACCTGATATTTTCCAATGGAAGCAATCCTCTGAATTGTGCTTAGGATTCCAGGCTAGCAGGTGGAAGCTGGTTCAACCCCTTCCGAGCTCAAGTATAGTCTTGTTAATCCCCATAAGGACCCCTGGGAGCTGTGTCGCTGCAGAAAAATCTTCTCAGCTTTGTGAATAGGGCTGCTCAGGACACTTCCTCCACTGCTGCAGAGGCCCTACAGTGATGCTCACCCATAGGGTCCTCGGCAACCTGGGAAGAGAGGGATGGGACGGGGTTAGGGCTGATGTTCTAGGGGAAGAATAGAAATGGGCGCAGTGAGGAGTGTGGTAGAGCGCTGAGCCCTGGATGTTTCTTCCCTTCTTCCTTCTCTGTGAGGAGGGGATGAGGCTTCAGCAGACCCCCACCCTGCACCATTCCTCTGCCTCTTTGCTCTGGACTGTCAGTGAATCTAGGGAGAGAAAGGAGGGAAGGGCCAGATAGAGAGGACAGAGAGGCTACTTGAAAAGAGTGTAAAGGTAAGGGCTCAGGCTAAGTCCTGGCTTTGCCCTTACCAGTTTGGGAACTTAGGACACCTAAAGCCCGTGACCCTCACAAGCCTCCTCCTTCACACTGGGCTGAGAACACTACCTCCCCTGACAGCAGAACTCTTAGTCTCCAGTGGCCCCACGATAGATGCTCGTTAAATGTCTAAATTAGGGCCAAAGCTAGAGCAGGGATGGGTCAGAACGAGCTGTACAGTGAGGAACTCGGGCATGAAGAACACATGTGTGGCAAACATGTGATTGTCTATTCAAAGCACCAAAGGGGCACAGAAGCTCTGTCAGCTTGAAATGCCGATGAAAGCGAGCAAAGCTGAATGAAGCACCTTTTGTGATTTATTTGGCCCTCTCTGCAGGTACTTCCCCTTCAAGGAAGTACTTACGTTATTGATTCCTTGCGTGAAAATGAACACAAAATACTGAGTATCTGTAAGCAAACCTATACGAAGTATTAAGTTCCTATGTTAAAAAAGGGAAATTAGTATGATACCGAAGTCTGAAACTTGACCTTCTTATAAAGGCATTGGTCTAATAAATGACCTTCTAATAAAAAGCATTGCTATAAAATAGCATTTGAACTTTTATAATTAACTATTGACAATGTATTTTAATTTATCCCATTGTTTATTTAAGATTATAACAAGTATTCTTAATGAAATAGCCATATCTTCGTAATATCAATGGAAAAATCAAATCTATGTAACAGATTCTTGATATGAAAAGCTATACTGAAAATTACAGTGCAGTAGCCACAGTACAGTTCATAGAAACAAGTCTGGGCACATATATAATGACTTATTTTAAAGGCACGACATAGCAGAAAAAAATATTTTGAATTCATTTATATATATATATACATACACACACATATATATATATATATACACACACACACACACACACCCTGTTCTTGCTTATTTTTCCCTCTATCTCCTCAACCTCTCATTTGATCCTCAAGTATTCAAAGATGTGTTTGCATTTTGTTTGTATTTGGGGATGAAGAGTTCATTTTTATTTTGTGGCTAGGAGTATGGTGCCCTGTGATGCCTAAGGTACTTGTAGTCTTGTGTTTCCCTAAATTACCACAATTTGCGTTCATCTCTCTGAATTAATAAGAAGTAACACCATATCTTTGTGATGAAATCCACTGACTGTCTTATCATAGGCTACTCATATGTGCTTCTGGCCTCATTCAGGTATGCATAGATCTTCAAGAGCAGATCCTATGCCTGGGTCCTTACATCAGGATCGTGGTTGGTTGTTTTCAATTATTTACTAGAATTTTTTAATTTATAAAGTAATAATATGCATGGATTAATTTTTTAAAGCGAATAGTGTCAGAAGGTATACAATGAAAAATAATTCCCTCTATTGTCCCATTCTTTTTGTCCTTTACCCAGAGGCAAACATGTTTTTTGTATATATACTTCAAGAAATTCTGTAGTCTTAACTAGCACATAAAAGAATGTGTGTTGTATGTTTACTATAAATGGGAGATATTATGCATCCATATTCTTACTCTAAATACCTTTGTTAAATATCTAGGGTGTATTTCATTTTTTAACTCACACCATTGTGGTATAATTTACATACCGTAAAATTCACTGCTTGTAAGTGTATTTTTTGATAAGTTTTGCTTAAATGATACATTTGTGTAACAATAATCATAATTCTTAGAACCCCCATCATCCTAAATTCTCTCAGCCCCAGATAATCACTGATACGCTTTCTGGATAGTTTTCCCTCCCTGGACGTTTGTTTTTTTTTTTTTTTTTTGAGAGGGCATCTCTCATATTTATTGATCAAATGGTTGTTAACAACAATAAAATTCTGTATAGGGGACTCAATGCTCAATGCACAATCATTAATCCACCCCAGGCCTAATTCTCGTCAGTCTCCAATCTTCTGAAGCATAACGAACAAGTTCTTATATGGTGAACAAATTCTTACATAGTGAATAAGTTCTTACATGGTGAACAGTGCAAGGGCAGTCATCACAGAAACTTTCGGTTTTGATCATGCATTATGAACTATAAACAATCAGGTCAAATATGAATATTGTTTGATTTTATACTTGATTTATATGTGAATCCCACATTTCTCCCTTATTATTATTGTTATTATTATTATTATTTTTAATAAAATGCTGAAGTGGTAGGTAGATGCAAGATAAAGGTGGAAAACATAGTTTAGTGTTGTAAGAGAGCAAATGTAGATGATCAGGTGTGTGCCTGTAGACTAAGTGTTAATCCAAGCTAGACCAGGGCAATAAAACATCCACAGATGCAGAAGATTTCTCTCAAAACAGGGGGGGTGAGGTTCTAAGCCTCACCTCTGTTGATCCCCGATTTCTCACCTGATGGCCCCCCTGCGACTGTGCCTGTCTTAGGTTGTTCCTCCCTTGAGGAATCTTACCCGTCTCTGGCTAACCAGTCATCTTCCGGGGCCATACAGGGAAATGTAAAGTTGGTAAGTGAGAGAGAAGCCTTATTGTTTGAAAAGGTTAGCTTTTTACTTCTTTGCAGATTTATGCCCTGTGGCTTCTATGCCCAGCATTTGTCTTGAGGTATCTTTACCACTTGGAAGAATCATGATACTCGGTAAATTCGATATGAGGCACGAATTCTATTTAAGGGTTGTAATTAGGAAGGAAGAAGAAAAGCTATAGAAATAGCAGACGGAAGAAAACATGGGAAGATTGATTATTTCTTTGACATATCTTCTTGTAGAGTAACTTAAGCATGTATAGGTTTTAAAGTACTAATTAAATTGCGCACACACATTAACATAATAGGAATACAGTTACATAACCAAAGCAGACCTATAATTACCAGCCATCTCCAGTGAAACCAAGAAAACCAGTTAGGCATCCTAGGCATTTGTGAAAATTTATCTATGATATGATGGATATTGTCCAACTGAACTTGAACAGTCTGAGAGAAATCAGACAAATTAAAACAACCCATTCATGGGGAATGTTCACATCCCTTATATTCTTTTAACAGTAAATACTCTGTAGTTGTAAGATTTTGGAGTGCTACAACTTGCACTTCTCCTAATTCTTGATTGAGTTCCAACAGTATAGATCCAGTCAAATTTGTTGTTTTACTGTATGTACAGGCCAGCTTAGATATCTCCTTCCTCATTCCCATGGCAAGTCCAGGAACCGGTGGGATAAGTGCATCTACAGCTGTAGCAGTGTGTGGATCTTTGTTGGGGTTTTTTGATGATCATCTTCTGGCATGAGTCTTCCCGAGAGTGCTGATGTTGGAAGTTCTTTTTCATATCGTATCTTAGTTCATTTTCGGGGTAGCCCAATTAGGCTTTGATCCTCTGTATAAACACAAACAGACCCTTTGCCCACACTTTGATATGCCCTTTATACCACTGTGTAGAACTCATTGGAGGTCACCGCACAGGAACTGCTTTTTTTTCTTAAGAGAAAGGAATATTATCAGAAAAATGTACCTCCATAGCTGATCATCTGACCATCTGACACCCTTTAAGTGATCAAAATTAAGGATATTTAAAGCATGCATTAATCGTTGATTTACAGTTAGTTTTAGCCTATGAGGGAGTAATCCCCCTTTTCTTTCTTTCTTTTTTTTTGTTATCATTAATCTACAATTACATGAAGAATATTATGTTTACTAGGCTCTCCCCTATACCAGGTCCCCCCTATAAACCCCTTTACAGTCACTGTCCATCAGCATAGCAAAATGTTGTAGAATCACTACTTGTCTTCTCTGTGTTGTACAGCCCTCCCTTTCTCCCAACTCCCCATTATGCATGCTAATCTTAATACCCTCCTTATCCCTCCCTACCCACCCATCCTCGCCAGTCCCTTTCCCTTTGGTACCTGTTAGTCCATATTTGGGTTCTGTGATTCCGCTGCTGTTTTGTTCCTTCAGTTTGTCCTTTGTTCTTATACTCCACAGATGAGTGAAATCATTTGGTATTTGTTTTTCTCCGCTTGGCTTATTTCACTGAGCATAATACCCTCCGGCTCCATCCATGTTGCTGCAAATGGTAGAATTTGCCCTCTTCTTATGGCTGAGTAGTATTCCATTGTGTATATGTACCACATCTTCTTTATCCATTCATCTACCGATGGACATTTAGGTTGCTTCCAATTCTTGGCTATTGTAAATAGTGCTGCAATAAACATAGGGGTGCATCTGTCTTTTTCAAACTTGATTGCTGCGTTCTTAGGGTAAATTCCTAGGAGTGAGATTCCTGGGACAAATGGTAAGTCTGTTTTGAGCATTTTGAGGAACCTCCATACTGCTTTCCACAATGGTTGAACTAATTTACATTCCCACCAGCAATGTAGGAGGGTTCCCCTTTCTCCACAGCCTCGCCAACATTTGTTGTTGTTTGTCTTTTGGATGGTAGCCATCCTTACTGGTGTGACATGACACTTCATTATAGTTTTAATTTGCATTTCTCTGATAATTAGCAATGTGGAGCATCTTTTTATGTGTCTGTTGGCCATCTGTATTTCTTTTTTGGAGAACTGTCTGTTCAGTTCCTCTGCCCATTTTTTAATTGGATTATTTGTTTTTTGTTTGTTGAGGCTTGTGAGCTCTTTATATATTTTGGACATCAAGCCTTTATCGGATCTGTCATTTACAAATATATTCTCCCATACTGTAGGGTTCCTTTCTGTTCTATTGATGGTGTCTTTTGCTGTACAGAAGCTTTTCAGCTTAATATAGTCCCACTTGTTCATTTTTGCTGTTGTTTTCCTTGCCCGGGGAGATATGTTCAAGAAGAGGTCACTCATATTTATGTCTAAGAGATTTTTGCCTATGTTTTTTTCCAAAAGTTTAATGGTTTCATGACTTACATTCAGGTCTTTGATCCATTTTGAATTTACTTTTGTATATGGGGTTAGACAATGGTCCAGTTTCATTCTCCTACATATAGCTGTCCAGTTTTGCCAGCACCATCTGTTGAAGAGACTGTCATTTCACCATTTTATGTCCATGGCTCCTTTATCAAATATTAATTGACCATATATGTTTGGGTTAATGTCTGGAGTCTCTAGTCTGTTCCACTGGTCTGTGGCTCTGTTCTTGTGCCAGTACCAAATTGTCTTGATTACTGTGGCTTTATAGTAGAGCTTGAAGTTGGGGAGTGAGATCCCCCCTACTTTATTCTTCTTTCTCAGGATTGCTTTGGCTATTCGTGGTCTTTGGTGGTTCCATATGAATTTTTGAACTATTTGTTCCAGTTCGTTGAAGAATGTTGCAGGTAATTTGATAGGGATTGCATCAAATCTCTATATTGCTTTGGGCATGATACCCATTTTGACGATATTAATTCTTCCTGGCCACGAGCATGGGATGAGTTTCCATTTGTTAGTGTCCCCTTTAATTTCTCTTAAGAGTGACTTGTAGTTTTCAGAGTATAGGTCTTTCACTTCTTTAGTTAGGTTTATTCCTAGGTATTTTATTCTTTCTGATGCAATTGTGAATGGAATTGTTTTCCTGATTTCTCTTTCTATAGGTTCATTGTTAGTGTATAGGAAAGCTACAGATTTCTGTGTGTTGATTTTGTATCCTGCAACTTTGCTGTATTCCATTATCAGTTCTAGTAGTTTTGGGGTTGAGTCTTTAGGGTTTTTTATGTACAGTATCATGTCATCTGCAAATAGTGACAGTTTAACTCCTTCTTTACCAATCTGGATTCCTTGTATTTCTTTGTTTTGTCTGATTGCTGTGGCTAGGACCTCCAGTATTATGTTAAATAACAGTGGAGAGAGTGGGCATCCCTGTCTAGTTCCTGATCTCAGCGGAAATGCTTTCAGCTTCTTGCTGTTCAATATAATGTTGGCTGTGGGTTTATCATATATGGCCTTTATTATGTTGAGGTACTTGCCCTCTATTCCCATTTTGCTGAGAGGTTTTATCATGAATGGATGATGAATTTTGTCAAATGCTTTTTCAGCATCTATGGAGATGATCATGTGGTTTTTGTCTTTCTTTTTGTTGATGTGGTGGATGATGTTGATGGATTTTCGAATGTTGTACCATCCTTGCATCCCTGGGATGAATCCCACTTGGTCATTGTGTACGATCCTTTTGATGTATTTTTGAATTCGGTTTGCTAATGTTTTGTTGAATATTTTTGCATCTACATTCATCAGGGATATTGGTCTGTAGTTTTCTTTTTTGGTGGTGTCTTTGCCTGGTTTTGGTATTAGGGTGATGTTGGCTTCATAGAATGAGTTTGGGAGTATTCCCTCCTCTTCTATTTTTTGGAAAACTTTAAGGAGAATGGGTATTATGTCTTCCCTGTATGTCTGATAAAATTCCGAGGTAAATCCATCTGGCCCGGGGGTTTTGTTCTTTGGTAGTTTTTTGATTACCGCTTCAATTTCGTTGCTGGTAATTGGTCTGTTTAGATTTTCTGTTTCTTTCTGGGTCAGTCTTGGAAGGTTGTATTTTTCTAGGAAGTTGTCCATTTCTCCTAGGTTTCCCAGCTTGTTAGCATATAGGTTTTCATAGTATTCTCTAATAATTCTTTGTATTTCTGTGGGGTCCGTCGTGATTTTTCCTTTCTCGTTTCTGATTCTGTTGATGTGTGTTGACTCTCTTTTCCTCTTAATAAGTCTGACTAGAGGCTTATCTATTTTGTTTATTTTCTCAAAGAACCAGCTCTTGGTTTCACTGATTTTTGCTATTGTTTTATTCTTCTCAATTTTATTTATTTCTTCTCTCATCTTTATTATATCCCTCCTTCTGCTGACCTTAGGCCTCATTTGTTCTTCTTTTTCCAATTTTGATAATTGTGACATTAGACCATTCATTTGGGATTGTTCTTCCTTCTTTAAATATGCCTGGATTGCTATATACTTTCCTCTTAAGACTGCTTTTGCTGTATCCCACAGTAGTTGGGGCTTTGTGTTGTTGTTGTCGTTTGTTTCCATATATTGCTGGATCTCCATTTTGATTTGGTCATTGATCCATTGATTATTTAGGAGCGTGTTGTTAAGCCTCCATGTGTTTGTGAACCTTTTTGCTTTCTTTGTACAGTTTATTCCTAGTTTTATGCCTTTGTGGTATGAAAAAGTTGGTTGGTAGGATTTCAATCTTTTGGAATTTACTGAGGCTCTTTTTGTGGCCTAGTATGTGGTCTATTCTGGAGAATGTTCCATGTGCACTTGAGAAGAATGTGTATCCTGTTGCTTTTGGATGTAGAGTTCTGTAGATGTCTGTTAGGTCCCTCTGTTCTAGTGTGTTGTCCAGTGCCTCTGTGTCCTTACTTATTTTCTGTCTGGTGGATCTGTCCTTTGGAGTGAGTGGTGTGTTGAAGTCTCCCAGAATGAATGCATTGCATTCTATTTCCTCCTTTAGTTCTGTTAGTATTTGTTTCAGATATGTTGGTGCTCCTGTATTGGGTGCATATATATTTATAATGGCTTTATCTTCTTGTTGGACTGAGCCCTTTATCATTATGTAATGTCCTTCTTTATCTTTTGTTACTTTCTTTATTTTGAAGTCTGTTTTGTCTGATACTAGTATTGCAACACCTGCTTTTTTCTCTCTGTTGTTTGCATGAAATATCTTTTTCCATCCCTTGACTTTAAGTCTGTGCATGTCTTTGGGTTTGAGGTGAGTCTCTTGTAAGCAGCATATGGATGGATCTTGCTTTTTTATCCATTCTATTACTCTGTGTCTTTTGATTGGTGCATTCAGTCCATTTACATTTAGGGTGATTATTGAAAGGTATGTACTTATTGCCATTGCAGGCTTTAAGTTTGTGGTTACCAAAGGTTCAGAGTTAGCTTCTTTACTATCTTACTGTCTAACTTAACTCGCTTGTTGAGCTATTATAAACACAGTCTGATGATTCTTTATTCTCTCCCTTCTTATTCCTCCTCCTCCCTTCTTCATATGTTGGGTGTTTTGTTCTGTGCTCTTTTTAGGAGTGCTCCCATCTAGAGTAGTCCCTGTAAGATGCCCTCTAGAGGTGGTTTTTGGGAGGCAAATTCCCTCAACTTTTGCTTGTCTGGGAATTGTTTAATCCCTCCTTCATATTTGAATGATAATCGTGCTGGATACAGTAGTCTTGGTTCGAGGCCCTTCTGTTTCATTGCATTAAGTATATCATGCCATTCTCTTCTGGCCTGTAGGGTTTCTGTTGAGAAGTCTGATGATAGCCTGATGGGTTTTCCTTTATAGGTAACCTTTTTTTTCTCTCTGGCTGCCTTTAATACTTTGTCCTTGTCTTTGATCTTTGCCATTTCAATTATTATGTGTCTTGGTGTTGCCCTCCTTGGATCCCTTGTCATGGGAGTTCTGTGTACTTCTGTGGTCTGAGAGGCCATTTCCTCCCCTAGTTTGGGGATGTTTTAGCAATTATTTCCTCAAAGACACTTTCTATCCCCTTTTCTCTCTCTTCTTCATCTGGTACCCCTATAATGCGGATATTGTTCCATTTCGATTGGTCACTCAGCTCTCTTAGAATTCTTTCATTCCTGGAGATCCTTTATCTCTCTCTGCATCAGCTTCTCTGTGTTCCTGTTCGCTGTTTTCTAGTCCATTAATGGTCTCTTGCATCTCATCCATTCTGTTTTGAAGTCCTTCCAGAGCTTGTTTTATTTCTGAATTCTCCTTCCTTAGTTCTTGCATATTTCTCTGCAAGTCCATCAGCATGGTTATGACTTTTGTTTTGAATTCTTTTTCAGGAAGACTGGTTAAATCTATCTCCCCAGGTTCCTTCTCAGGGGAAGATGTAGCAGATGCCGAAGCTGTCTGGGTTAGTCTTGTCTGGATCATATTTTTTTGCCTTTTCATGTTGACAGGTGCTATTGACTGTCAGCTGGGAGGGCCAAACTTTCCACTTGCTACTGGCCTTTCTTTACTGGGACAACTGCGACCCCTAGTGGCTCGTGTTGGGCAACTGCGTGTAGACTGGGTCTTTGTGTCTTGCCCAGTCAGTATGGAGGAAGCTCCCTTGCTGAGGGTGTGGCCAGCCTCAGGCTGCTTCTCTGCTATGGCCGCGCCCCGGAGGGGTAATGGACAGGGGCCTATTTGGCTAGTTACCTCCATGAGGGGTCTCAGAGCTGTCGCCCAGGGGGTTAGTGCACCCGGGTTTCCCTGGAATTTCCAGCTGCTGGACTGTGACCTGAGTTGTTTCCGTCCAGCTGTTGCATTCCTGTCCCTTTAAGACTTTCAAAAAGCACTCGCTTTTCTTTGTCACAGGGGCATCAGCTTTGGGACCCGCTCAGAGGTCTTACTGCCCTGTTTCCCTAGTTTCCATCCCTGCATGCATGCAGTGTGTCTGTGCTCTGGTGCGGGTGGCTGGGGCTGGGTGTTTAGCAGTCCTGGGCTCCCTCTCCCTCCCGCCTGGAGCTGGGGGGAGGTGTGCTCGGGTCCCGCCAGGCCGGGGCTTTTATCTTACCCCTTTCACCAGGCACTGGGCTCTCGGACGTATGGATGTAGTCTGGCTGTTGTCCTGTGTCTTCTGGTCTCTCTTTTAGGATTAGTTGTATTTGTTGTATTTTCAAAAATATATATGTTTTTGGGAGGAGATTCCCACTGTCGTACTCATGCTGCCATCTTGGCTCCGCCCTCTGCCCCTCCCTGGACTTTTGATAAATGAAATCATACAGTGTGTAGCTTTTTATGTAATGTAATGCTGTTCAGATACGCCCATGTTGGCACATGTATGAGTAGTCAGTTTCTTTTTATTGCTCAGTCATACTCCATTGTACAGATAACCCTCCATTTTTAACCATTCAGTGGTGGATGGACATCTGGGTTGTTTTCACTTTTTGGCACTTATGAGTAACTTCACTATAAATATTTGGATAGAAGTGTTTGTGTGTGCATATATTTTCAATTTTTTTTAGCAGATCCTAGGAGTGGTACTATTGGGTTATATGATAAGTACAAATTTAAATTATTACAAAACTGCCAGAATGCTTTTCATAATGGCTATATTATGTTACATTCCCACTAGCAATATCTGAGGTTTCCAGTTTATTGTATACATACTTGGTATAGTCACTCTTTTTTGATTACAGCCATTCTAGTGACTGTCTAATGATACCTATTTGTGCTTTTAATTTAATCTTTTCATGTTTTCGTGTGTTTATTAGCATTCTCATGTCTTCTTTGGTGACATGTCTATTCAATATTTTGCCCATTTGTATATTTATCTGTTTGTCTTAAGTTGTAAAAGTTCTTTATATATTCTGATTACAAATCTTTGATGAGATATATGATTTGCAAATATTTTCTTCCAGTCTGCAGCTTTTCTTTTCATTTTCCTAATGGCTCCTTTTGAGGTACAAAAGATTTTAATTCTGATGAGGTCCAGTATATCAGTGTTTTCACTTATGGATCATTCTTTTGATGTTATATCTAAGAAATCTTTGCCTAACCAAGGTCACAAAGTTTTGCCTTCTCTCTTCTAGAAGTTGTATCATTTTAGATATTACATTTATATCTGTAAGCCATTTTAAGGTGATTTTTGTCCATAGTTTTGGGTAAGGGATAACTGTATTTTGTAGCATATCAATTCCCAAGTGTTCTAGCACCATTTGTTGAAAAAAACTATACTTTCCCTTGGATTGTCTTGGTGCTTTTGTCAAAAACGAATGAGCATGAGTGTGAGGGTTCATTGCTAGTGTCTGTTCCATTGATCTATGTGACTATCCTATGGTCACAACACACTTAGATTACTTCAGCTTTATGTTGCATTTTGAAATCAGGTAGTGTGACTCCTTCAACTTTTTTCTCCTTTTTCAAAATTATTTTGGCTCTTCTAGGTCCTTTGCATTTCCATATAAATTTTAAGATTGACTATTTAATTGTTTTGTCAATAAAAGGTCTGCTGAGGTATTGCTACTGTGGAGAATTGCCAACTTATCATTGAATCTCTCATTTCATAAATACGATATACCGCTTCACGTTTTTGAATCTCCTCTAATTTCTTTCATCAGTGGTTTATAGTTTTCAATGTACAGATCTCATCATTCTTTTCTTAATCTTATTCCTAGTTGTTTAATTCTTTTTGATGTTATTGTGAATGCAATTTTCTTAATGTCATTTTTAGATTGTTTTTTGCTAATATATGGAAGCACATTTGTCTTTTTTCTTTTTTTTTGTACAGTGCACTCCTGTTGCACTACTTAGTTCTGCAGGCTTTTTATAAATTCTTTAAGATTTCCTACATAGATTACATCATCTGGTAGTAAGGTTTTATTTTCTCTTTTCCAGTTTGTATGCCTTGGATTCCTTTCCTTACCTTATTACACTAGCTAGGACCTCTGGTGTGATGTTGATCACGTTACCCAGAGGGGTTATGAGCAGACATCCTTGTCTCATTGCCAGTTTTAGGAAGGAATCATTAGTCTTTCACCATTAGGTATGATTTTAGGTGTAGATCTTTTTATATGCCCTTTTTTTTGGGTTGAGAAAATTCCCTTCATTCTTTATTGGGAATCTTAGTAATGTGTCTCGACTTCCATAAAATGTTTTTCTGCAGCTATTGAGATGATTGTGTAGTTTTTGTCCTTTATTAACATAGTGTTTTATATTACATAATTTTTAGATGTTAAACTGATTTTGCATTCCTGGGATAACCCACTTGGTCACGGTGTATAATTCTTTTGGCATGTTGTTAGGCTCTGTTTGCTTATATTTTGTTAAGAATTTTTTAGCTTGTTTGGGGGTAGTTTTTTGTAGTTTTTCTTTTCATGTGTATTTTTCTCTGGCTTTTATATTAGGATAATACTGGTCTTACAAAATGAGTTGGAAAGTATTTCCTCTCCCTCTATTTTCTGACAAAGTTTGTGTAAGGTTGGGTTGATATTATTTCTTCTTGAAAGTTTGATGGAATTCACCAGAAAGCCATCTGGGCTGGGCTTTTATTTTTAGAAAGATTTTTGATTACTAATTTTCTTTTCTTAATTTAGG
Organism: Manis pentadactyla; assembly: GCF_030020395.1. Lineage (NCBI taxonomy): Eukaryota > Metazoa > Chordata > Mammalia > Pholidota > Manidae > Manis > Manis pentadactyla. The sequence continues at coordinate 61,760,547 of NC_080025.1, read as the reverse complement.
TCTATTCCAATTTTCTATTTCTTCTTGAACCAGTTTTGTTTATTTATGTATTTCTAGGAATTTTTACAATTCATCTAAGTTTTTAAGAACATTTTATAAAATTCCTTTTAAGAACCAACTTTTGGATTCATTATTGTTCTGTTTTCTATTTCAATGTTTTCCACTCTGGTCTTTATATTTTCCTCTCTTCTATTTACTTTGTGTTTGATTTACTTTGCCTTTTCTGTCTTGTTGAAGTGGAAGCTTAAATTAATGATTCTGGTTCTCTCTTTCTATAAAAGCATTTAAAGCTATAAATTTTACTGTAAGAACTTGTCAGGTGAACTTCATAAATTTTGATATGTTGTGTTGTGTTTTCCTTTTCATTCAGTTCAAGGTATTTTCTTATTTACCTTGTGATTTCTTCTTTGACCCATAAGTTGCTTAGAAATGTGTTGTTTATTTTTCAGATATTTGAGATTACCCAATTCACTTCTGTTGATTTCTAATAGTTTTGGAGGAGAGCATGTTTTATATGATTTTGGTATTTTTAAATGTCTTGAGATTTGTATTTTGGCCTAGTGCCTTGCTTTTTTGACTTAACAGTTTATCTTAGAGGGCTTTATGCATTAGTTCAGAAATATACCTTTGTTTTTAATGGCTTATTTAAGCAAATACCCATTAATGGATATTTTGGTTGCTTTCAGTCTTTTTCTATTATGGAAAAAATAATGTATCTTTGCATACCTCTATCTACACAAGAGAGCAAATCTACAATAGAGATTCATTCTTTCTTTCAACAAATATTTCTTGAGTGCCTAATATGTCCTAGGCATTTTTTTGTCACTGGAGATTAAGCAATACACAAAGCCAATCATATCCTTTTCTCTCATGGAGTTGGCATCCCATGAGAAGAAGATAAATAAAAAATAAATCCCAATATAAGTACATTTTTTATTTGTTACATACCTCCTATCTCCATGAAGTCTTATTCTTGAATATTAATTTTATAACCAGTTACTGAGTTATCTATTGATTTTCACATTTTTTTCAGTTCATTTTATGGGGGGAAATATAATCATACCACCTCAAATATCAATCATTTTGCCTTCTTCTTTCCTATTTGCATACCTCTAATTTGTCTTATTTAATACATTTGACTGTTATTTCTTGAACACAGTTGATTATAGAAATTCTTTTCTTATTTCCAGCTTAAATGGTAACTCTCATTTTACACCTTAACACAATATTAGCTTTCGATTTGAGATTAATATTTACCATATTAAGAAAATACCCCTGATTTCCTAATTCATTGAGAATTTTTATCAAAAATGAGTAATGAATTTTATCAAAAGCCAAAGTAAGGCATCTATGGAAATTATCATTATTTTCTCCTTTAATTTATCATTATGATAAATTGCACTAAGACCTTCATTAGAACTGAACTATCCTTTCATTCCTGAAATAAACTGTATTATACTTATAATGTGCCCCTAGATTCTTTGTTTATATATAATTTTGTATCAACAGTAATAAGTGAGATTGAACTGAAGTTTTCTGTTTTGGATTTGCTGTCTACTATCAGATTTGACTATCGAAGTTATACTGATACCATAAAAGCAGTCAATAGCTTTCCTCTCTCTGCTCTAAAACAATGTACTAACATGGAAGTTCTCTATTCCTTGAAGATATACTATAATATACCTTTGAATTGTCTAGTTCTGGTAGGCTGGAGTTTATTTTTGGTTTGGCTTGGTTGAGTTTGGTGGGGGAGTGATACCTGTTTATAACTTTCTCAAATTCTTCCATAGAAATTAATCTTAGAGTGTCTGTCTTGGCTGGACTCAGTTTTTATAATTTATATTATCTTATAAAATTGCCTCTTCTATTCATGTGTTCAAGTTTATTTAAATGGAATTGAATTTAGTATTCTCTAATGTTTTTCTTCCATTTTCCACCTTGCCTAAGGGTATTTCTATTATTTTCATTTCTTATTAGTGCTATTTTCTTGATTAGGTTGACTAATTGTTTTCCTATTTTAATGGTTCAGAAAACGTATTAGTTTATTTATAACTAATTTGTTGGCTGATGCTCAGCCTAGTATGGAACAGGGACTCATCACACTTTCTGCCCAAGAAGGCTGTTATTTGATATCTTGACTAAAGCAACCCCAGAGAGATTACTATAATCAATCTTTGTCATGTCTTGTACTCTTATTTATATTGAAATATAACTAAGTCCCTAGTTAATTTGTGAACCTCCCATTAATGACAGTTGATCAGTGTTTGAAAATTTCCTTCCCACTTCTAGAAAACATGATCCCAAAAGTTTTCACTTCATCAGAATATCCTCTTCTTATGCTAAAACTATAATAACTCATATCAATGATGCTCATCTTCTCTTCCTTTTACATTTACACAGAATTCAGAGTATTTGAAGGACATCAGAGATGTGTTTGAGGACAAAACACAAAAACTATGGACACAGGGAATTATGTTTATGTAGAAAATGCCTGCTTTAAAATTTCAAAAAGCATATTATCAGCATATCATACTTCTAAAGAAGCACTTAGAGTTTAAAAATTACCATTACCACAAAAACAACAAAAGACTTAAAAAAATCATCAAAAGAGATTTTAGCTAAAAATAAGGCAGTCAGCACTCACCAGTAATAAGGATCTGATACAGGAATATTTCTGAGAGAGAGAAAAGCCCTGGTTATTTGAAAACAGTGCTCTCCAGAGAGATTAAGTGAAAATCAAAATGGATATTCCACAGTCAATAGAGTAATCCAACTTTACACTTGATGTCAGCAGAAAAGAACATAGATGACAAAGCAAACCAAATACCAAATCCACACCATGAGGTGTGAGTGACCTTGGTGTACTGGCTGCTGTATTAACAAATATGCCTTGAAGTCTCAAAGGCTTAGCACAATAAAAGTCTATTTCTCACTCAGATGATTTCCAGCACAGTATTCCTGGATAGCAGATTTCCTGGGAAACTCTCCTCCACACAGTAGCTCAGGGAACCAGGCTTCTTCTCCCTGGTGGATTTCTATGCCTTAAGGCCTTGAAGTCACCCAGTTGGGTCTTCTCAAACCAGCTGGCAGATAAAAGGCAAGCAAAGAATAGGGGATCATGCAAGAGGCTTTAAGGGCCAGCCCTGGGACAATTGTATATCATGTCCTCCCACATACCATTGGTTGGAACTCAGCAGTAGGTCCACCTAACCATACGAGGCTCAGAAATGTAGTATTCCTGTGTGCTCAGGAATAAGGGAATACATTGGGGTCACACATGTAGTAGGTACTCTGTCCTTGATATGTTTTATATGCAGTCTGTAGCTTGACCTGCACATCAGGGACTTAAAGCTACTGATTATCTCAAAATCTAAGAAGTCTTTTGTGTAACATGATATTGTAATGTGATGCATTTTAATCTTCTGAGGTATACTCAGGCCACTTGTTTCGTTTTTGTTTTGTTTTTGTTTTTTATTTAAATATAGTTTACATACAGTATATTGATTTCAGATGAACAACTTAATGATTCATCAATTATGTACATTACTAAAAATGCTTACCATGATAAGTGTAGTTACCGTCTGTCACCATACAAAGATATCACATATAATATTATGAGCTATATTCCCTATATTATACTTCCATCCCTGTGACTAAATTATTTTATAATTTGACATTTTTACCTCTTTGCCCCCTTCACCCATTTCACCTGCCCACCCCCCATGGTAACCAACCATCTGATCTCTGTGTTTATGAGTCTGCTTCTATTTTGTTCATTCATCTGTTTGTTTTTCAGATTTCACATATAAGTGAAACCATATGGTATTCACCTTTCTCTGATTTACTTCACTTAACATAATATCCTCTAGGTCCATCCATGTTGCAAATGGCAAGATTTCTTTCTTTTTAATGGCCAAATAATGTTCCATCATATATATGTACCACATCTTCTTTATCCATTCATCTGTTGAGGGACACTTCAGTTGCTTCCATATCTTGGCTACTACAAATAATGATACAATACACATACGGTGCACATATCTTCTCAAATTAATTATTTTGTTTTCTTCAGGTAGATTCCCAGAAGTAGGATTTCTGGGTCATATGCTTTTTCTATTTTTAGTTTTTTGAGAAACCTCTATACTGCTTTCCATAGTAGCTACACCACTTTGCAATCCCACCAGCAGTGTACAAGTATTGCCTTTCCTCCACAACATCACCAACATTTATTTCTTGTTTTATTGTTACTAGCCATTCTGACTGGTGTGAGGTGATATCTCATTGTGGTTTTGATGTGCATTTCCCTTATAATTTGTGATGTTGGGCATCTTTTCATGTGTTGCTGGCCATCTGTGTGTCTTCTGAAAAAATATCTATTCAGATCCTCTGCCCATTTCTTAATCAGAATATTTGTTTTTTTGGTGTTGAATTGTGTGAGTTCTTTATGTAATTTGGATATTAGCCCCTTATGAGATTAATCACTTGCAAATGCCTTTCCACATACAGTAGGTTGTCTTTTCATTTTGTTGATGGAGTTCTTTGCTGTATGGAAGCCTTTTATTTTGATATAATCCCACTTGTTTATTTTAGCTTTTGTTTCCCTTGCCTTGGAAGACATCCAGAAAAAATTTCTAATGTTGATGTTCAAGAATTTACTGCCTATGCTTCCTTCTAGGAGTTTTGTGGTTTTGGGTCTTATATTTTGGTCTTTAATCCACTTTGAGTTTATTTTTGTGCATGGTGTAACACAGTGATTCAGTTTCATTTGTTGCATGTAGCTCTTCAGTTTTCCCAACCACTGGTATATGTTTTAAAATTAAGAAGTTCCTCTCACATTTCCCTTCTCAACCCAATTTTCACAGATAAAGAAACTTAGAATCAGAGTTATGTAATTGGCTCAAGTTCAGTGAATGTGTGTCTAGGCAGAAGGATGGATAATTTATGACATTTTCCTTCATAAGGCTACAAGAACCCCTTTTCTCTTATTTCTTCTCCTTCCTCACAAATCATACTTTCTTAACCTTTTGCTAACCACTCTTCCTCTTCCTGACTGTTAAAGTTGGGGGTTCGCAGTCCTCAGAATATTTCTCTTCTTTGCTTACACTTACTTCCTAGATGTTCTCATTCAGTCTCTAGCTTTAAATACCCTCCACATACCAGCCATCACTGCTCAGATAGCTAAAGTTATCTCAAGCTTGGGATGTCCCAAACTGGACATCATTTTCATAGTATCCATAAATGGCAACTCTGTTCTTCCAGTTGCTTGCTTCAAAAAAATTGCAGTCTTTGGTTCCTCTCTTCCTCTTACAGCTCACATCCCACTGATGCATCAGCAAATCCTGCAGCTTCTCCTTTGAAATATATTTAGAATCCATTTCTTACCACCTCCACTCCTACTCTCCTTCCCCATCTCGTTTCATCTCTCATTTGGTTGCTGCGAAGGCCAACTCCCGTGTCTGCCTTTTTCTAACTTTGCCTACCCATGTTTTAAGATTTGCATTCCCACAGTCACCCACAGGATGAAAATAAACAATTGCTTTTGTGGAGATATACAGAAATGTCAATTCAGAGAAAATACTGGATTTTAAAATACTAGCCAAATTCCCTCAAAAGCAAGGACTCTATCTTATTTACCATTTTTTATCCAGAGCTTGGCATGTGTACTTGTTAAATTATTTTATTTTGTTTACAACATTAGGAAGGAAAGGACAGTCACAAAACAAAATCAGGGGCACGCATCTGTCAGTCAGTGGAGCTGAGCTTACAAAAATGGACAAAACCATTCTTCCACTGATTTTCTTCTGTCTGGACTTTTAAAACAAACTCAGCATCCCTCCTTTGTCTTTATCGTGTACCAAATTTTCCCTAAGTTGTCTTTCTTTTTCTCCTTTGTTCATTTCACAAATGTCCTCGGTGCTATTCTAAATATGGGGACACCAGTAAACAAAACAAGTCATTGTTCTTATGTAGCTTCCTTCAAATGTACTGGTAATAACAGATTAATCTTGTACATTAATCCACTAAGTCTGCTATTTATACGGCTGTAAAACCTGCCACATAATGTCTTCAGTCAGAAAAGACATACAGGCTGATTGGCACTAGATGAAATACTCATATAACTAGAATTGGCATACCAGGTTTCTAGATATCTGTGCTACCAGTTCACACGGCTATTTTGAGCATGCTACTTAAGTTCTCTGGCCACACTCCCCATTTGTAAATTGAAAATAATCTGTGATGTCCATATCATCTCAAAAACTTGAAGATTCTCAATGTTTCTGACTAATTGGCTTATTTAGTTATAATTATGCATTCCTTAGTTGGGGACCCCAGGAGAAAGGAGTTGTAAAGAGTAGTTTGTTTTCATGTATTGTCTATAAACATATTTCCTGCTCCTTTGTAATCCACAGTGTGATTTTCTTGAGCTCACAACCCCAATGTTTACCAACCTTATACAAAATTTGGCAGTAGCAGAATCAAGTGTCAAAGGGAAAAGGGAAAAAAGTGGTGATGATTAACTATGTTCCATCAGTTCATGCAAATTATTTTTATGTGGGGTGGAAAATCTTAGTGTCTTTAGACTTCCAAAAGATTATAGACTCAAATCTAAAAATGGCCAGTATGCAATAAATTTACAAAGTTAAGTTTCAAATTCATCTGGTTATATAAGTCTTAAAACTTAAGTTGCCAAAAAAAAGTCCACATTCCTCACTATCTGCCCTATCGTGTAATAAATTATACTTAGGAAATTATGCTTGTCATGTCAAAAATGTGCTCTACCTCTTGATTGTTTGTTGCTTATGCACGAGAACAGAACGTTAAGTGGACTGAGTGCAGTTAAAGTTACAGGCAAGAGAATTCCAGATGGTGAACTTATAAAATCTTGCCATGAACAATGTTGAGTCACAGCACCTATATGTAGGCTCTTACTTACTGAATAAATGAATAAAATCACCTACAGCATTATCTTGCTATAAAACATTATAAAGTTGTGTTCATTTTTTTCACATTGCAGAATACAAAACCATACTTTTAATGAATGTTAATTCTACCAGAAGTGCAAATGAAAATAATTGCAGTTATTATGCTATGTTAATGGAATTTATGCTAATTGCCATAAAATTTAAAGAAAATGTATTGTTTTGCCTATCTTTCTAATTAACGTTATTTCACGATGTGTAGTACATTTATGGGGAATTTTGTACTGCATTAGATAAATCAGTTTTACATTTCCAAGAGAGTAGGTTTTAATGAGTATTGTAATACATTTCTGTTCAGAAACAGTTTTATGTTACAAAGCATCTTTTACTGGTAGATTGGAAAAAGTTGCACCGGTGACACTTAAATATTTGGAATAAAATTAGTGAGGGAAGCATGGTTGAATCCATTTCAGGTAAATGGCTGAAATTTGGGAAGGAATCTTATGCTTTAGCTACATATATTTTTTGTATGTTAAAAAACTCCCAAACCTCATATGCCAGCAATCTAAATTGAGTTTGAAAGTCTGCAAAGTCCCACATAGACTACTTTGCCACTTGGCATGTAAATCCCCACTCCTATATTTAAAAAAAGAGTCAAAATGAAAATGAAAACATTCATACCACTAAATACATTCATTAGATCCACATTAAGCTGAAGCTAATCTAATATCCATTATCCCAAGTGCTTATAGATAAGTTCCTCTCTCTCATGCCTTAGAAACTAGCTTGTATGGCCCATCCTTCTTTTGTTACCTTTGGGTTCAAAGGAAAACTTGTAGGTCCTCTATTCAAAGGCACCAACCTCACCTTTCTCTGGAAGGAGGCTGGTCTATCCACTCAGGGAACTGCTTCATCAATATCTTCTTTATCCTGGACACTATTGTAACTTCCTTTTTCTGTGAACACCTTACCCTTAGCCTATAAACCTGCTGGAATTTATCCCATACATTAGGGACCTTTTCTTGATTCTACATCACCATCCAGCCATGGCTCTTTCTCTTTTCTTTCATTCTTTCATTTCATTCTTTCATTTCAGACAGCTTTCTCGAAATATCATCCATGTATGTGCCTATGTATATCCCACCTTCTTCCATAAGCCATTTAAGACTCTTACTCTCAGAGGAATAGTCTTCACTTAACATCTGCACCTTCTTACCTGCCTTGCACAACTCCACCTACTGCTGTCTGGTTTCCATCCCCATCATACTGTCTAGTCTCTGTCCCCAGAGACCACTGTGAAAAATATTCTGTTGTTAAAAATGGCTTTTCCTCTTTGTCAAATGAATGTTCCTCATTTCTTCCAGAATCTCTCCCACTGGGCTTTGAGGACACAGGTATCTCCTAGCAGTCTTCCATATCTGTTTGTTCTCAGACTCTTTAATGAATCCTATTTCTTTGTCCATTCCTCGAAAACTGAGATTTCCCAGCTATCATTGCTTATAATTTTTGTTTTATGGCTCTATAGACTTACTGCCACTGCCATGGCTACCCACAAGATCTTAATCAACTTTTATGGTTTATTTCCCCTCTTTATATCCTATACTTCATGGCCTCTGGAGAACCAAGACAAACTCTTTATCTTACATCCACATCATGTGGTCCTTCTTCAGCTGACTTTTCATCAGCTGGTCCATATCGACCTCTTTAGCCTCATATCACAGTCTTCATTCTGCAAATACTTATTGAGCATCTACTTTGTTTCTGACACCATTTGAAATTCTACAACACAGCAGTGAACAAACAGATTAAACCTGCCTTCATGGAACTTATTCCCCTAACAACACACTGTTATTTTAGACCTCTTTGTAATAGCAAATTATTTCTTCCTACATGAAAAATCCTTTCTGTTCCAAGTTGTTTGGCAAATTCCTCGTCAACCTTGAAAATTCAGGTCAGATGTTACTTCTCACAGGAAGGGCCCCCCAGCTTCCCATGTGCACCCAGGAAGCCCAGTAAATGTTATCGTCATTTTTCAGGTCAAGATGTTTTGTTAAGTCATAGCACTGGAGTTGCCATTATTCCCCTTCAGAATTTATCAGGAGAATCCCTAAAAGACACATTTACCTTTCAGACTGAAAGATCCATGACCCTGTAATAAATTATAAATGGACTGCTAGGCCACCAACTGGTCAGGGAATCTCTGACTGTTGAGTCCATGCAACAATTTCCTGGTATAGTTAAGAGGACAATGCATTGTCCCAAACAGCCTTACTTACATATATTGTGGAAAGTGAATAAATTTGGTATACTGTTCTTATGTATAAAAACTATGCTAATAAACTAAGAGTAATACAGTTCTAAATATGGATACAAATGCAGCAACATAATCACACTTTAAACTTCTGTTTATCCATAAACTAAGGATCTTTTAACAGAAGAGGCAAGCAAGATTGTATTACTTTTACATCTATACCTTTTAACATTTAACAAATAGCGTTTAGCTGTTTGTTCTTGTCAGAAAGACCTATTGAATTCATGCGTTTACTTGCCAGTTTTGTTTGAAGCTACATACTTTCCAATAATATACCTTAAAAATACATGATTTCTTTTTCCCTCCTTTTCTCCTTTGTGGATTTTCTCCTGTGGATCACCTTCCAACAGGGATCCTGACTAAAGTCCATCTCATGCTCCCCACATTCCAGGGGGTATTTGTAATTGAAAATGGCTGTACAGGATCATTTTCAGGTTCCATTCTTGGGGGGAGGAGAAAGAGCTCAGGATCACAGTTTGAAATAAAACTCTTTTAAAATTGTATTTATAAGAACTGCATTGCAAGCTCAAAGAAGGTGAGTGCCTGCTTATCAGTCAACAGCAGGACTTCAACCAGACTCTGGTTCTCAGGATAATCCAAATGTCAGGCTTTCCTCACCTGAGGACCCTTCAAAGAATTGCACTGTATTCAACAAAGGGAAAAGACCAAGTATAAGAAAGGAGACCCTGTGGTACCTACAGAGGAATGGAAGGAGAGAGGGCTTTGTCATCTTAAGTTCGCAAACTGGAGGAAGGCTATTTGAAGAGCGTGCCAGTAGCATACAGTGGAAGATGTCACCATATTTGTCCAGTAAACTTTTATGGATACATAAAAGTGTCACAGTTCTTGTCTGATGGAATAAAATATTAACAATCTGTTTCTCAGTTGTAATTCTTTAACTCCAGGAATGCATGACTTGAATTTGTTTGCTTTTTTAAAAAAATAGACTACTTTTCTTCATCAGCTGTCATGATGGCTGGAATCCTACTGGTATTTAGTGCCCAGAGGCCAGGAATGGTAAAACATCCTGCTTTGAGAGACAGGCACAAATGCCAAAAAAAGTCCCATCTCTAATTCCAAGTAGTCGTGGAAGAATATTCTGACTCCCATAACCAGGGATCTTCTCTGCACCTGCTGCCTTGGTTTCTTTTCTTTTTGCTGCTGACAGATCTTGCCTTCTCAGATCACCTTCTGACAGCACCTTGCTCCTCACCACCTCTGAAGCCAGGTAATTCTGCATCCCACCTCAGAACTACTGAACCATAATCTGCATTTTAACAACATCTCCAAGGTGATTCACATTGAAATTAATGTTTGCATACTCAGATAGGCAGTTTGGTCTGTGGAATGGTTGATCCTGGCCTACTGACAGAATCTCCTAATTTAATGGAAGAGATTTACACCAATTAGTAAAGACCTCCCCAAAGGCTCCTAAGAAAGCTTACTTCAACAAATGTCTCTAAACTGCAAGAGTTTATAAAAATCGGTTAATGACCCTTATGAGGCATGTGTCTTAACACACTCAAAAGCTGCCTGGGGAAAACACAGAAAGGTAGCAAGTAAACTTCGGAGACAGCCAGGCACATGGAAGGGAGGTCATGCTTCCAAGGTTTTCACAGAAACTGAAAGATGCCCAGAATCTGAGCTCAGATCAGAAAAAGGGATCGGGGCCTCCCAATTGTTCCTTTTTTTTTTTTTCTCAGAAAAATGGATGACCCGAGCTGCCCCCTGAAAGTTTTCACAGTAAGGAGGACATTTTTTATATTTTTGCTTAAAAGCCTAGAAATTAAATTTACTCATCATAAATTTGGGAAATTACTGATTAAAAACAGTAATCTGAATGATAGATGGAAAATAGGAACTTCAGTTTACATATGTAATGTAAAAGTTGTTTATAAATTGCATATTTACTAAAAATTACACAAAAGAAAATACTAATTTTTTTCTAGGTAAAATTATGACATTTTTATTGAAGAGTAGTTGACATACAGTATTGTATTAGTTTCAGGTGTGTAATAGTGGTTTGACAATTATGTACATTACAAAATGTTCAGCATGATAAACATAGTTACTATCTGTCATGAAAGTTATTATAGTATTATTGACTATGTTGCCTATGTTGTACTTTTCATCCCTGTAACTTAATTCATTTTATAATTGGAAATTTACATCTCTTTATTCCCTTTCACCTATTTCACCCATTCACCCACACCCTCCCCTATGGCAACCACCACTTTATTTCTGTTTTGTTTGTTTGTTCATTTGTTTTGTATTCTAGATTCCACATATAAGTGAAATCACATGATATTTGTCTTTGTCTGACTCTTTTCATTTAGCATATTACCTTCTGGTCCATCCATGTTGTTACAAATGACAAAATTTCATTGTTTTTTATGGCTGAATGTTATTCCATTTTATGTATCTTTATCCATTCATCTGCAGGTGAACACTTCAGTTGATTCCATATCATGGCAATTGTAAATAATGCTGCAATAAACGTAGGGGTGCATATATGTTTTCAAATTAGTGTTTTTGTTTTCAGGTAAATATACCCAGAAGTGGAATTACTAGGGTGTATGTTATTTCTATTTTTAACTTTTAGAGGAACCTCCATACTGCTTTCCAAAATGACTCCACCATTTTATATTCTCATTAATAGTGCACAAGGATTCCCCTTTCTCCACATCATCTCTAATACTTGTTATTTCTTGTCTTTATTATATTAGCCATTCTAATTGGTGTGAGGCAATATCTCATTGTGGTTTTGATTTGCCTTTCCCTGATGATTAGTGATGTTGGCCATCTGTATGTCATCTTTGAAAAAATATCTGTTCAGGTTTCTGCCCTTTTTTTAATGATATTTTGTTTTTAGATGTTGAGTTGTATGAGTTCTTTATATATTTTGGATATTAACCCCTTATCAAATGTAGCATCTGCAAATATCTTCTCCCATTCAGTAGTTACCTTTTTGCTATGTTTGATGGTTTTCTTTGCCGTGCAGAAGCTTCTTAGTTTGATGGAGTCCCACTTGTTTATTTTTGCTTTTGTTTCCCTTGCCTGAAGAGATATATTGAGAAAAAAAATTGCTAAGGCCTATGTCTGAGAGTTTACTATTTTTTTATAGGAGTTTTGTGGTTTTAGGTCTTACCTTTAGGTCTTTAATCTTTTTCAAGTTTATTTTTGTGTATGATACAAGAAAGTGGTTCAGTTTCATTCTTTTGCATGTAACTCTCCCATTTCCCATCACCATTTATTGAAGAGACTGTCTTTTCCCTGTCATATATTCTTGCCTTCTTCATTATATATTAATTGACCATCTAAATAAGGGTTTATTTCTGGGCTCTCTATTCTGTCCCATTGATCTATGTATCTGTTCTGTGCCAATACCATACTGTTTTGATTACTATAGATTTGTGATATGTTTGAAATCAGGGAGCATGATACCTCAAGTTTTGTTGTTCTTTCTCAAGACTGCTTCAGCTATTTGGTGTCTTATGTAGTTCCATACAAATTTTAGGAGTATTTGTTTTAGTTCTGTGAAAAATGCCTTTGGCACTTCGATAGGGATTACATTGAATCCCTAATTGCTTTGGTTACTTTGGACATTTCACCAATATTAATTCTTCCAATCCATAGGCACAGGATATCTTTCCATTTATTTGTGTAGTCTTCAGTTTCTTTCATCACTATCCCATGGCTTTCAGCATACAGGCCTTTAATCTCCTTGGTTCTATTTATTCCTAGCTGTTTTATTATTTTTAATGCAATTGTAAATTGAATTGTTTTCTTAATCTCTCTTTATGCTTGCCCTTTATTAATATATAGAAATGCAACAGATTTCTGTATATTGATTTTATACCCTTCAAAAAAAAAACCTTTTACAAACATATCCATCCTTGTAAAGTACTTAAACAACATTAATTCTAATAAAGAAGTAAACCCTTGTTCCTAAAGGAATGATGAGAAATTGTGCTATCACCCCTACCCTTTAAAAATATTATATTATATGACTTTATATACCACACAGACTTTAAATTGTTATTGTTATATCATACAAGTAGCATTTACTGTAACCCCAAAATGTCTAAAAGTCCTTTAATTCAAAACAGTGCTCTCAAGTGTTAAGGAGAACTTCTCTGCTCTGCCTCACCAGGCATGAGGAGATGAACAGTGTTCCATCTAATTAGTCCCAGTGCTATTCCCCTGAGCCATACTAGAAAGCATTATTTAACTTAGAAAAGTAATAAGGAAACAAATGTGTTGATTCAAATAAATGTAGTCTGCTAACAGTTAATTTAGGTACATTAAACATAGCCATGTTCGAAGAATGTTATTCTGTGGATCACTTATCCCTATTCACTAAGTATTGGTGGATTCCTCAGCCCAGGTTGGTGGGGTGTCCTCTGTTTCTGTAATCTCAGCTTTTACCTGACAACCTTGCCCACTTGTGCTGGAATCCAGGCACCCTCTCTAATGAAGGCTGCAGTGGCCCTGTAGATGTCCCCTCTTTGACTTGTAAGTAGGTTTATTCCTAAGGAGCCTGGTCTGTCATTGTCTCTAGCTATTAGGAACCTGGCTCACTGGTTCCCAGACAAATGCTAGCATAGAAGGAAAAGATACATTGTCTCTCCTTGGCAGGGTGATCCAGAGCTATCCGTGGTAGGCTTAGTGTCCTAGCAAGGCAATAGGGGTACCTCCTTTTGACCTACCACAATGTCACACCAGAGTGCTGGCCTCTTTGATGTAAGGTTTCACCCATTTGTCCAGATCTATATAGAGCTATCTCTGGTTTCTTCCACAGCTGTGAGGGGCACAGGCGAGTGTTGGAAGGGCAGGTGCAGAGGACTAAAGTGTTCCCTTTCCTTACTTCAATGTTAGGAAGTAACCTGTATAGTTATTAGGAGCATAGGCCCTGAGCTCAAATCTCGGTCCTGACTTTTGGACGTGTTCCTTAAGATCCCCAAAATTCAGTTTCTTCACCTATAAAATGTAGCTACTCATGTGTTGGTTGTGAGAGTTAAACAAGAAAATCTGTATGAAGTGGTGATACAGAAGGTGCTCAATAAATCTTGGCTAGTTTGGGATGTTAGAATCAAGCTCCCATTTGTTCCTTTCCCACTCTTTCCTTTAGCATTTGGGAATAATTTGCAAAATGCAGGCAGCTGATGGTGGCCAGTGGCTCAGAAACTACCAGACCTGCTCTATTCAGATGGGTCGTATTCCAGTCTCAATTGATTCTCACTGTCCAAAGGCCCCAATGGGCACAACACTCCGGGTGGTCCTTCTTCCTAGAAGATGCTGTTTTATAATCGAGTGTATTAGGTGTATGAGTATATGAAGTCTGGAGAAATACATTACAGACCTGTTTGTTCATAAGGAAATAAATCATCTCTCCTGAATTCGCCATGGATAACAGAGGCCTCAGCTGCAGAGGCTTCATTTGGGGCAGAAATATAAATATTGTTTCCTATTACATTTTATTCTCAGTACACAATTACATTTCATAAGGAACATGAGTTTCTTCCCTTCCCCATGACTATGTGTCTATTTTTATTGAGTTTAAGTTAAAGATTTGCTACATGTACTGATATACTGAATAACATGTATTTTAAATACAAACCCTCAGAATTCCCAGGTTTTGAGTTTTCTGCATCTAAAAAGATTTTTAAATGATGATTAAAAGCATGGAGTCCTTGTTGTTGAAGTGCCCCCTTTAGTTTGTAAGGCTTCTAAAATAGATCCCTAAGGGGCCTGCTGTGCTCTGCATGGCTCCGCCCTGTCAGAACCCTGCTCACAGACTCCGCAGGACTAACTCAAAAAGCTAAAAAATCATAGCCATTCTAGAGGTGGCGATTCACAGCTGTTTGTTAGGATCCTCAGTGTGCTCAGAAATTCTGCTTCACTAGGTCCAGAATTTATGTATTCTGTAAACTCCTGACCCCAGGTGTATCTGATGCAGGTGATCCAGAGGCCACAACTTTAGCAACAATGATCTAGGTCAGGAGTCAGCAAACTGTGACCCACCAGCCAAATTTGAGCCACCATCTGCTTTTGCATGCCTCTGGAGCTAAGAATAGTTTCTGAATTGTTTTCCAGCTTTATTGAGATACAATTGACAAATAACGTTGTGTAAGTTAAACGTGTATGACGTTGTTATTTCCTCTATGTGTATATAGCAAAGTGCTTATCACAGGAATGTTAACATCCAAATTTTGCATTTTTAAATGTTTTAAGATGTCAAAAGAAGAATACCCTTTTCTAAATGTGAAAATTATATGAAATTCAAATTTCAATGCCCATAAAATATTATTGGCACACAGTCACACCCATCCTTTTTTTACTCTCTATGGCTGCTTGCATACTTCAGCAGCAGTGCTGAGTCATGGCAACATAGATCAAATAGCCTGCAAAACCTAAAACATTTACTGTCTGGCCCTTTTCTAAGAAAACTAGCCAGCTTGATCTAGGTATTCATAATGACTGATGATGCTTCTTTTCAAGTATTACAGTTCTTTGACACACCTCCCATAGGTGATGGGGGAGAAAGGCAGGAAGGGGAAGTTCCAAATGGGAGGTGGAGGTAGGGTAGCCAGGTTTTCCACCCAACATGAGGGACAAGATGACACCTACATGTGGAGAGCACACCGTGTCATTAAGGAGATGCAGTTAATGCACATGTAACAGTCAAGAACTTATAGAAGAGAGGCTGTACTTAATGTGTAAGTCCTGTGATACAAATGAAAATGAGAGGACTTGAGGAAAGAATTACTTCAAGGTGAAACTCAAGATGAACAAGGATTTCAGGTTAAAAGGGTACAAAAAGGAGCAAAGAACCTCCCACACTGAATAGCTTTGTGAACCGTGAGAGCCTAGGGGTGAGAGAGCCTAGGGCCAGTTGGAGGGATTCTTTAGAAAGGAGCCCAACTCCAAGGGCATTTTGTGATGGAAAATAATTGGAAATAACATTGGGTCAGGGAAATAGATCTGTAGGGTCCTTACAGGCCTAGCAGGAGAGTCAAGACTTGCTCTGATGGGAAATGACGAGCAGATGTCCATGCTGCACAGGGGAATTATATGATGAACATGTGTTAAGAAAATGACTCTGGCAACAGTGTGGAATTAGATTCAGAAAAAGGGGAAGAGTAGCTAAGAGGTCTATTTTTATTTTTAAATGAATATTCAGAGAGTTATACTTTTATAGCCCTTTTTACACCAACTGTACAGGAAAAGAATTGGAACACCAAAATTGTGCAGAGAGGTGGGAGCCTTAAATAAGCTTATGCCCTAAACTTTCCTTATAGATCTTTTCAGACTCTCCTTTAATAAAGCTGTCCCACAAAATGTCTGTAATCAAATGGAAGTCTGACTTTAAAACCCATGCATTTAATCATGCCTTTCCAGGCTCTGCAGTTCTTGGCATTTGCATCTGCTTATTTACAGAAGACTCAGTTCTCTTGTCCTTCAGTCTTGTTGTGTCAAAAACCAGTGATACACCTGTTTGGTAAAAGTGCCATCCTGACTGAACATTTAGCTAACTGTGTTCCTGAAGAAGCCATTTGTATGTTCATAAACCTCAAAGAGGAAAATGCACACAGAAGCTTTTTTTTAATAATTGTTTTACCTGGCAGATGAGTTACCTCTGAAGTTTATAATGGCAGCTATTCAAAGGCAGGCTATGATATTGCACAGTAGTTTAAGAGCAGAAGTATCATTTCAGTGGGGGGAAGCATTCATGTAGGCAGAGGCAATTGACCAAATTGGACTTTGGCCAGAAAAATCAGAGATAACTGGAAAAGTTCTCATTCTCTGTCAGTGTCATCAGATAACTAATAAGCATGGATGTGAAGTCCCAACTCCAGGTTGCTGTAAGACTCAGGTATAGCGTTTAAATAAAGAGAGCAATGCCTTGTATTTTTATCTATGGCCGATCGATTTGTCTAGTATACCAACGTTGTCTCATTTTTCGTACATTTGTACACTTCCTCCAGTTCTCTGATATACAGTTAAAACTGTCAAGATGTCTGGAGCTGAGACAGGACCTTGGCACCTCCAACGCTAGAGGGCGCCAATTACACAGAACCTGTGTCCCAAATCTCTGGGTGTGGCTGGGGGAGCCACCAAACCAGCGTCGCCCAGAAACTGTTGTCACTAGCGCTCAAAAAATGGTGTATGTGATTGAGAGTAAACATGAAACCCATAGCAAATGACCTCGAGTAATTTTATATGTCTGTTGCATCACATTTTTTTAATTAAGACTTATTTTTTTAGTTAACTAATAATTTTTTTTCAAAAAATACTGGCTCTTGAAATATAGCTTTCAAAAACTGGCTTTTTGCCAGAGATAATTTGAGAATTGTCTTGTCGTTAACTGTCTTGTGAACAGTGCCCCCTAGAGTTGTGCAGTGTGACTGCAGGTGGAAAGAATTTCAGAAACCAAGATCTGCACTGGATACTGAAGGGACAGAAAGAATTTTGATTTTCCTGGCAATATTTTACTTACATGAAGGGAAGTGGACTATGGTGAAATGAAGCCTTACACAGAATGCTTCATAGACCAGGATGTACAGGAAAAAACTGGCCTCTTTTTAGCCAGCCCTCATCAAATATGGATTTTATTTTAAACATTCTTATCCCAACCAATATTCAAGCTATTTTGCTTTTAGAATCATACCGCAAAACAGCTTTGCTTCTAAAAATCTGAGATGCAGAGAGATGAACACTTAGAGACAAACATATAGTAAGTGCTCAAAAAACATATTTTGTAATGAGTAGTTTTTATAAATGCTAAGAAAATCAAGTGGAGAAAGCACCTTTCCCAGATGGCCATTAGGGTTGATTCTGTCGATGATGACAGATAGAGGCATAGTGTGAAGGACTGGACCAAGGGCTGATGACAAGCCTGCTTATATAGGCAAATGAAAAGTTGAACACTCAGAAAAGCAGAAGGTAAGAATTAAAGCTGAAAGGCTATTGTGGCCAGGCAACTGATCTCTGGATGAGTAGCCAGCATTTGGTCCTAGAGTAGTACTGAAATAGCCCAAAAAGGGACTCCAGAGAAGCAGTGGTCAGAAGGCAAGCTGGCAGGTAAAATTACCTGTATTTCTCCCAGGTATTTCCTGGGCCTGGGCCAGCTGAGCTGGCTCCGAGTAAGTTGGAAGTGGGCAGGGAGAAGGGGGTGCAGAGGAGCCAGACCCACAGGGCCTGTGACCCAGCCAGAGGCGGCAGGCTGGGGTCTGGGGAACATGCGGGGCTGCTGTGTTGACATGAACCTGAGTGACGGGCAGACAGGCAGTAATTCCCAGAATCTCCCCTTCCCATGAGGCTTTTCCTTTGGGAGCTGGGAGTTTGTTCGTAAGGGAAACCAGAACTATGTCTATTATTTGCTGGTACACTTCCTCCAGTAAAATGCATGTTGGATGAATAAAGCCCAAAAGAGCAGTTTTGACTCACTCTGCAAAATGTAAATGATTATGGAGAATAATGAGTGGAGATCTTTCTATCCCACACAACCTAATAATTCACCTCAGAGATCATGGGTAAAACCTTTCCTTTTAACCCTTCTAGGGAAAGAGTAATCATTTCTTTTGTTTCTGCATAAAAAGGTGAAGCATATCAATCCAAGCCATAAAAATACCAACTGAATGAACTATTCTATTTCATGATATATGTACTCTGAAGTAATTGAGAAAGAGAAAGTGTTGGTGTGACACTTGCCTCTGAGTCGGACCCTCTGGGCTTTCCATGTCTTTAATCAAAGGGATGTTGAATCAGGGGAGAGCAATTGCTTTTGCAAGTCGATTGTACTATCCTTGTAAGCTTAAAAGATATGGGAGCAATTTTTTAAAATAGTGTCCTAAGTGCCTGGAAAAAGTAGTGGCACTGAGAAGAATAGACTTAATAATGATGATGAGTATAATAGTGATATTTTATACTCATCTGGTCCCCTTCTAGTTATGAATTCCAAGATGCGTAAGTTCTGTGCTAGGTTCTTACTGGCTTTTATACCATAAATATCTCTATTCTCATCATAATGCAGAAAAAGGAGGGCTGAAATAAAATGCCAGTCATAAATCATATAGACTTGTGGCATTAACACAGTGGTTTTGGTGAAGTAAATTTAGAATATTTATTAATATTTTAATTTTTTTTAAGTATTGGTTAATAATTCCTTAAACTATTTGACAATACATTCTTTAAACCCTCTGTTAATATTCCTTTTAAAGTTTCAGAACTTTTTAAAGTTATCCTCTTCTCTCAATTGGATTGTGGTACCATTATTTATGACTTCTCTCTTTTATAAGTACTTTCAGAAAATAATTCATATTTCCAGAAATCTCAAAGCTGACTCTTAAAAAAACATCTCTGAATGGTTCTCCAGAGTTACAGGTCAAGTATGTGAGGGCATTTATTTTTTTTTAGTGCAGAAGGCTCTTGCAAATGGAGAGCACTTTACCAAACATTGAAAGAGCAAATGGCCTAGGGAACAGAGTGAGAAAACATACATGCTTTTGTAGTCTTCCTGAAAGAAGAATGAGATCGTGGGGGAAAAAAATACAGGCTTAGAACTCAAACGTTCCAGAAGATGAAAGCCCCTGGCGCAGCGACTGTGCCCCCGACCAGGGGTGCGGAGAAGGCGGGGTCCGTCCGCCTCACCTCCTTGCCTGTCCAGGCAGTGATCGGGTTATTTATGATCAGAAATACCAACATCCGTGTTGGTCCAGGTATCTCCCCATGACCATGTATCATAAGATAGAATTTTTTTTTCCTGGGTACTTTCTGGTTATTTCCTCAGCCCTGGGTAAGCATTACGGTTGGTTGGGTTTAATTTTTCCTTTATGTCATAGGCACTTTTCACTCAGTGTTAATTATTTGGATTTCCTCAGGGTTTGAGGGATATCCATGCCTTGGATATCAAGTCCTACTTAATCCAAGGAGACTCCCCTTTCTTCCTTCTCAGATGTTGGCTCACTAAGTGCCCTACAAACAAGACACCTCCCGTGTAAGGAAGCATAAAGTGGCAGAACTGGGACTCCACCTCAAACCACCCCTAGTCTTCTTCTAACAGTCCAATAGGAGTGTGGCATTCATAGGGTCACACTGGCCATTTCCGACCATGTTGTGTTTGTAGACAATAAAACAAACAATGATTGGGTTGAGAACTAGGTTTAAAATCCTAGCTCTGCCATTCAGTGACTCTGTAACTAGTTATTTTTTATCTTTCTAAATCTTCTGTTTTACTTAATTTGTAAAACGGAATGGTAAGAGAACCCACCGCACAGGACTGTTGTGGAGATCAAATGGCATAATGTGAGATGCTCGGCACATTGTCTAGCACAGAGAAAGAACTCAGGAGATCAGGAGATGGACCTGACTGTTATTGGTAATTTTCTGCTTTTTCTTATTTTGTGTTATTTCTCCATAGATCTAGTATAGCTGGAAAGCTAGGAGACTTCCTGATCAATTGTATATATGAATTGAAACAGCTGATGAGAAAAAGAAAGCAGCAAGCATTTTTTGCCATCCTGTAAAAAATGTGACGAATTTCACTTAAACCATCCAGAATCAGGGCGTATTTCAGAAAAAGACACTTGTGTAAGAGGACACAGTCTATGCATGCCCAACATGGGAATACCAGCATGAACCTCTCCCTCTGCCAACTATCCGGGGCTTTTAAAAGAGTTATGTTTTGCACTTTTTATTTTTTTAATTAAGTTTATATCAACTGTCATTTAAATCAGTTATAATATTCTAGCTTTCACATCTTATGGAAGCTAGAGTATGAATAATATAAATACCCTGTATTCTCCCCACATCCTTATGTTTATCAAATTGTCCATTGCTTTAATGTACCCTTTTACTCTCTAGGCACCATGATCTTATTTCACCTTTGATCATGATTTTGACCACACTCAGCCTCCCACAGCATCTTTTCACTCTAAGCAATGAATTTAGTCTAGTCCTCTAACTAAATACTTCTGAGATCTCAAAACCTAAGTAGATTTGAGACAGTAAACTTTTGATTGATTGCAAGAGGGAGAAAGAGGTGTCTGGAGTATAATGGCACTTTGTGAGTAAATGGAGGGCTGGATAATGGGAAGAGCAGTGCTTAGAGCGAGTTACATGGAGACCACTCAGCCTCATAAGAAAGCTGTGGGAGAGGCAGAAGAACAGATGACCAAGGATGAATCAGAGGCCTAGTGACCTGTCTTAGGAATTTAAATCTGATGGAGCCATTGAAAGGGCAGAGGATAATATTGAGGATAGTTAATGTAGTCAAGGTCACGCCCCAGGAAAGGCATGTTAGGCAATTCAGGAGATGCTCAAGATCAGAGAAGCAATAAGTCAGTGACTCGGGAAGAAATGTGCATGTCCAGGACAAGTGTGGTGGCACCAGAGAGGCGGGAGGACCAAATAAGATATGAGTTAGTAACACCGGCAGCTCCACCTACCTGCTGAGATGATAAAAATCTCTGTGTGTCCCATGGCGGTGCCTGGCACGCAATCAAAGCTTAATAAAGGCTACTTCTCTAACATGTCAGGGCAAGAAGGGCACTGAATAAGCATCTTATCCCATTTCCAACATTTATAAGCTTTATGACCTGATGGTACATCTGTAAAATGAAAGATTTAGAGAAAATATTTGCTTCAGTCCATTCTAGTCCTAAAATTCTGCAATTCTATTCTTTTAAAATCTCATAGTCAAGTTACTTAAGCTAATGTATGTCTCATGCTGAAATATAAGCTGCCTTCCCCTTGTTCTGATCTTCCATTGAAGGAAAATATGGAGTGCATTAGCCATACTCATAGTCAAAGTAATTTTTTTAAAACAGACCAAATATCAAACTATAGAATTCTTTTTTCCAATAGATATGGCTGTTATTTATTTATTTGGTAAGCATTCACTAATTGCTTGAAAGAAACCTGTCACTTTGGTAGACACTGGGGATGCAAAGACAGACCTCGGGAGCCTTACATTCTCATATTCCTGTGAGCACAGCCTGGACTGCGGTGCTGACAGACACAGTGCTCTGACCTAACCAGGCCCTTGGTCCTGGCCTCCAGGACCCAAGTCCTTCCTCCTTCTAAGTCTGGATCACAGCCTTGTACTCTTTCTTGTTTTATGTCCCCATTCCTAAAGTAAAAGTGTTTAATTGCTTATTGGTTGTATTATGTAGCATCTGGATAAGATTTTAATGGAATATTCTTGAATTGCTTTTACAATAAACCAATTTTATAATCTTTAAGCTAGAAAAACAAAAAACAGGTGTCCTGATGTTTTCCAGTGGCTGTGATGCCGGTGCGGCCAGGTCACTATGGGGGACACAGAGGCAAGACTGGTCAGGTTTACTTGGAAAAGAGAGACTAGTGAAACCATGCTGGGGAACGGCTGAGACTTCAAAAGAAGCAATTTGTTGCCAGGTAGACAGGATGGGTGGGGGATTCCTGGTAGAAGCGAGCCTGGTGGGGGAAAGATTGAGTTGTCCAACATCCTGGTGTTCTGAGAAGTGCAGGGCAGGGAGATAGATGGAGAGACGGGTGTGCAGGGGCCTTCGTGCCGGCTGAGGCTGGCGAGGTGGGCAGCCAGATCCCAGGCAGGTGGTTTGGACTTCAGTCCTCAGCAAATGGGACACCGGTATAGGAGAAAAGAAATGAAGTGCTCATACCCTTAAAGGTTTCTCTAGCATCAGTAAGAAGGAATCATCTTAAAGGAATGGAGTGGATAGTTAGAGGTCATTTGCAGTCCTATAGTCAAGAAGGTATGTGGTTCTGGATCAGATAGCATAAACAGGGATGGAGAGGTCATGTCAGTACACGAGACATCGAGGAGATGGACCTGCAGGACTGATGGAATGTTGGGGTGCAGAGAGGACAAATTTGGGATGAGCCCCAGGCTTCCCTGCTTAGAGGACCAAGTGGTTGCTAGTGTCATTTACAAATTCAGGGACTGTCAAAGGTGGAGCAGGCCATAGGGGAAGGAGACTGCATTCATTATTGGGCATGAGCTCTGGGGAATGGGCAGTGTAGACACAGATGGATACTTGGGCTTGACCTCAGGGGAATGATGAGCTGATTTAGCAGCAGATTTGTAGTCCTACATATGAAGAAAAGCCCTGGGAACAAATAAGCTCACCCCCAGGGGAGGTGTCAGTGAGCAGAGAAAAGGGGGACAGAGGAAGCAGGTGTAACAGATTCAGCAAAATCAAGTCTTATTTGTCTTAGCAAGTAAGCCATCAGAGGGACAATGCTGGCCCTGCAGTAGTCAGGCAGTGATATTTGTTCAGTGATGAGAAGGAAATGAACGAGCGAGAAGGGAAGTACATGTGGGCTGAGGAGTATAAATGGTGGAGGTCAGATTAGAAAGGAAACACCACAAATCATTCCTCTGCAGACAGAGACTAAAGCTGTGAGAGTGAAGGAGACCCCAAGGGAACAAGTATAAAGTGAGCAAAGAAGGACTTAGGAGTGAACCCTGATCTCATTAAAAAGGTAGGAACAGCAGGTTGTGCACGTGCCCCTGTAAAACATTAGTCATCATTAGTCAGAGCAGCCGGTCAGCAGGGGCGGCTGGAGCCACGGTGTGACCTTCAGTCATACAGAAGGAAGATGATGTCCCAGTTCCCCTGCATGTGGGAGGTGGATGAGGACAGAGGAGGCACGAAATCTCAACTGTGATGAAGTACCAGATTCAGTACGAGCAGAGTACCCGCAGTGGAGAGAAGCCTGTTACTTAATCCACTGCCTCTTACTATAAAGCGTGGTTCTCGACTGGTTAATTCCAGTAGGAAAAAAATTTGGACGTGGTCTATCCAATCCCCACCGAGGCTGTATGGAGAATCTGAGGTGAGAGGGAACCTCATGGCACTCAGGTGGCTTCAGAAAGCAAACCAGACCCACAGAGAGCCTTACTGGATCCGGGTGGCACAAACTCGTTCCATTTGTCATGTGCAGGCACAGAAGGTGGGCCACACTTCTTTTCAAACCCCATTTATCTTCAAATAGTGAGGTTGTTAGAAACCTGCAGCCTCCATTTTTTTGTAGGTTTCTTTTCTCTACGTGACTTTTAAGATAATGGGAAATTACTCAAAAGTAAACTGACAACTAAATGGAATTCAGTTCAGCTGAAAAGGGCTTCTTGTGGGATCACTAAGACTTAACTGTTAACAATAAAGGTAGTTCTGCCAGTGCTAAATGTGGTCCCTACCTTCACTAATTTTCTGAAGATTAAAACCCAAACAAAATGTGGTGGAATTGAGCTTAGCGGTCATTTAGTGGGACGACAGTGT
Organism: Manis pentadactyla; assembly: GCF_030020395.1. Classification (NCBI taxonomy): domain Eukaryota; kingdom Metazoa; phylum Chordata; class Mammalia; order Pholidota; family Manidae; genus Manis; species Manis pentadactyla. The sequence goes on along the minus strand of NC_080025.1, from coordinate 61,736,032 downwards.
AAGAGCTGATTTACTCCCTTCTCTACAAGATTTTACATCTCTTTGATGCTCATGCACACTAGTGGTTAAGTCATCAGCTCTGTGATTATTCAGTGAGACACACTCTGTGTCCACATCTGTAAAACAAGGAATCAGGTGGCTTGAGGGTCCCCTCTGTTGTCAACTTACGATATGTGTGTCAGGGCCCAGGCAGGGCATATTGCTGACAGCCCAGGAGACTTCCCTTCATTCTGTTGTCTATGAAATAGGATGGTACAATGACATTTTGGAAAACTTCACAGTTGTAGATGGCTTTGCTCTCTGTCCAATACATCTGGCTCCTTCAGTTCCAGACATCTGTGGCTACCCTGCCTCTCTGATTACCCAGTCTGCCCTTGTGGGACTTGACAGGGTCTCTAAGAGTTAACGTTCCTTCCCAAGTAGAATGACACCTTGGGACGATGCTCCTTCTGGTGACGTCTCTAAGGAACAAGTAAATACATAACAGATCATGAGACCCCTCATAACTGCAGCCCACTGCTGAAGTCCCCAGGGTCGTGTGCCACCAGGTTGTCCCTGCTGCTGGCTGTGTCTGTCCGAGTGAACATAAAACCAATGAGCAACATCCAAACAGCTCTTGCAAGTCTATATGCTGATTTGGAAAGTCTTAGGGCAAGATCATAGCCATTAACTAATCTGCTGATTGCATAATAAACTGTCATCCTGCTGTGAGACACTGTCGGTGGGAAAAGAACTCTGGACTCAGGTCAAAGAGGAGCTCTGGGCTCTGGCATGCCTCAGGGCGGGACACTGGCAGAGCCTCAGTTCCTCCCACAGGATGTGGGTGATCATTCCTTCCCTGCTTCCTTCGCAGGAATTTCATGAAGAATATATGACAATATATGATAAGCTGCTAAGTAAATGTGAGGTTTTACTCAGAGAGAAATGAAAATTTTGAGTATTGGTAACAATGCACTTTGATTTCCTTTATTCATTCAACAAATAATTTAGTGAGCACCTGCCAAATACTAGGTACTGTGCTGGGAGTGGGAGAATCAGTAATGAACAAAAATACAGACCTGATCCCTGCCACCAGGGAACTTTTAGATTCATGTCAGAGACAGAAAGCTACCTCAGAAGTCATACCCTTACCAGGCAGTGATCTCAGCTGTGGAAGTGAGAGGGACGTTGGGGAGCAGTCCGTGGGGCTCTGAGAGCCTCTACGCCTGGGATTTGGCTCGGAGATGTCCAGGATGCCTCCCCTGCAGAAGTGACCCTGGAGCCAAAATCTAAGGAATAGAGGAGGTAAGGAGGAGATGAGGGCAGGGAAAGCAGGTTCAAAGACCTCCTGCGGAGAGGAAGCAGAGGGTTCGAGGAAGGTCCCTGAAGCCAGAGTAGAGAAAGCGAAGTAGGTGGGAGTCCAGAGCAAGGCGAGGCCAGAAAGGTGGGTGGAAAGCAGACTCAGGTTCTGGGAAGGATTTTCACTCTGTGCTTACAAGCACTGGGCAGCTGATCACAGGGTTTTTAGTATAGGAGCGACATGATCAGATTTATGCTTTAGAAAGAGGACTGACTACAGTGTGGAGGACAAGTGGAAGGGGGTGCAGGTGGCCGGGCTGCAGTGGCTGAGGCACGACCTGATGGCAGTGTGTGGACTCAAATGCATCACTGGAGATAAAAACTGAAGAATATTTATGAAATAGTAACCATAGGACTTAAAAGCAATTTGAATTGCAATGGTACACATTACTGAGATGTATTTCATACAGCCTTATTCTTGGAATCATGCCCCAGGGTAAATCGTTAACACATTATGACAGTAAATTACACTTTCCCCACCCCCACTTGATTTAATGACTTTATTTTTTCTTTTAGATGTTTTTTCAGTTTTATTGATGTATAATTGACAAATTAAACTGTACATCATGATTTGATACACATAGTGAAAGAATTCCTTCCATCTGGTTAATTAACACATCCGTCGTCATTAACACTGTATTGTATCATTGATGTTTGCTACTAGAGTTGAACCTAAATGTTCTCATCTCCCCACCAAAAAAGGAATTATACTTGACTCAGCATTGATGCTGTGACCAGTTACTGACACTGTTCAACAGTATCTGCCTTTGATCATTTTCCAGTTAATGCTGTTACTATTTCATTTTTTACATATGTGAGAAAACACATTAACATGTATACTTGAAACATGTAGCAAAATGGCAGAGCTGACACCTGTTATAACTGCTGTGCTTTTGAAGTTTACCTCAGTCTTACTCATGACGTTAATTGGACAAGTCTCCCATCAACCAAAGACACTCCACATGCTGTGCTATTTGAAAGGTCAAATCTGTGGAAGAATTTATTACTTCATTAAAGATGTCTCACTCAGCACTTACACTAATGAAAAAAGTCTCCACTTTAAAGCAGGGTGGCGCCACCCCTCTGTCCTCCCATTTCCATGTCTGGGATGCTAACTGATAAAGATAAGGCTTCCTACTGTGCCTTTTGAGAATCTCCTCAGCACAGCACTGCAGGCAGCCAGGTGAGCCCAGCTGTCAGGAGAGCGGAAACGCACTCATCATCCCCGTTTTAACACTGTGTAAACCCTTTGTTCCCCCAGATCATCACCCTTAGTGCATATTTGTTTAGGCTTTCCTCCCGCCACAGATATGTCTGCCTGTTTTTGTCATCGAGGTCTGCCCCTCTGCACCTTCTCAGCCCACCTGAGTTCACAGGCCACTGTGGACACTTCCTGCAAACTGGCAGAGCCCTGTCTCCAGCCCCAGAGCCTCATTCTCTGCCTGAGAAGTTCCTCTGGTACCTGGGGTGCTTCCTCAGCCTTAATCAGGGACAACCCAGAAACATAGGAGAGTTAACACTCTAGGAGAGCAATACACAATGAGGAGCAATCCTCATGCCCCAGTGAGGGCAGAGAATTAGAGGATGAATGCCCTGGCTCACCATTCTGCAGTAGGAAGGTTCTGATGTGTGTTCCCTATGGCGTCTAAGATCAACAGGAGGACTGAGTCCCCGGTGCTGAGTGACTACCTGCTCATTAATGTGTTTCATTCCCTGATTCACTTTCCTCATAACTCATTTGTGTTTCCTAGGGCTGCCCAAGTCCTCATTGCAGGGTCTGCTTTTGGGAGAATCCAAATTAAGATGGCATTTTTATCTGCATGTTATGGGAAGCATTGATTTACAAACTCAGTGAAGCTCCTCCCAATGATCCATGGACTAAGATGTGGACTATGATTCTCCACTCCACAGCAGACCCCTTAAAACCATCTTTTCTTTCCTCTTTAGGAAGTCCCACAGGGGAACCTGGGGGATAAAGTGGGGCTGGATGGCAGGGGCTGGGGACAAACTCAATCGTGCCGAGAATTTCCACTACAAAGTAAATTTATTTTCATGTTTTGTGATTTTTATTAAAGATAAATGCACTCCAAGGGCAATCCTATCATGGTATTTGCCCTTTATCTCCTCTAGCAGTGCCTAAGTGATGCTAATCAGGGACAGCAAAAAAGTGAAGATTTATTTCAAGCCTTAGCTGGTTAAGTTAATCAAAACAGGAAACCAAAAAATGTCAGTTCTTCCTATATTTCAGACCTTACTTTCCAAATAATGTGTCTATAATGTATTTATAATAGACAAATAGAGATGAAATTGTTCTTTACATTGACTAGAGCAGGAAGAAGTCCTATTTAAAATGATATCAGGCCAAAGAAACTCCTATATGCTTTCTTCCAACATTCCAGTAAAGGACCAAGAAGACATAGAAGAGAAATGTCAGGGATTCCCAGATGCTAGCAATGAAAAACTACTTAGGTTCTGCTTTAAAGGGCAGTGAGGGTTTGTATTTAAACCTCCTCCCCCATGAATAATCAGTCACTCCCTTTCTACAACTACTCTCTTTCAGCCAATTCTAAAATCTCAAATCCCAAAACACAGCACAGCAGAAAGCAGAGAGGAGAGGGTGGTGACTAATGGCCCCCTGGGGAGTGGCACAGTTACACTGAGCACAGAACTATAGGAAGCCTCCAGTAGTAGTACGGAGAGAACATCTTTTTTTTAAATCATAATTGTTTCTCCCCGAAACAAGCAAACAAAGTTAGGAAACTATATGAAGAGGAGGTCTCCCCACAATATAGCAAAGCTCTACAACACTGTTGGCAATGGGAATCTGGCTACAAGCTGTGCATTTATGGTCACTGTTGTATGAAATCCAAAATGGGTATATTTCACATAATCACTCAAGTGGTTAGAAATGGAGGCCATGGGCCTGCATCTGGAGGATTCCCTTTATAAATGAATGAAAAATAATTAAAGATCAGCATGAAACATATAACAAAATAAGCATGTGAGAAAGGGATAATTATAATTAGCCTTGAAGATTAGGAGGAAGAGTATGACACCAAAACAGATTTACTGCAGAAAACAGAAGAAACTGAGAAAGCATGCTTAGAATACTCAGATGCTAGAAGAGGAAACATTTAAAAACAATAATGGGGACTTGATAATGGGGGGAATCTAGTAACCACAACGTTGTTCATGTGATTCTATATTCATGATACCAAAATTAAAAAAAAAAAAGGGAGGGACAACTGTACTAACAGTAAAATCATAAAACTTAGTCTTCAAATGCCTTAGTTTCATGTTCACTTTCTCTTACCACAAAGACGTGTTTTCATTCAATATCTCATAAACTGCCTTTAGTGTAATAAAGAATTTGTTATGTTTTTGTCCCTGGAATGAATGCATGAATGAATGAATGAATAAATAAATAAAAACAATAATGGGCAGAGCAGGCTAAAATGGAAAAACCAAGCAAACTGGTGCTTGACAAAGTAAAAAAGGCCATAATAAACACATCTGGGGGCCTGAAATTACCTCAGAAAATGGAAACATTTGATAAAGTCAGTAAAAAGTAGAAGCGATACTGCAAGAAATTAATGATGTAGAGATCAGGGTCCACTGATAACCCTATAACTTGAAGAGTCTCCAGGTACAGAACAACAGGTCTCAAGCCTTATTCCTTCTTAACAGCAAAGGCATACACATCACTCTGCTACCAGTAATGTTGCTCTGGATGAAGAATCTCAAATATGAGGCCAGGCCTGGGGGATGCAGGGCCAGGATGTCCATGTAATCAGGGGAGGGGGGATAGAAAGGAAGTGTGAACCAAGAGCCTTGATTATAATCACCTGGAAGGGGGGGAGAGGCATGGCCTACTTCTGTTAAATATTGATGGGCAAAGAAATTTAAAGAAACTGAAAAAGAAAAAGAAACAATCAAGATCAAATATACAAATAATAAAATATCCTTTGAGCAATACTTCTCAAATGTACATGTGAATCATCTGGGGATCTTGTTAATTTACAGATCTGATTCAGTAGGTCTGGGGTCTGAGATTCTGGATTTCTGTCAAGCCCCAGGTGAGACTGACGCTGCAAGTGCTCACCCCAAACCTGGAGTAGTAGGACTGTAGAGAAAACCTGAAGCAAATGCACTCACTATATCCCAGGAAGAATTAATGAAAACAAATTCATATCTCGGCACATTCTAACAAATTTATAAAGCATTTAAAAGGATAAAGAAAATCATATACAATCATTCAGGGAAGAAAATGAAAGGTTACTTGCAAATAAATAAAAATTGAGTGGATTCAGGCTTGTCCTCATCATTACTAAAGGTCCAAGGAGAACAGAAAAATCCCAGGGAATTTGAAAGAAAGAAATTGGGATGTAAGAATTCATTAATGAAACTAGAATTCATATGGAAGTGTTTGGAAAAGATACTACATATTTAGGTTTTCTATTGCTGCCATAATAACTTACTACAAATGTTGTGGCTTGAAATAACACAGATGTTGTCTCACAGCACCATACATAAGAAATCCAACACAGGCCTCATTGGGCTAAAACCAACATGTCAGCACAGCCACATTCCTTCCTAAAGTCTCTAGAGGAGGACTCAATTCCTTGCCTTTTCCAGTACGTGGAGGCCTTCTGAACTGCACAACTTGTGATCTTTCTCCTCCCTCTTCAAAGCCAGCAATGCAAGTTGCATCCTCCTCATCCGCCATCTCTATCTGCAGCCAGGAGAGGATCTCCACCTTCAAGGATTTATGTGATGGGATTGTGCCAACCTGGATAACCCAAAATGCTCTCTCCATCTCAAGGCCCTTAACCTTAAGCACACCTGCAAAACCCTTTTTGCCATGTAAAGTAACAGATGCCCAGGTTTCAGTGGTTAGGGTGTAAACCTCTTTAGGAGGCCACTTTTCTACCTGTGACATCAAACATATGCTGTGAGGAAAAGCTTGAGGATATATCCTAATAAAGGACCAGAATTCAAAATCCAAAAATAGGGAAAGGGTGGTATAAAAGGAACTGTGGTGAGCATTCAAACCAGTGCAGTTGGCTAAATCTAAGTAATCATTGTATGAATAATTACAGGAAAATGCAAAGTTAGAAACAATTTGTACAAGTAGAGTTACGGTCATTATAAACTAAGGGAACAGTTTCTACTGCAGCATAGGACCACTGAGTGAGGTTAGGGTGGGCTACCTTAAGGTGGGTTACTCCTCTAACCAGGATCAGAAAGAACTTAATGGGAAACTCCAATAGGATGAAAACAATGGTTTGCTTTTTTTTTTTAAGCAAATCAAAGCAAGCCATACTCCATATAGCAAAAGGCAGCTTAAAAGAGCAAAAAGCCTAAAACAGCTAAGAAAATAATATGTATCTATTGTGATAATAAAGGAAGTTGTCACACCCCTTTCTGAAAAGCAGACCTCTCTTTTATAGAAAAAGAATTCAAAATGTGTCAAAAGCATTAAATGGAACAGTGCACCATATTATATTGATAAAATGTAAAGTGTTATTATTTAGTTCTCACTAAAATAATTCCTCTTATTATCTTTACTTTGTTACAGATAAGGAATCTGAGCCTTTCAGAGATTAGGGGACTTGCTCACAGGCACCCAGGTGTGGACACAAAGCAAACCCAGGGTCTCACTCAGAGCCTGAGAGTGAATCCTGGTAGTATATGCCTTTCCACATATACGTGAGACCACTTAACTGGTGAGGGATGGAGCTGGCGCTGGGACCCAAGTCACTATCACCTCATATTCTGTGTGCATAAGCTCTCCGCCATACTATCTCAGAAGTTGTTTTTCTGTTTACATCTTTGCCTCTTCCCCCTGAACCAAACATTTTGACACAGGTTATTTTTGTTCTGTCCTCCAGTTTCCCTGGATAACCAGAACCCCAACAAACCCCCCATTGATTTTGCCACTTCAGCCACTATAAGTAAATTCTGTCCAGTCCCATCTCCAGCCCAGAGTGTAGACTGTGGGGTAGGGGTTTCCCCCTGTAAATCTGCTCCAGCCTCTTGGTAAGGACTGGGGTGCTCCTTCTCTCTCAGTTAAGATCAATTCCTCCCTTTGTCTTGTCTCCTCATGAAACAGTTCCACCAATTTTCCCTTTCCTTCTGAATCTTCAGATTCTGTTTCTGTTCAGGTACCTTCTCATTGGAATGTAAACAAGCTTATTTCAAAAGAAATCCTTCTTCAGTGGGGGCTGTATTCCCCCACAGCCACTGTGACAGTCTCTTCAGTCCCCGGCCATCTCTGGGTTCCAATTCCTCACTTCCCATTCATTCAAACCCACTGAAATCAGGTTTCTGCCTCCCTCAGAGCAATTAAACTGCTTCCCCTGAGTCCACCAATGACTCTCCTATTTGACAAACCACTTAAAGCCTTGTTTTATGAGTATTTCCATTTACTACTTCTTGAAACTTTCTCCTTACTTGGCTCTCTGTTACTTCTCAGACACCTCATTCATTCTTCTCCACAGCCTAAACAGTTCTCTTTTCACACTACTCAGTTTTGTTGCATTATCTAAAGTTTAACCTGGCACACTGTATCTCTAATCCTAAATCTTCTACTGATCTCCTGCCAGACAATAGTGCTGACTGCTGCACGACTTCTTCACCTGCAGCCAAACTCACTTTGGTTCCAACTTCGGAACATAGATCAAACTACATTTGAACCCAAACTCTCCAAAACACCTCAAACTCATTTCACCCGTAACATACTATCTTTCACTCAAAGGAGCCTTATTTCCTATAATTCTTACCTTGGCTAAGAACACCACATCCATCCAGGTTCCCAAACTAGAAGCCATTGTGGATTTCATCTTCTCCTTTGTACCACTCCTCCACCCCCAGCAAATCACCAGGAGTCATCAGTTCCCCTAAGTATATTATAACTGTCTCTTTCTGTCCTCCTCACTCTTCACAATCATTATCAGTCCATTCACATGTCTGTTGAAGTATCTGCTATGTGTCAGGCATTGTGCTAAGTACTGGGAATACCATGTAAGTGAAATAGATGTTATATCTCTCCCCTGATGGAATGTATATTCTAATTGGGGAGATGGGCATTAAGCTAATAATTGCACAAATATAATTATATAAATATGATTTCATAACTATAATTACAAAGAGTTATAAATTACAATTATAACTACACAAAAGAAAAATACAGGTTGCAGTGAACAATTATAATAGAGAACTTTGATTTATGATGAAAGGTCAGGGACATCTTCACTGAGGCAGTGATATTTAAACTAACACATAAAGAACGAGTCAGAGGTAACTATGTGAAGAGTGAGAAAGGGTGGGCAAATGAAGGATCTTGTACAAAGGTCCTGTGGCTAGAAAAGCTGGGTTTATTCAAGGAACTTTGGTGAGTGAAGGGTAGTGACCCATAAGGAGTCTAGGGAGTAAGTGGGAACCAGTTTATGTAGGACTTTGCGGGTTTTGTGTTTTATTCTACATGCAGTGGTGACCCACTGAAGAACTTTAAGCATGATCAGATTCTGTGGCATCAGCAAATTTGATGTTGCCTTGGGTCAGGCAAGAGATGATGGTGGTTGTGGATTACAATGGTGGCTGTGGAGATGGAGAGAAGTCAATTTTAAATAGATTTTGGAGGTAAAAGACAAAATTTAGTGAAAGGAAGTGAGGGAGAGGGGGACATTAAGAATAACTTTTAGGTTCCTGTCTTAAAAACCTGGAGGAACAAGTGAAATTTGCCAAAATAGGAAACACAGGAGAGAAGATTAGAAGAAAATATCAAAGGTTCCACTTTTGCTGTGTTGAATTTATGGTACTTGTGAGACACCCACAACCAGATAAATATTTACTTAATGTTGATGTACAGTACCAAAACAGACATTTAATCTGTCTTAAATTACTTAAAGCTGTTTCTAGATGGGTTTCTCAAAAATATATATACTTAATAGTATACATTCATCATTGTAAAAAATCTTACTCTCAGAATTGGGACTTTTCTATTTCAAATACTGATATGCTTCCGCATTTTCCTCACCAAGAGTTTACAGCGTGCCGTAAACATACAGAGCAGTTATCTCTCTTCATGCCCTTGGTCTTGTTCAGAACATAAAGAAAAAGCCCTTTGTAGTTGTTAGTATTTTCTGCAGGGCTCACCTCACTGAGTTTTAGCCTCCCTGACATCATTCTTCCTCCCCCAGTCCATTCCTTTATTCCTGTTCAAGGCTCTTCACCCCACCTGCTTTATTTTGAACATAGCCTTTATGTAGCTGACTTTATCAGAAGACAACATGTGCAGACTTATTCTTTCTAGACACTCATTGGGATTACTTGAAATGGTTGGATTGCTCTCTTCATAAGGAACAAAGCCAGGGGGAAAATGGCCATTTGAAAACAACTTAATAGTATAAAGTTCGTACAAAAAACACTTTCATTTATAAGATGCAGACAGGATCATTTTTAAAGCATTGCAGAGAAAACCTCAGCTCACAACCTAAAAGCAGACTCTCCAGGCCAAAGATGGCAGCCAACCAGAAATTTTCTTTGCAACCTGAATACTTTGCTTGGCTGAAACATGGTGTTAGGAGGTTTGGGTGCCACCAGCAGTGTATCTTCTGTGCTTGCTTAATGGAAAGGTCATTTTTTTAGTCTAGGTCACTTTCATGAAGAAAAATTGCCCTTTTACTGACTTCCAATAACTTTAACAAATTATCTAAAGGAACTGCAGGATTTAACCCATTTAATGAATTTTAATAAGAAGTACGTGAATCAGTCAAAAACCAGAAAAAAGTGAATAACATTGAACTAGTTTTAATGGAAATTAGCTCATTAACATGCTGGCTTTTATTTACGAAAGGCTGAATTTCTAATGAAAAATTTGCTAGGCTGTGGAAAAATGGAAGGATCTTTAAATTAAAGATTAACTTTATGAGTGGTATTTTTCTCCTTCAATTAGCCCTAACTGGAGATTCTAAAAACCCTGGGGCTTTTTTCCCCTTTTGGGGAACTTTTAAAAAATGATTGCATCTATTGGAAGACTTTCTCACAGTCTCTGAAATATTTTCAGAAATGCAATGGGAACATGAGAGGAATTTTTTTTGCCTACAATCCTTTTTGAGAAAGAATAACAAGAGGTGGAAGGGTCTGGGTGGGTGACCAAGCAAGTTTCCTGTCCTTGCAGCAGGATGCCACAGGGACTGCGAAAAAAACTCTCATTCTTACTTCTTCTTGTTTCTCTTTTATTTTTTATTTTTTAAGGTGTGGTAAAATATATAAAGAAAATTTGCCACATTAACTATATTGAAGTGTACAGATTAATAGCATTACTTATGTTCACATTGTTGTGTCTCTCTTCTTTTTTAAGCAAACAATACATAACTTTTAGTAACTCAGGAGATGGATGTCTGCAGTGAAACAGGTCTTTATTTCAAAGTGGTTCTGCTCCTTTTCCATTACTTAAAGGAAGAGAGAAATGGAAAGTGTTTTCCCTGCATTTCTATCAGTTTTAGTAACAGTGGAATCCCCTATAAAATACATGAAACTGTGCTGATAATCTTCAAAACCAGAGTCATTTGTTGTAGCAAATACTTCAGTTGAAGAAGAAACCATTTCACATTCTGCAAACAGGAGTTCAATACATCTAATGGAGCAGAGAGGCATATTGAAAAACTTAGTTCTGTTTGGAAAAATTTCTAGCAATCTCGAAATATCTCCTTGGTGTTATTCAAAATTGAAGATACCATGACAGGACTCTCTGATTAAGTTGCCCTTCATTGTATTTTGATGCCTGACTTGAATTGGGAAGATTTAAAGAAAGTTTATCATCTTGTTGACCTGTGGAAAATAAATAACAACAATAAAAACACAACTCTTACTGAACAACTCGTAAATGCATGCTGGAAAGGGCCTCTCCCTTCAGAGCTCCTGGAAATATATTAATATTCTTTCATTTCGGTTTCCATGTGTCAGAAGTCGGTCCTGAAAAGAGCCGTTCTGTGGAACCTTCCTCTTGGGGTACAGCAGCATTGCTGACCAGTCATCAAACATTTTGAAAATGGTCCTTCGTGACACTAACGCCGGCCACATAGATTCTGTGGCATGGGAGGTGAGACGGCAGCCAAGCTACTGATAGGCAAGCAGCAAACACACCCTGGTGCTCTGCAGAGCTGCACAGAAGTGGGAGGTCCTAAGGTCCTCCTAAAGCAAGATTCCTCACACTGAATGCTGGAGAGGGTTCAGGAAAAGGAAATGTTAAATATTTTCTGGGTTTTTCACTTAACTGAGCAGATATTACCTAATTAGACATTACTATTGTATTTTTATTTTTAAATGGTTACCCAGGACATATATATGTTCCCTATGTAGGGTGTTCAGAGTTAGCAAATAAAAGTACAAATTCTCAATTAAATTTAATTTCAGGTAAGGTGCAAGTAATTTTTTAGTATAAGTGTGTCCTGCGCAATGTATCCCATGAAGTATACAGGACATGCTTATACTAAAGATCTATTCATTGTTTATCTGAAATTCAAATTTAACTGGGCATATTATATTTTACCTGGCAACCATATTATAATTTATTAAAAATTATATTTAGTTGACATGTGTAATTCAATTTAAACTTCAGTATGAAGTCTGTGTTGACTTCTCTCCTCCTCCATTTTCAAGTACCAGAATTTCCTTCTGAACTATTTGTACCATGCTTCTGTTTCTATGCCCATCTCATTGGACTTTTATGTGCAGAATTTAAAATATATTTTAGTTTTATTTGTGGCACTAAAGACAGATTTTAGGAATCTAATTCAGTTTTGCACTTTAAATGCATCTTAATTTCCTTATTAGCTCCATCTAAATATTCCCATTTATTCTTTTATTTCTTTCCTTTTATGTTCCTACTCATGTTCAGTTAGCTTATAACTCTTCTTTAAGGTCTTTCAGTTTGTTGTCTTAAGAGTCAGGATTAATTAATGTTTTCATTTCTATATACACACACACCAATAAATGATCACTATGGAAAACATAGGCCATTATAAAGAAATTTTAATCCCACAAGGGAATGATAATACACTGATTTCTATAGAAGTAGGGGAAATAAAGGCCAGATATAAACTAAAACATAAAGGAACTATTATTTTATTTAATTACTATTATTACTATTAATTTTAATAGTAAACAGTTACTATTATTTTTTAAAGGCTTTTGTTTTTTACCTTGGTTTTGTAAAGAGGACTAAAAGGCATAAGAAAAATGTACCTGTATCCCTGTTGCTGTTTCTCTGTGAGAATGGCTATGGGAAGCCTGAAGTAATAGTCTAAGGAAATCAAGCTTGTCTTGCTTTTGTGATCTATCTCCAACCAGAATGATTTTAGAAAAGGAAACATTGCAGATATAAGGATTTCAAAGTTTAATTTTTTTTAAATGTTAATTGGATTAAGCTAGTTTCCTAAGAGAGGCCATCTCTACAAAAATCTTTCAGACATTTATAATACATAATAGCTTGACCCACACCATTATACTATTTCTGTAGCTCTTCCAATGAAGTTGAGCAAAAAAATAATTTAATCATGTAGAAAATGACCTTCTGGTTTCATTGGGCCAAATTGAGTATATCTGAAATAAATGTTTTCTGGTCTCCTTAATTTAAATGTTTATAGCACAGTTGATAATTTGCCAAAGAAACACAAAGGGCCACAGGAGTTATTTATATTTAAAGAAATCTATTCCGATGCTATTTTTTACTGCATAAAATTACTCTGCATCAAGTTGCTTCTTCTTGACAGTGACTCAGGAAGGGTATGTATTACTTCAGAGACTGAAAGCTGTGCAGCACGACTCAGTATTAGGAGTACTCCAGAAACAGCCATGATGGGAGCAGGAAAGACATCCTGGGCCGTGCTAATGGCCTGAGGTCAGACTGAATGAAACAGCCTGAAAAAAATGAGAAGCCAAAGTGACTCTGATGAAAGGGGGTCACATTCAACATCCCTCTCTCTCTGTCTGCTCTTAACCAGTGTCCCTCTTATACCATTTTAGTTCTGCACCATAACTGCTGAGAGGTCAGAAGATCACACATTTTCCATCAGAGACATAATCATCTCTTAAGATAATGTCCCATGTGGAGATGAGTGCGCCATAACAGAGGAACCATGTTCAATACATCAGTATCAAAGTCTAAGAAACTCTCAGCACCAAACAAACGCAAAACCGCAAATACTCAAAATCTGCTCTGGTACTCCAGAAAGTAGAGCAGATAATTGAATATTTGACATAATGAGAATGCATAAATGAATGACATCTTCTCTCAAAAGAGCTACTGCTGGTAATTCCATAAAACAGCAAATTAATTTTATCCTTCTCTGAAAATAATGATTAATTGGCCAAAACTTCACAGATTTTTTCACTTTATAATTAGTAGTCAAGTTGTTTTCATTGACATTTTACAGACTAAGTTAAGATCAATGTATGTTCTTATCTGTAATATTTACTCTCCACTATTTCCAAAAAGGATGGGGTTAAATCCTCATAAACTATAATCAAGACACAGAATTTTTTTGTAAGTTGGAATGAGAAATAAGAATGTACGGAGTACGTGAGAAAGTGAGCCAATTCTAGCCTTCTCCTTAGGTAAGACGGTTATTACCCTTGAACATTCAGCTTAACTCAGGTTCCAAGGAAAGCTGAGAAACATGATGGATTATATACTTACAGTCTTTTCATAAAATGAAGCATCAGTTCTTCACAACAGTGCATTGAGGTGCCATCAGTATTTATGCCATCTTGAGCTGGATTGCTTAAGCATCTAGAGAATTGTGTGTTCAGGTTTTGGTAGATATTTCTTATAAATGGGTTATGGTGTTCAACTATTCCCATTTTGTACAAGTCCCAGTCGCAAAGGTGATAAACATAGTAGGTGACATATTTCCAATATTTCTTTCTTTTTTGAGCTTTTTATCAAGGTACCACCTAACATTAACATGACTGAAATTTTTGAAAGAGGGGAGATCTGATATGAAAAGGAAGTAATTTTGCTTTGCACACTAGATTATGTTTTGGCTTGCCAGGGCCAGTATATGGCAGCCCCTTACCACCCCCAACTCCCCATTTGTTTTAAGTTTGTTTTCACTACCTTTTTTGAAAACCTGATACCATATTGTATGATAAATAATAACAAAGGGGAAAAAGAAAAGGGAATGAATTTATCCTTTACTTTTAACTACTTGATGGTCATTTGGATCACAGCAATCATCAGAGCGTTGAACTACATAGCAAGAGTTTTCAAGAAGTTGAAAAAAACATGGCTTTAATGATACATGAGACATTCCATTAAATATTTTGAGCTGCTTCTTCATGCAAAACCTTCTATTGTGCTAACACCACAATAGAAGGATAATAAACAGGTATCTACTGTAGAGATCTCAGTGGGAAATAGTCCTATAAAAAGTTGTAATAGAATCTGATTCATAATATATCTGTACACATTAGTTTTAAATGTAGGACTAATGAAAGCTTATCAACTGATTTTTTTTAACCATATAAAGCAGTGTTACTTCTCATACTAAACAAAGCTATTTACCTTTACAAATCTAAACTTCTATCTACGTTCCCTCCCCGCCACCTCCTGCCTTCAGCTATACCACAGAAAGCCCTAAGGATGACTCAGTCTTACATTCTGTAAAGCTGCTAACCATTTGCCATATAGTTATTTGCCTTCTCTGTGCCTCCGAATCCTCAGCTGCCTAATAAGGAAGTGTTCTTAGAATCGTTAATACAATTCTAAGTGAAATTGTTTGGGCTCCTTGAAGAAAACTATACAGCCTGACAGAATTTTTGGCTATTGTTTGCAATTAACTAATTTGAAGTAACTTGAAATTATCTTCATATCATGCCACCCATAAGTGGGAGTGGGGTATATTTTCAAAGTTCAAATATTGTTTTCTTTATTACAGGTTTCTTTTCTCCATGGAAAACTCCAAAGCCTGTAAGTTGGAATTATTATGCTTCTTTCTTTATTTCTAGTTATTATTACAGACCCATTAAATAAGAGTTGACTTGGGTGACCTCAAAATCTCTTCTCCCTCTGAGATTCTGTGATATCAAAAAACAAATCCTCTGAGTTCCTTTGTCTTGTATTTGTCCCACAAATACAAGAATAACTCATCTTACTCTTCTGCAAAGGCAATTCTGCCTAGTTTTTAATATACTTATAAAATGAGCATTAACACTCATCATGGTGTACTGAAAATATTTCCAAAACAAATATTCCATTTGTTCTTCTCCCATCAGAAATACTAGTCTTTGTAACACAGAATTCTTAGAAGCAATGCACATTATAGGCCTGGAGGGCTTGACCAGTAAATTAAATCTGGTCCACAAGAAATATAGCTCTGTATATATTTATATTCACATTTTAATGTATATAGCACTACATGTGTTGGGGAGGGGGGTAGAATATTCACACTCAGAGACATACATATTCCCTCAAACCTGACAGTCACTCCAGGTGGGGCTCCTGAATCTTCACAGAAATGGGGATCTCGGCCGTCGCCTAATCTCTCTGAGCCAAGTCCCCTAATGAATCATCTTGCCATTTTGCTGCTGTTGCAGGAGACTGATGGATTTTAATAATCTTTCTGGGAGGCTGGGTTAGCCAAGTTGGCTTCACAGTTAGAGATGGTCTTTACTTTTGGTCATTAGATTGAAATGAAAAATTGTCCAAGTCCCAAGATCTGGAGCTGGCATTCCAGGATCCCATTTCCTAGGGTGTTAGAATACACCACCCAGCATGGGATGTCTAAACCCACAGCTGAAAGAGAACTGTAACAAAGTGATTTGGGTCCAAAAAAAACTCAGGGACTCAAATCTCCCACCTAATTTTTTCTTTCCTCTCACAATGAGCAGCTCAGACCAAAGTGGCCCCTCATGTGGCCAGTGAGGAGGGGACTGAGTTAATTTTATACCTCTCTTATTTCTTTCACTGCAGGAATATTTAACTACTTGGTTTTCTCATTTTAGAAATGGAGATAAGATAATTTGCATACTTTTCAAGTGCTATAACTGATTTAATTAAATGACATGCCTTGAAAAAGGTTTGATGACATGAAATTAAAGGATGATGAGCCCCATAATATGCCTGAGCTCCAGGTTTCTCTCAAAGAGAGACGAAGAAGCCGGGAGACGGAGATGGGAAACTGATGTCAGCACTCCCGAACTTTCTCACGTAGCTTAGCTTAGGTGGGATTTAAAAGCTCATCTGGTCCACAGAGAACATCTGATGGGAAAACTGCACCTACATGGGCCTAGTGGACCACTCATGGTTGTGAAGCATGTGATTCTGAAAAGAGGTATTTAAAAAATGTTTCAAATGAAATTTACTTTATTTGGCCAAATCTAAATAATTCTTTCCTTTCATCACTAAAGTTACATCTGGGCTCTGTGGTTATACACATCTTTATCTAATTTAACAAGAAAACTGGCAACCTCATTATGGTTCTACAATTATGCAATCTAGTGATTTCCTTATATGGACCACGTTTACACCGATTATGCCATTTGACATAATTGCAGCATTTGCTGTCATTATAGTAATTACATCCATAGTCAATAATTCCAAAAAAAGGTTTCATGGAATTCAATTTACAATTAATTGCCAGCCCATACATCCCTAGAAAAGCTAAGGCTTGGACTTCAGGTCACGGGGTTGAATAAACACAGAGGACTGTTGATTTAATGTCCTCCTGTGTCTATCAGAAACTCTTCAGACTAAGGACTATGAGAGGCAGCATGGTAAAAGGTTCAGGGCGCAAGCTCTGAAGACACACTACCTGGGTGCAAACTTTGCCTCGTCTCCTTACAAGTTTTGTGACCTTCAACTAGCTGCTTAAGTTCCCAGTATCTCAAGTTCTACCTCTGTAAAATGAGGACATAACAATGCTCCTAGCATCATTAATGTTATTAATTATCATTAACTAATATGGTTATTGTGAAGAGTGTATGAGTTAATCCACGTAAGGTGCTCAAAACAGTGCCTCTACAAGTTGAGATCAAAAACACCAACTATTGTCATCCTAGGAGACCCTCCATGCATAAAACCTTAATAAATTAACCACTCTCTGAAATGAGCATAGTTTGCTAAACTTATTTAAACAAATACAGAAATATATACTCACAGCACATAAATTTATACACTCTCTCCTCAGAGGAGGATTGGTGGCATCCTTAGTCAGCTTAATTAGAATAAGGAAATGTTATCCTTAGTGAGATTTCTCCTCCTCCTTGTCCTGAGTCACTTCCTGAACTTCTTCCGTCCTACTGATCCACATCTCAAGCTAATCCACGTTACGACAGTCACTTCCTGTTTAGCAAGTAATACACTAATTATAGTGAGGTCTCATTCCCTCCATCTCAGCAGACGGCAGGGTGTGTGGTGGGGGGGGTCCAAGTTCATTCTTCAAGTGTAGAATCAAGCCAAAAGCCTTCTTCTCCCAGCCCTGCCCTAAAATAATGAGGGGTTGTGTTTAGACTACCACAGCTTCTCTAGGAAGCAAACACTTTCTAGACAGAGTATTTCATGGGTGGAGTGGGGGGACTTGCCTTATCCACAAGCCCTCTCTGCTCCCAGTGTGTGCCTTAGAACCAGAAGGTAGGGCAAAATGTATTAGCCACAGCATGACTGGGTTTTCCATCTCACTGTTTGATCCCCTCCTGTGGACTGTGCATCCATTCTGCCCACTGATGTCCTATGCCTGACACCAGTGATCGTCCTTTCATGCAGGCATTCAGGCAGGCAGGCATTCAGTCACCAAGGCCCACAGAAATGCAAGCCTTCTCCCAAGTATAGAAAACTACTTTGTTTCCGTTTTACCTTACTCAAGTGAGGTGTTTATAAATATCTGCCTGGGTATGGACACCATTGGGACCGGACGAGACCTAATGAGAAGCCTGGCAGGTAGCCCAACTCTAGACAAGTCAAGTCCAGGAAAACACTGGGTGGAGAGCAAGTGAGGCCCAGGGCCCTGGGCAAGGGGACAGGATCAGAATCTACAGGTCTCATGAATTTTGAGAAAAACAGGTGAGCACAGAATATCCCAGCTAGAAAGCAAAGTCAGGAAACCAAGATGTCTAAGAAAGTAAGAAGTAACAGTGTGTGCCCCTCAAAAGGCACTGTCAGATCAGCATGCCTACCCTGGGGAGCAGGGTGACCTCTGACCTCAGGGAAGATTTGCTCTAGGGTCTTCTGGGCTGGAGCCAATGAATAATTCTTTTTGGAGTGGTAACACATAGGACTGTGAGTCTGCTTTTCTAGTATTTTCCAAGGCGCAGTGATTTTCTGCTCTATCGTCTTTTAAGAAACCCTGACAGAGTGACTCAAGGGTTGGGGAATGTCCCAGCAAGATGTTGTGAATGCTTTATTAAGCATGAGCTGGACTATTGACTAACTCCCCCACCTCTGTGCTACAGAAATTGTAGAACTTGTCAGTCTGCCATAGCATCTTTTACAGCAATGCCCAAAGCATTATTGGTTCTGTAGTTTTAAGAATGTTTCTTAGAAATACTAATATTCCACCCGAGGCATGGTTGCTCCAGTGGCTGTAAAATGAACACTACACTAGCAAGACCCGTGTGAGTGTCAGATACCCTCAGTGGGGGGTGGGGGAGAGAAATAGACATTTGCTGAAACCCTATGGAGACAAGTGGAGTGCTGTAGCCACCCAGAACATATTTCTAATTTATTCACTTTTTACAATTTAACATCTTATGTTTGCAGCCAGAATGCACCTACATGTTAGGTATCTAAAGTCAGTTAAAGTGAAAACCAAGAAAGAACATGACCTTAATCACAAATGTGGGCCTTCCCATCACAGCAAAGACACCAAGAATAGCTGACCAAAAGGACCCAGGATGGCTTCCTAGAATTTTGCTCTCAAATAAATTATGAAGTGCATATTTAAAGATGTTTACTCAATGGTAGCACAAGGACCACTGAGCAGAAAATTACCAAAAACAATAAGCAAATTTACCAATTATTCCCCTTCGTGTATTGTTACGTAAAAAAACACTCCTGTTACATAGCTTGGTTCTGACCCAGGGTCTGCTGATAGCCACAGGGCCTCTCTGGAGGTTATGTTTAATGCCAGGGAATTGGACTCAGCTAGGGGTTTTCCATCTCTTATTCAAATGAAATCTTGGTCAGTAGCCCAGATGAAAAATGAAGCCAATTTGGTTAGTCTATTTGGGCTGCTATAACAAAATACCATAAACTGAGTGGCTTATAAGCAGCAGAATTTATTTATCCTGGTTCTGGAGGCTGGAAGTCCAAGCTCAAGGCACACGGCAGAGTCTGTGTCTAGTGAGACCCCACTTCTTAGACAGCTGTCTTTTTTCTCTAAGCTCGCCCGGCAGAGAGGACAAGGGAGTCTCTGAGGCCTCCTTTACAAGTATGCTGATTCTACTAATGAGGGCTCCAGCCTCATGACCAAATCACCTCCAAAGACCCCACCTCCTAGTACCATCACCTTCGGTGTCAGAACTTTAATACATGAATCTGTGGGGACTCACACATTCGGGCGACAGCACCAGTCTTAGTAAGATATGGGTCAGTGACCCATTTCTCTCCTACTTTGCTGGCTCACCCAGTCACTGCCACAGTCCCACGTGGGTAAGCAGGCCTCAGGGGACTTTCTGTTCCACAGAGACATGCATGGTACCACACAGCCCTTCCAACTTTAAAATATTTACGATTGATATGTCAGAGCTAGCATCAGAGCCCTGGCCAAAATACAGCCAGCACGAAAACAAAAGCAGGACAGTGTAGGAAGGGGCAGAAAGTTATAACCCTGCCACATTCAAAATGGTGTATATCAAAACTAGTTTTTTAAAAAAAGAACAGTTATGAGTCAGCCAGATTTTTAAAAAGAACAGGTGATTATTTCATTCATTCACTAAATTAACATTTTCTGAGCCCTTACAGTATATACAACAATGTAATACAACAATGAGAAAGACTGTGTCCCCTGCAGGCTCTGTCCCCAGTGTCTACTTGAAGAGGCATAGGTAAGACCTGTAACGGCAGTGGGGTGTGACGAGTGGGGCGAGGGGTAGAGCACCCGGTAGGAACGGCCAGCTAAGGCCTTCTAGAAGAGACAACTCGTCTGACCCTAGTCATCAGGTAATGAGGAATGGAGACAGCAGAGTGGAAAATGGGTAAACTCTGCAGATAGGAGGAGAAATTAAGAAACTATGTGATGGTCAAGAGGCAGAAAAGAACCTAGTGGATGCAAGGAAATGAGCAAGGAGACCGTGAGTGAGCATGAGAAACGTGAGCAGAAACTGGGTCACGAGAAACCATTAATGTCCCACTAAGGTGTGGGCCTTTTTCCTGAGGACTGTGCTGACTCAATGCAGAATTTTAGGCAAGAGGGTAACCTAATTTTTATACAAAACAGGTATATTCAAAGCAGTAAAGTGAAAGTTGAGTTTGAACGAAGAATCAGTTGATTGTTGAATGAAGGTAAAGTTGGTGGTGCAAGTAGGTGATCCTGGTGAACCCGGCTTTCTCCTTAATAAAAGGATGTTAGTCTCTGCTTTATCTGCCTCATGGGGCCTGGTGATAATCAAAGATAATGTATGTGAAGGAGCATGGTAAACTGGGAGGTGTTCTGTAAATCTTTAATAAATTACTGTGGTAGAAAGAGCAGCAGCAACAGAGTTTGGGGAAAGAAATGTCAGTTCAGCAATAAATGTCTTCACAGAAGACATTGAACAATTCATGGATCCCAGAGGGTTGTATTATTACTTGTAAACCATAAGGGAGGTGATTGAATGGTCATGTAGAGGAGATTGTTGGGAGAGGCGCAGATGTCAAATGAATATGTGCAGACTACTTTATCTCTTTCTATTTTTTAGTAAAAATGGGGTCGTGTATCAGGGCCATCGTAGAAAAGGAAAAATACTGTACATTGCTACACACTTACACCTAAATTACCTTCAGATGCGTGTTAGTATTTATTTTGCAGGAAAAAAGCAAACGCAGAGAGATTGAATGATTTGCTGAAGATTTTACCAGCTAATAAGTGGCAAAGTTGTGTAAGTTTGCGTTCAAAAGTCAGGCACCACTTGTATTTATAACAGTCTGTGGTCTGTGGTGTCTTATTCTGTAGAAGTAGAATCTTTTCTCTCAAGACTCTTATCCCAAAGTTGTAAATGTTTCCTGGAAGAAAAGTCTGGGGGGCAAAGAAGCCTAACTTAGAAGGTGAGGGTTGTGGTATGTGGCAAAGGAACTAAAAGAAAGAATTCTCCGTCAGTCATGTCCTCTGTTCTCTTGCATCTTCCAGGTGATGGACCGGTGGGAGAACCAAGGCAGTCCTCAGACCAGCCTCTCTGCCCCGGCCGTGCCACAGAGCCTGCCCTTTCCGCCTGCCATGCACAGGAGCTCCTTTCCTGACTCAACAGAGGCCTTTGACCCAAGGAAGCCTGACCCATATGAGCTCTACGAGAAATCGAGAGCCATTTATGAAAGTAGGCGTAAGTGAAAGCCTCGTAAAACAAGGTTACATTAATAATAGCTGAAGCCCTGCCAGGAGACAGATTGAGGCTGAAATGATCTGGCATGAGTTTGTATTCTGAGGTTCAAAAAGGACTCAAAAGTAAAGCCAGCTGATCTGAGCTATTTAAAAAAAAAAAAAGCCTCTAAAAAGCTTATCTGTTGGTTTTCAATCTTACTGTTTTCTACTTTTTTCCCCTAAGTCCTGAGGAAAATCAGGAATGTATTGGTATTGGGAGTGAGAAGGCAGGGCAAAGAAAGTTGCCAGTTTTAAGTCACCAAATGATAAAAAGAAATGTTGAGGATTTTTATTTTTAAGCTGATCTTGAGTCTGAAATTTGGTTTTCTCATAGAGCCTTGAATGCAGTCATTGAATGTAGGGCCATGAGTCAATGTTAGTCAACTGCTGTCTCACAGTCATGAAAGCAATGGTTCTGGAAGCAGCCCAGAGCCAGGCGCCAATCATGTCTACCTGAAACTTCTGTTTCTCTTTTAATGCAACAGGGCCCCTTTGAAAGTTCAGCCATAAAATAAAATACCATGAATATACTTGTCATCCTATTTGAAGGTCCTCTAAAATTACTTCATTGTACTTTATAAATATTAGAAAACAAAGGTTTTTAATATTGCATATATATTCATTGTGCCTCTTTCCACCAGCTACCAAGTCATCCCTTCCAAATGTTAGAGGACAGGAATCTGAATGGCATGAATGTATAATCTATGAGGGAAATACACAGTATAACATGAACCTGAGTAAAAGAATCAAAAAACTGGGTCTAGTGGGAAGGCTTTGGCCCCCAGCCCTCCCATTTTCTGACTGCTGAAGTCCTTTGTTTCAGGGTCCCACCAGTGTCTTCTTCCCACCTTTATCATCTGAGGCATGAATAGCGAGTTTTAAGTTGTGTGTGATCTCAGAGGCTCTCCTATCTACTAACTCTTTGACGAGCTCAGGGGCTGAGAATTATGCAAGGGGAGAAGTACACACAGTGCCTTTTCCCCATCCTCTACAATTCTCAGTAAAAGTGGTTTTAATTGAAAAATAGTTATCACAGCAGGCCATGGAGAAGTCATTTCCAACACAATGATCTCCTCCCACACTTCTTTTTTAATTAATCCACTAGGTCTGAGCTACTGGACTTCATTCTTCCCCTTCTGGATGAACAACTGACATGTCTTTAAAGGGCTGTAGAGTTAGGATGCCTTTGCTGTGATAGAATAAGTAAAGTAGGCATTTTAAGCTGCATAAAATAGGGTATGATTCAGGCTACTAATGCTCATGAAACTGAAAAAAAAATAGAAAAGATTTCAGCACAGTTCTTAATACCTTTTCTGCTTTAAAAACCACGTAGTTATAGAATATCCACTTCACTCTCAGTGTGGTGGGGAGATACAGAGATGAGTACTACAAACTTAACTGGGGAAATAAGAAGTGGGAACAAGTGGAGATCAAGAGACAGACGTTCTAACTAGGAAGGTAGAAACGCATTGCAGGATTAAACTATCACCCTCATGTCCTTGTTTAATTTTTTTATTACATTTAGGGAGCATCAGGAGATGCTTCCCTGCTTTTGTCTCTTCATTAGTCTTTTTCTTCCAGCCTTTTGCAGTTTCCTGGCCAGTGCAAGTCTTTATTATTCAGGACAAAGACAAAGTTGGTATTTATTCCATCCTGTCTTCATGGTGTCTGATCCTGTTGCGCCCTCAGTTTCTGAGCAGGAATTGTTCATGACCTTCTTTTCAACCCTAAAAAAAATCTGATTTCTTTACCCAGCCTCTGCAATGCAGTTTCTGTACATCGCCTTTCCACTGCTCACCTGAAACAATCCCAGCACAGTGATCTGCCTCTACCTCCCACAACCTCTTCAGTCCTCCCCTGGGAGCTCTTTAACCCCTTGCCCTCCACAGCCACAGGAACAACAAACGTCCCCACTCCCCACCCATCCTCCTCTGCCCCCATCGGTGCCCCAATATGCCTTCGCTGCTGCGGCTCTAATCCAGACCCCCTTCCTGTTCTCATCAGCTCTCGCTAGTGTTTCTGAGGTCACAGTAATGTTTTCAGGGTCACAAGTCTTAGGAAGCCAAGAAGGGGTGAGCTCATTCTTTTTCCCATCCTGCTCCTTTCTATCATTGTATTTCATAACACTAAATGGAGTGTGAATGAAACACAGAAATCATGCTGAGGTAAGAAAGGCTCACCCTGAAGACTAAGGGAACCAAAAATGCATGATGCCACTTTCTCTGGTCTCTGGATGGCCAATCAGCTCACCCTGCTTGTGGGGGGGGGGGGGCTTGAAAAAACAAAACAGCCCTTTGCCCTCCATACATTTCCTGTTTCCAAGTATGAAGAAGTTTCATTCTGTCATTAAATTTTTAGAACAATACCAAAAGAAAATTTTGTTTCAGTGATGGGGGGAAGGTCAGTCCATTTCTCATCATCTTCAAATAGGTTTTTTAAAAAGGATCATGAAATGTATGCATCCAAACAAAAGACCCACATTTGACATTTTAACTTTGAACCACTCCTATTCTGACTCCGTTGAATCACGCGCATATTTAGGTTGGCTTCATTCATTCTTGTGTCCCAGAGCTTTTTCCTGGGAGGAAACCCAGTGGGACCAAGGGAAGTGTAAGAAGGGATTCTAACCACAGCTGTTTAAACCAAGTCCTGTGGCATCTTCCCTGGCCAACATCTGTCTCATGGGATCTCTTCCCTTACACCCAGGTCTAAAGCCGAATGGTATATTTTTGCATTCATGTTCAAAACCAGGTTGCAGTAACCAAGGGATGTACCTCCACCCATGAGCATCTGCTACACAGAGCTACCGAATGTTTGCTCTATTGAGACTGTCAAGAAGTGTTTGGATTCAGCTCACCAGTCCCCTGCAAATGATGGGAATTTATCAAATGATGTAAATGCTGCTGTGCCTCATTTGGCTCATAATCGAATTATACTGACATTTTAATGTGCATGCCCAGGACATCTTAATAAAGATGTATTCCTGAAAATAAAAAATGTGGTCATTTTAAACAAACAAAGACAACCATGGGATACTAGAGCCACATGAAACAGAACATGACAGGTACATGCTTATGAGAGGAAAGCTAGAAACATCTCCCAGCTTTATGGATCTCACCATGAGGAGGAACTGAACAAAGAGAGAAGGGAGAATCTCCCACCAAGCTCGAGGCGATGCCTCTGATTTCAAAGCCTCAGGCAAGGTGCCCAGAGGTAGGCCCTCCAGGGTCCACATCAACCAGCAAGAATGTATGAAACACTCAGTATGTTTCTAGAACTCTGCTGGGTGCTCCACAAGAGAAAAATCCCAAGAAATAATCTCTGCTTATACAAAATTTACAGTGAGATTAGAGACACAAACACAGAGGGAAACATTGCCTGAATAAGAGTGCGTCACACAACCCAGCAAATAATAATAATAATAATGATATCAGCATTTTACATGCAAAATTGTGCGTAAATAGTTTAAATATAATTAGACAATTGGGGCAATAGTTTTGCATTCCGTGTGCAAAATTGATGTTTTTCAAGAGAATGTCGTATTTAAATTTCTTAATTATCAAA
Source organism: Manis pentadactyla (assembly GCF_030020395.1). Classification (NCBI taxonomy): domain Eukaryota; kingdom Metazoa; phylum Chordata; class Mammalia; order Pholidota; family Manidae; genus Manis; species Manis pentadactyla. The sequence goes on along the minus strand of NC_080025.1, from coordinate 61,710,575 downwards.
AATCTCACTAGTCCCTATTGGAGAATTCTATGCAAAAAGAAATGTTTTTCTGACTAACTTAATTCCCCTTAAGCTTAAAGCTTGTATACATATAAAAAGAACCATGCCAAAAATAAAACTCCAAAGGAAGTTTTGACCAATGGGGCTTCTGGGTTTTCATGTTAATTATTTAAGCATTTAACCCTCTGTCATTACCAACAATTCACAGAAAAGAGGAAAACTCTCTCCGGCCCCATCTCTACCCAAGACTTTTTACATAGACGTCACTTTTACCTTTATGTAATAGCCTCTGTTGATAATAGACTTCTTGCTGTCCCAATTACTTGCATTTTTTTAAATTAAAAGCAAAGAAAAATGCACATTGTTTTCTTGTGAAACCTTCATACGAGTGTATATTAATGATACCTTAATTTAAAAAACCAGTACCTTTCAACCACTTGAATACTTGAAAAAAAAAAAGAAAAATGTCCACCTTTGCATAGCAGGATGAGCCCCCACATTTACATAGTGAGATAAGCTGTACTGTGTTTTTTACTTCTCCCTTCTCTGTCTTTTTCCAATGAATCTCATGAAAGAAGGTCTTTAATTTTCTTTGCAATCACAAGAGCAAGGGCTTGGATTTTCTCAGTTTGTATACTAACATTCCAAATGTTGGACACTTCTAACCATGAAAAAAAAACAACATTATTTCTAAAGATCCCCCCTGCTTTCCCCCCTTCTACCTCTTCCTACCATTCTTCCTCTATATGAGACTGTGTCACTGCTTCAACCATGTATTCCTGACATGATAAGAAGTCATGGCCTGCTCTCCACGAGACTGCCTCGGGTGACTGCATGTGCCTGTTAGCCTGGGACAGTCCTCCTCCCCTGAATTGTCCTGCCATGATTATTAATAGCTCTCTTTTCGCTCTCCAGATTATTCTCATTTCAATGATCAATTATGTGGTTTCCCTTAGTACATCACCTATTAAAGAAAGAGACAATATTACTGCTAAGCATGTATCTAGAGGTACAGAGCATGGATAAAAACATTAATACCTACTCAGATAAATAATATTCTTTCAAGTTCACGTGGCTGACTGATGTTTGCCCATACATATTTTATCCCAATTTAAGGTAGAAACCTAGATGGTGGCTTGTCATGGTAGCCACTCTCCCAGCGATCTCCCCTCTACACCCAGAAAATTGTATGTTATGTACAAATCCAGAGCATGGCAAACAGAGAGGGGTGACTAGGTAGCAAGGCTACACTCACATAAACGCTATGCCGTGGGGTTCTCCTTCTCACCCCAGAGAAGAAATCAGGTTCTACATCACAATAATCACAGGACCAAAAGATAGTTCATCTATTCTGTCTTGTTAGACATCTTATTAGATGATACTAACATAGCTGCAGAAAAATGGCTATCGTGACTCCTCTTCTTAATGCCAGGCACAGTGGTACAAAGAGCTTGCTGAAGGAAATGAGAATGGGTCCCTTTGGATTCTCACAAAATAAAGTTTTGATCATGCTAACAAACTTGGTGATGTAGGAATGACAGCTCTGTCCTGTTGCTTCACTTTTCTTTAAGCCAGACTTACTCAAAAGATCTCTTAGCATCCTCGGCTCACGGGGCCATTTCTAGGACATACTCCTGCACTGCAGCCTCAGAAAGGCTGATAAGCACATGAACACAGCAAGAAACAGAGAAGAAAAATCCTTGTTCTCTGAAACTCTTCCTTCACATTTCTGTCCCTTGGTGTGAGCCCAAGTTGAATTATGACTGAAGTTGTCCCAACTTTGTTCTCATCACATTGAACCTCAGTTATGATAAATAAACAATTTATGAGGTGCAGCATGTCCGTACTCCTTGGCAATAAGACATCAATCAAATGTAAGGTCATAAAAATGTCAGGGACCCATATGGTGTAATGTACCTTATGGTAAAACCTCTTTAAAGCAGAAACTCCTCTGGAATTTCTTCAAAAGGAATTCATGCAATCAATTTTTCTTTCCAGAAATTAGGAGGCATTAACCCATAATAAGCAGTGAGTGTTCCACCGAAGACAGCAATCAAAACCACAGGCCAGCTAAAAAGCATAATCAAGGGCCAACTGTTATTTAGTACTATACTTGAAATGGAATTTTAATTTGTAGCTGATGGAAATGGACAGTTGCTTCAATGGCTTTTATTCTGCTCTCTTGTTCATTGTGGAATTCTTTCGTTGTTCGGTATTGTAATGCACATGTAATTCAGGGACAATCACAAATGGGTGATTGTATTTCTAAGCTCTGAGTTTCTCTGTGGCTTTTTTCCTTGTTATTAGTGAGCAAGGGTTGTAGTTTGCACTGTCTCCAATCCTAACAGCAGAGCCACTTGGAAATTTGGGGCAGTATAAAAATGTTATCTGCCACAGCACAGCACTTTGGGGCTCTAAATGGGGACTGATGGAGGAGCCCACTTCATACAAGATCCAAGGGACTGGAACCAGAGCTCCAGAGCCTGTGCAAGTGCTTCTGCTGGAACCTTCCTGCCTCCAGTCTCCTTGACCCATGGGATTAAATCCCTGATACGGGCAAGCTGGAAACAGCAAGAGGTTTAAGAAAGGTTTGGCCACCTCACGAATGCCATAGCTGCAGGCAGCTGTTAGTGATCATGAAAGGCTGCCTTGCCCTCCTAGAGAACATTGGCATGTGCAACAGTGCCAGCTCAAGCCCTGGACTCATTTGCTTGGCCATTGCTGGTGTCCGGTGGCCTTAAAGTACCACCCACAGATATCTGGAGTAGTCCTTTATTTTAGGGAAATATTAAAATAAGATGACTTGTAAATGTTAAGACACTTTACCAGTGACTTTAGTATTAGAATCATAAAAGACTAAAAAAAATTTTAGTAACATTGTCATTTAAAATGTCCTTGGCTATACTATAAAGATTAATTTCCTGTATCTTTTTCCCATGGGAAACCATTATTGCTATACTTAGTATAATGTATGTTACGGTTTGATCTGTGAAAAAAAATTGGCCTTTCAGTTGAAATTTCTAATATATCACATTATGAGTCACTTTGCAGTTATATTGATAAAGGAGATCAGTAAATCCAGTTAAGCTGTGACTGCTATTTTTAATATGTAGGTTTTAATTTGGAAATCTCATTTCAAAATCAATATTCTTAGGTAGCTTTGTAAATAACCATTGTAATATTTATATTTCTAACAGGCTCCTTTTAATAAAGTTACCGTGATATGAGCTAAATTATAAAGACAGTGAAATGAAAGTCAGGTTAGGGGCACATTTTTCCCATGTATTTTATAAATTAGATCCAGTCCAATAGCTTATAAATATATTTCATTCAGTGGTTTAAAACTTAATGTGCCTGGAATCAGACAGAGGATAAAAGGCATGGATAGGTGGGGGATGTGAGAAATAAACTCTAATATCAGTTGTTGATTGAAAGTTACTTAGTACGACAAAGCATTTTGTTAGGAGCACAAATCGACAATGTAACCTGAGTAATTTCATGAAAAAATCTGGAACCATCAGGGCTGCAGTAAACTGAGTGTAATTGCTGGATGGCAAATAGGTCCTAGTGAGGTCATGATAGTACAAAATGTCAGTTTCACAACTAATGGAAATATTTAGAAGGTAGCAGTCTTCCATCCCTGATGTAGCTCCATCTTTCTGATGAAAAGATATTTCTCAATTCGTAATCCTAAGAACCAGATATGTAGGTTTTTTAAAAAAATAACAATTCTTCTAGAAAACTAAATTGCCTTTCCTGTGACAACACAGACTGCCTGGTAGGATTATCATGTCATATTGCCTGAGAGGGTTAAGACTAGCCATTCAGGGAAGTGGGGGGAGGTTGTCAGGGTGGGTAATGCCTGCGCAGACACAGAGGGCTGGCTAAGCTGTGCCTCATCAGCACCCACAAGAAATTTCCATTTCATTTTCACTGTTGAATAGCACAGAACTCTTTATTTGAAACAAACAAAGTTCAGTAAGAAAGCAATAAAAATTCAGTCTTATTTTAATTTTTTTATTTTTGTGATAAAATTTTCATTTTTTTAATATATCTATAGCATAGTATATTTATAATATCTTACACTCATGGCTATGAATTTTATTATATATAGCATAGATTGCATCATAATTCTCATGAAGGATCTCTATTGCTAAAATAAACCAATTTAATTCAACTTCTTATACTTAACTTCAGCTATCCAAATAATTGTAAATACCAAAATATTTGGACAGGTGTACATAAATCAACACAATTGTTGACTAAACTTTCCACCATTCATTCCAATATTTGATGACACAATATCATAACATGATTTTAAAAGACGTATGTTTGTTGAGTGTATATTTTGTGTTCTGGATTGACTTTCCTTTCAAATAATATTCTTACAATGAGACTCAAAGCTCAATATTTGGAAATGATTATCTTTTTTCCATTCAGATCTCAAAGAATTCATATTTTTCCAATTTGGTTGCATGTGAAAGAATTCATTTACAGACATATCCATATACACAAAACAGGGTATTGTCCTGTTCACCAACTTCCATGGAGTTTAGAGAAGAAGAAAAAAATCATTAAGCATGAGTATAGGCTTGGGGGTGAGTTTTAATAGCAACAAAGAAAAGTAAAGATGAATTTTAAAATGCATAAATGAATTTCAATTTTAATTCCCCATTTTCCCATCCAGAACAAGTGCCACCAAGGACCAGTTTTCGAATGGATTCCTCTGGCAAGTATTCTTCAGCACTCACGGCCCTGGAACTGAAACATCTTCCATTTTGTGTAACAAATCATTCTTCTGAGTCATATTAGTGTCTTAGTATGTAATCACTGTGCTAATTTTATTCACCCACATAAGCATGCATTTAAGGTAGTGTGCAGTCTCATCAGGTGAGCCTCCCTGGCTGCCAAGGAAACAAACAAAAGACAGAGGAAAACAGCCATAGTCATTGATTTCTTTCATAAAATGCTTTAGTAAAAGGCTAGATTAAAAACCAGGTGCCAAAGAAAGCCAGCAGGCTGACCAGATCCTTGGTGCACAGACAGAGAACTCCCAGCACACGTGGTCTGAAGCACCTGAAATGGGGCTACTCTGGACTCGAGTGTGCTGTAAGACGTGCGTGAAATCCACACTGGATTTCAGACTTATTACCTATAAAAAAAATATGTATAATATCTCATTATTTTTTAGGTTTTTTAATACTTAAATAATGTTTTGGATATATTAGGTTAAAAGATACTTGATTTTAAAAGTTTGTACCTGTTTCATTTTGCTTTTTAAAATGTGACTACTAGAAAATTGTAAGTCACTTATGTGGCTTACATTTTATTTCTACTGGACAACACTGGACTAGAAAAATAGAATTTGGAAGCTAGGGTATCTCAAGAGATTGGCAATGTAGACATTTTCAAAGAATTCCTAAAATTTTGCTAATATAGAATTAAATTATTTTCAAAACAATTAAACACCTATATCAATTTAATTTTTTGAACCATGCTAATTACAAAATGCTACATTTCAATAGTATGTTAAGTTCGAATATCATAGTTTCAAGTTTAAGAGATTTTAGTAATAATCAACTAATTTACTTAACAGGAAAAAAAAATTTGACCTAACCATTGTGAAAATACTTACCAACTTTGGATTAGGCTAAAATATTTAATGTTATGGAAATGAAGGAGGAGAGGGAAGATTCAGATGTTTTTTGCTCTTAGAAAATGCTCTGAACAGCAGCTTAGACCACTGAATTGAAGGCCCGAGCACTGACACAACTGCAGGAAAGAGTGTTTCATAAGAGTACTATTTCAGGGCTGTGGGCTCACAGCATACATCTCTTGAGTGTTTCCATGATGACAGCTCATTATCCATCTCAGCATGTTCTAACACCCCTTGGAGAATATATGTGCTTGAGACCATTTCATTCTGTAAGCTTCCATGTCATTTTTTAGATATGTGAAAATATGGAAGATATTGCTTAACATTTTGTCCTCAAATAATGTCTAACATATTTGTTTAGCTTGGTAAGAAAATTTTTAAAGGATGATAATATATACTGCCTGTGAAGTCCTTGTAATTTTTAAGAATTTCTTATGCCTACAGGGAAAATGAGACCTAGTAATTACAGATGCAAAATGAAAGCAAGATTTAATTTGACATTCTAAATTGAAGCTTACTAGCCACAGAAAGCCCATTTCTTGAAAATCTCAACTTCTGAATGAATTTTATTTAAAAACAAAAGGAGAGCAACCACCTAATAATAGCTTAGATTGCCTTGATATTTGTGCAAAATATACTTGTACATTTCATGTATATATATATATATATATATATATATATATATATATTACTTAAAAGAAAAGTTATAAAATAGTTTGAGTACATTATACTGCTATACAATCCAGATTGTCAGGAAAAGAACCAATCCAAATATTTTGTTAAATGTTAACACAATTTATCAGGACTTTCTGAAAATCATGACTATATCCAAAATAAATAGATTTCCACACTACTCATATTTTAAAATGTTCTTTATCAAATTATGTGTCATGACTTCTGACTTAGATATATTACCATAACTGTAAGGCATTTTGTTGACTATAGCTACATAAGATGCTTAGGTACAGAGGCAAAATTGGTAGTAGGAAATTCTAAATAATATAATTATGAAGCTAAGTATTAACTCTATCATAGAATAATGCTGGGATTTATCAGGTCTACTAGATTGGTGAGTATCTTAAAATAATTAAATCCAAGAAACAATTTAGCAACTCCTACAGGCATTGCTTAGTAGAATACTGTAGACAAAGACAAGTCTGCCATCACCAAGGCAGAATGTTAATGAGAAACAAAGAATCCATAGCCAAGACCTTTGAATGAACAACTCCACCCAATGACAGAAGAGCCACCCAATGACGAGAGAAATGGAGAATCTCAGAAACCCAGAGACAAATCACTTCCAGAAGGAGAACCTTCCTTGTTTATAAACAAAAAAATCAGGGGCCATAACAGGGGCATCAGAGTATCAAATGAGTCACAGAAATCAATCACAATGAGGAAAGAGTTAATGGCTATTTAATTGGGTCATTATGATGTCACCAATGACCTTAAAGAAAGCAATTGAGTCATACCAAGAGAGCAGAAATCAGACCGGCAGGAGGCAATCAGAGATGGAGGAGTGAAGACCCCACTAGGGACTCCTCATCCAAAGGAGAAACAGGTGGGGAGAGCACAGGGTGTTAGGATGGGGAAATCTGAGTTTACCCAAAGGCAGAAGGAGAGAACCAAATAGAGAATGGAAGGTGTCTTCTACTACAGTTGAACTGTGGTGACATTCATATTACCCAAGGCATAAAGGAAGAAAATAAAGCGAGAGGATTCTTTTAAGGCAAAATGTATTAGCTACTTATCTACTAATGTCAGATTGGAGTGATAGAAACTATTTAATTCCTGTTTAACTCATTCTGTATCTGGAACAAAGAAGAAGTACAGAAGCCAGGGTTATATTTAACAACCATCTTTGATTCCTGATTCCTTCCTAGGTCTCTTTACAAGGAAGAGCCAAAAAATTAATGCTCTTTTCATCATAAAAAGTTGAATGAATTCATTCTCTATGCCAAACTGTGATAATAAGCCCATGGCACTTATGTTTTAATTAAAACATGAAAAAGGATTCAAGTACCAAAATTTAATTGACATATTTACAACAGCATCCCATGTGCCAAATTAATCCACAAAATGCCGTTCTTTGCATTTTTGAAGCTTGAATCCATTCATAAAATTAATCAGTTGTGTTCAGTCACCTATCCTTGACCCTAAAAGTGCACAAAGCCATGTCTTTGAAGAGCTAGACCAAGGATACATGGAGCATGTGAAGCCTTCCTGGAGTCTTAATAAGAAATAAAAATCAGCTTTTGAAATTCAGCTTTTCTCTATTATGAGGGAGGTTGTCCTGATACCTGAATGTGGCTACCATTTGCTACTTTTAAACATGTTAGATTTTCAATACTAGTGGAAGCCCAGGGTAAATCGGAACTTGTAAATGCCACTTGGGTGGCTTGCCGCACCAAGGTGGTCATATAAAATCCCATCTGGGACAACTATCTTAAGATGGTTTATTTTCATGATACCTAAGGAAGCTGGGACCCAACTTCTAAGGCAGAAGCAGCACTGGACATGGCTGGCCACTGCACACCCCTGTCCAAAGAGCGTTTTGCTTCTCCTCAGTCAAGTTCTTCACAACCACTGCCCCACCTTGATTTGCACTAAGCAATGCCTGAGCATACCCTGACAGTCCTGCAGGAAAGGCTGAGGGAGAAGATTATAGAAGAGTGCAGAAAGAAAATGTGCAGAAACCAGAAATCAGAAGAGAAAAATAGGATGTCGGTTGGGGGCATGGTTGAGTGACATCCAAAGTGACTCAGGTTCCACTGGGTGTCCACCAAACCCCTCCATCTAACAGCTTTCCAGCTGCATGGTTTGCATACCAACTGGAAAGAGGGAGGTGGTTGTTAAATTCAGTTACAATGGGGTGAAGAGTTGGCCCTTGGATTTTTTTTTTTTTTTTTTTGCTTCAAGTTCTTGAATTAACAGGAGAAGAGATAAACCATGACAGAATGTTTTAAATGTGTCACCAGGCAAGAAGACCAGCCAAAGGGAAGCATCAGGAACATCATAATCTTTCCAGAGAGTTAACAAAGCAGGAAGGAAAAAGAGTGATGTGCATATAATTTTAGTTATTTTCTAAAGCCAGGCTCAAATGGGGCGAGTGGGAGGAGAGAAGAAACCAAAGACAAATTATCTTTCTAAAGGTTCTTGTTTTCCCTAAAAGAAAAGAAGTAGGACTGCCTTGAGGCACAATCTATCATTTAAATTTTTTTTCCAGTTGTCTATATTTCTCTGAAGTTTCCATGCCCTGCAGCCTGAGTCTGTGCTCAAAATTAACAAAGAAATAAAAAATAAATCCCGTCTGCTGGCACACTTCTCTGATGGGTCTCTCTGCCTCTCTCCGCTGGGGCATGTTCCACGAAGCCGCCGTTGCTGCCTGGGAAATGCGGGGCAAAGATGGCACCAGGGCACAGGCCCAGGAGAGCTGGGATCAGAGCAGCCACACAAACAGGCGGGAGAGCATGGTGACACCAAGGTGCCCACCAAGGACAGGGGCAGAGGATTTGTGAAAACCCACTCACATCTGCTCTTCAGAGTTAAATAAAACCAACCAGCTAAATCTATATTTTCCACCAAAAAAAAAAAAAAAAGAAAAGAAAATGGAGTTCTGAGTCATTCATGAAGAACAGGCTTTCCAGTCCCCTGAGGAGTCACAGTATTCTCCGACATAAGACGACCCCCTTGTGCCTTAGCCCATCTCAAAATTCCATTACTGGGATTGTCATAATTCCAGCATTTCTTTTGGGGAAAGTTTTACTTAGCAAATAAAATGGATCAAACAGTAAATTCCTTTTAGCGTTCTTCATGCAGTACGGATCGGTGCTGAAGCCATTGGAGGAGCAGCTTCCCACTTAGCCATCCTCACTGGTGATGCAAAAATTAGACCAAAAGAATAGATAAAAAGTTCTGGTTAAACATATGCTTGCTCTATTATTTTAAATGTTAAAAATGTATCATGCTGTCTTTGTATTTTTTCTATGTATATGGTCTAGAGTCCTCCAAGCTTAAAGTAACCTAGAGAAAAAATTGCAGTGAGCACTTGTATCACAAGCAACTTTTAGAGGTTTGAACAGTGATAGGGCATTATCTATCATTTTCCATCTCCCCATGTCTTTCTGCCTTCCTTTTGATAATTGCAGGTACCTGCTGTGATTTTACAGGGTTGGAAGACCTGCTTTCACAGTCCCAAAGGCTTAGCACACCCACAATATGTGATTTCATGTATGATTTTTTTTTTTTAGACCCCATAATAAACTGACTTCAGAAGTCATTTGTGACCCGTATAGGGTGAAGTTTTCATCTTCCATTTACCACCCAACTCTAATTAACTATTTAATGGGAGCTGAGTTCTTCTAAGTTCTCTCCTCTTTAAAATATGAATGAGTATCCAATTTATGAAGGGTGACTAATGGGTGTGGAGATGCAATTGGTTAGTCTTCTTTCAATTTTATATTAGTCATTGAATAGAAAAGATGGGTCATATGTGCTTCTGATCAGCAAAGGGCATGCATGATTGTGGAGTCTTGCACAGTTTATACATGTACTTATGTGCCTGATGCAGCTTTTTTTTTAGAGCACTAGACACATAATCAGCTTATGCTGCATTCCAGAAGTGAATGACATGATTTTCGTGTATCACAGGGAATGCACGGCCCAGGCTGGAGGACACCAAGGCAAGCCCAGTATCATGGCGCCTCGTTTACTATATCGCTTGAGCAGCCCCACTGGCTGTGGAGCCTGCAAAAGATCCACCTGGCTGTCAGTCACTGAGTCTCTCTCTCAGCTGTCTGTACATAGATAAATAAATACTGCTATGTCTCCCAGAGGCTCAGGCCTAGCTTCCTGTCTCATGAGGATTCTCCTCTGAAATCCCATCCTAATTTCCAAAACCATCCTGTTTAAGCAAGGAGAATTTAACTTAATACCTGCTTCTGTCAGTTCTAATACCGCCTTTAAACCATTAAGGCCCAAAGATGGCTAAATACTTCTTAAGCAAAGGATGACATTAAGAAGTATTCCCCAAAGTTGTTGATTATCCATTGACACCCTAACAGTGATCGTGAAAGTCATGACTGAGACATTTCCCCTGAGGACAGTTCAAAGGGCCAGGTGCAGGGGGAAAACATAAATCATATTCTCCTTAAAATGTCAAAAGGTGTATTACAGTTTTAGTATATTCTAGGGTTGAAAGAAGATGACATTCAGAAGAGTTTCCCAGCTTATTTTTAAGTACATCTCTGTTCTTTCTGCTAACTGCAGAAAATATCCCTCTTCTAGTGTATTGTAAGTACACTAGTGAAGTCAATAGTAAATCTACTAGTGGCTTCCACATTTTTAAATGTTTGGGAGATAAAGAATTCACTTAGACCCAGGTGAATATCTGTCCCTAAGTTACAAAGAACCTAAAGGAGTTTGTCAGAAAATAAAAACTTCACTCAAACCCCAACAGAGAAAAGTTTAACTTCCATACTTCCTAATTTTACTATTTCAAGAGACAACTTCTGTTTGGTGTAAGTTTACATTCCCGCCACTCCACCTCACTCCCACATTAAACAGGATGCATTGAGTCATAAACAGATATTAGTGATTTGCTAGGTAGCCCTTTCCCAGGGAGTTCCAGGATGCTGCCATCTATTCTCTCATACTTTTAAAACAATCATTCCAGCCAGAGTAAACACCGTCAAAGTGGCAGCCAGTCTTCTTGAGGGCAATCTGAATGCTCTGAGGAAAACAAATTATAGAGTCATCATTTTTCTCCACTCTGAAAATCCGTGTGCCTTTCTGCCTGTGGTGTTACCCTGGCAATGCCCTTGGCTGGTTTCTGTTGATCCAGAGACTGCCGAAAGTTGGAATACCTACTTTTTTGTTACCATGGTGTTTTTATCCTCTGTGCTCTCCACTGACTCTGACAGCACTCCCATTAATCACATCCACAAAATTAATTTATCACTGGTGTGTTCATTTCCTCAGGGGGTGGGGAGGAGGCAGGATTCATTACTCAATGGGATCTCCTCTGTGCCAGGTCCAGATTATAAGGAGCTGGATGTTCACCTTCGCAGGATGGAGTCTGGATTTGGCTTCAGAATCCTCGGGGGAGATGAGCCTGGACAGCCTGTAAGTTGAATCCTCTCTTTCCACGCTGTGTGTGTACGCACAAGGGAAAAATTCAGTATGACATCTAAAAGGAAATCTTTCAGGACTCACATTAAAAAGTTTGAGGTTTATTTTCCCTTGCTACTTGAGTTCTCAAAACACACCAGTATTTCCCTGCCAATATGTCATCCTAAGTCAATGCACCTACATTAAGAGAGGGACATTACTCTTTCTTAGAATGGATTGGATTCCTTTTGAACATCTCAATTATTTAATTGCACTGAACCCCTGATCTCTCTGGGCAGCAGCTCACAGGTAAGCAGACAGTATGAGAGAAGATACATGTGAAGAGGTGACTTGGAACAGCAGAATTATGTATGTTTTCAATCAAAACTACAGGGGAGAGAAAACACAGAGATAAACAGAAGTAAAATCAAGCTCAGTATGTGTACATTTTATATATATATATATATATATATATATATATATACACACATACATTATACATCAGAGTAAAAGCATAGAAATATAAATATTCATTAATAATATAGAAAACATAGCAAAGCTATGCTTATGAGTACATATTAAAGTATCAGCCATAAAACACTCATTGTAAAAGATATGTCCTAAATAGTATCCGATGTGATAACTCAGGCCCTTAATAGGTTTGAAAAAAATGACATCACACCCCAGCTGGCCTGCCTGTATCCCAACCTAGCTCATGCAAGGGACTTAAGCTGTAAGCCTCAGTTTCCTCATCTGTAAGATGGGGGTAACCATAATATTCTGTCATAGAGTTACTTTAAGAACCAAAGAAGATAACTTATGTAAGGCTCTTGGTATTGTGCCTGGATCATATTAGGTGTTGAATAAATGTTCATCATCATCATTTTTCTTGTTTCAGAAAATAAAACTAGAACCACTGATGGGCAGAAATTTTCAGGAGGAAAAAAAGTTAATCTAATGAACAAAAAGAATCTATAAAAATTAAACATGTCCCAAAGTGAAGTAGATTGCATTAGTGAGACAGTGAGCTCTTTTCCAGGAGAGGTGCTCAGGCCATTGATGAGAGCCTGCCTGGAGCCCCAGGTTGCCTGCCCTGCAGGAGGAGGCAGACCACATGACTGGTGAGGTCCCTTACCACAGGACTCCCAGGGGCTGAGCTCAGGCTCCGAGGAGGAGGGTGCACCAGGGAAAAAAAAATCACTTATTTCCTAATGCCTAGGGATAGTATTTGGCAATAGTCAACCAGAATGTCACTAATTGTCCACCTGCCAGAGAGGATGTAAAAGTGCATTTACCAAGGAAGATTATCTGGATTTTCCTTCTTGGGCTTTGGGAGGAAAGAGGGTACTGAGGTAAAATCAGGGGCTTAAATTTATTCGGACACTAAATTAAGGATCTTGTAGTACAGGTAGATGGAGCAAATCTCAGTTACATTTTGCTCCCTTCCCCAAGTGGTTTCCCTCTCTGTCACCTGATCCTGAGTTTCCCAGGGATCTCAGCTGCCTGGTCAACCCTCCAGCTTGCCCCTCTTGATAACTCCTCTTGTACCATATCGAGGGCTGAAGAAATGCCAGTCCCTTTGCATATGTAAAATTTGACCTCCTGGCCTCCACAGTATATTTGTCTGACTTAGCTTCCTTCAGAATTATTCTCTGACATACTCCTTCATCTGCCTATTTGGTGTGATCAGTGAGATTTTAAAATCCTTTCTACTTAGAGCAGGGACTCCAGCTTCCCCTTTCTATTCTCCTTCAGTGCCCCATAATGAAAAGTGTGCCGGGATCAGGAGTTTAGCCAAACTCAACGTTAAGGCCCCAGACTACCAAGTTTCTTGACACCATTCCAACTTCTGGACACCAGCTGCAATGAGTTTGCAAAGCTGCAAAGTCAATGGGAAGAGTCTGCACATGACCTCCCTCACTTCGGACACCAGCTGCAAATGTGGGGGTCCCCATGGCCTCCCTCAGATTCAGTAATTCACTAGAACAACTCATGGAGCTAAGGAAAGTGCTATACTTAAGATTACAGTTTTATTACAGTGAAAGAGTACAAAGTGGAACCAGCTAAAAGAAGATGCACCTAAGACAACATCTGGAAGGGTTCCACACGCAAAGCTTCCATCATCCTCAGGGACGCATGACCCTCCCAGCATCAGTGCAGAGCGTTGCCAGCCAGGAATGCTCACCCAGGTTTTGGTGTCCAGAGTTTTTATTGGGATTTCATTATGTAGGCATTGAGGTGATTGGGCTGATGTCACATGGCTCAAAGGCCCAGTCCACCAATGACGTGGCTGGTCGCTCTGGCATGGGCAGCCCCCATCCTAGGACAGCTGGTGTACCTGGCTCCACGCTGAGCCGTCTCTTTTAGCATAAATTATCAGCTACCCACCAAGAAAATCTCCTTTGTAGTATCAGCTCTCAGGTCTGATCCAAGGGGCTCACTCTGAACAGTGAAGACAGTCCTGTGCCAAGGTTGTAGAGGTTACCTTCCAGAAAAGTACAGACCTCTCTCTGGGCTGAGGCCACAGTATTTATTATATGGCTATATGCATAAAAGATACCAAGTGAAGGACACAAAACAAAACTCTGTCCAAAATGAAGTGACACTTCAAGGTGATCTTTATAGCATTTTGTGGGATACTGAGATTTTTGTAGAGCAGTTGAGGGTAAATCCATTAGAATCCATTGCACTATTATATTATACTAACATATAGTATACTAATATAATGCTTCAAACATACCAACCTAAGGGGTCTCCAACAGAAAGAGAAGGATCTGTTTATTCCAGAAGGTAATGATTGACATGCCTTCTTCTCTTTACTAATCTCTGAGCTCCTTGAAGGCAAGAGCCATGTTTTAATGGTGTTTGTGTCTTCCAAGCCTAACATAGAGCCTGGCATAATAGTTATTTGTTAAATGGAACGGAAGAAAGTCCTCGTCAAGCCAAAACAGTCACCTGAGCTCCTCAGAACAAATAATTATCTGGAGTTTTCTTAGACCTCTAAATCCTACAAGCTTTATAGAATGAAAATGGCCTAGTCCCAGAAGCAGGGATGGTTTCCTGGCAGCTCTACAACATACCTTGGTCCACTCACCCAGTGTTTTAAAGTCGTTTAATATTAATGAATTTCACATTTTGAAAAATTCAGATTTCCATCACCTCTTGAAAAACAGATCAAGCAGCATCGAGCTTGCCTTTCTCCATGATAACTGGCTGGACCCAAACAAAGAGGTCCCAATCTAGACTGAACACGATTACAATTTCCAAAACCCTCTTATGCTCATTTCACTCATTTAGTCTACTATCTTGGAGACTCCCATCCCAGAGGACTGGATTGAAAGAAATTGAAAAGATGAATATTTTCCATTAAAGGAATCTTCAACCAGAATCAGATCATGGTTTTTATAGGCCCTATAGCACTGAAATATTAAGTCCCTTCCCTTATATTCACATACAAATAAAAGATTATACTATAAAATAAATGTAAGGGAAACAAAGTTCCATTTCTTCCCCTGATACTTCAATACGGTCTTTGAAATATAAAATTCTTGCTTTGCTGGAACCTCCCTATGAGTTATGCTTTGTCTGCTTGGAGATAAACTAGCAAAACTAGCACCACCTTCAGGAAACATCTTCACAGGTCTCCCCCAGCCTGGAGGCAGGAGGGGTTGCCTGGCTGAGTCGCAGGAAGGGCCTACCTAGTGAGCTGGCTCAAGAAAGGAGAGGTCTGGCCGAGCTTTGATGCTTTGGCACAGAAGCAGTGGGATTGTTACCCAAACGGAACACACATTGCTCACTCACATCAGCTCAGGCACGTCAGTGCAGCGTAGTCGTCACCGAGCCTCAGGAAGGCATTCTGCCTGGTGGACTCACAAGTGCCCAGCCTTTCTGAGCACTGGCCCCGCATGCCTGGGTCCTCTCCCCGCTCTGGTGGGCAGGCATCCGGTCTTCTGAGAAGCCTCCTCAGAGTCCACGGAGGGCTGGCTTTCGCATTGGGTTATTTAATTTTATTCTGTTTCATTCTTTCATTTGAATGATTTAAGACACACTCAGGCAGCAGGTTACAGTTTTGACACTGAAGCCAGCAAGTAGAAGCCTGAGCCTCCCTGAAGCGAGCAGAGCCAGAAGGTGCTGTGCTGAAGGGCTGGGTGTCGCGCCCCGGGGCGGCCGCATCGGGAGCAGATCCGCCGCGGGGCTCTCCCCGAAGCCTGAAGCCTTTCCTTCCTGCTCTCCTCCGTGGAAGTCCGGAGATAATCTATAAATGCAAATGCACTAGCCTCATCTAATTGCCAACGTGCTACAGAGGGAGACGCGCTTGAGGCACCTTGGTCCCCGACCACAGGAGGTCCCATAAATTACATCAAACGGCTTTCTGCTTCCATATATATGAAACGGTATTGACTCTCAGGGTGTACATTAAACATGACACGCAGCTTTTGGCAAATAATGAACAGCAGGGCCCCAGCTCCAACAAAGCATATGGGCATTTTTCCTGCAAGAGGAAATACTTTTCACAGTTAAATAACAATAGAAATAGAAAGAAATGGAAAATGGCCAGAAAGGAACAAAAATGGGGTTTCCAGCTATGAGCTGAAAAGAGATGGGAAGGCACCAAGATGGAAAGATTTGGAAAGCATAGCAGTGGAGAAAGGCCTGTGAGAAGCAAAGCTGTCCAAATAAAGAGAAAGTTAATGACAGACATAGTCCTTGGCACGGGAACCTGGTGCAAACTTGCGGAGGTTTCGGAAGGCAAGGACCTGAAATCTCCCCGCTGCGCAGTTGTCCCAGGCTATAATTACTGCACATCAGCTCTACTGGGCTAGACTGCCATTAGGCAGGGCAGGAAAGAGCTACGGAATAAAGGCCTGCCGAGGTGGTTTCGGTTTGCTTTTGTGTTCTTGTGTTAGTTTTCCCTCTGGCTTCCTGGGCTATCAGCCCCGTGAATGTGAGTGGCTGTTACTTCATATCAAACATTCTGCTTTGTTTCATGCCCTCGCAGAGGAGTTGTGGCATTGTTCTGATGCTTTTGTTTTTAAGAAGACGATTGAAAAGATAAGGCCATGGGGACCAGTAGTTCATGGCATCAGGGGACAGTCTTTCTTGATCTGTTTTGCCACAGAGCTCCTTCTTCAGGGCCAAAGCAAAAGGGGCAGCATAAAGAACTCATCCAAGAGCACTGAATAAACTGGTACTTGGGACCGAAGGGCCCCCAGAGGCTGAAGAATTCAGGGAGGCCAGATGGACATGTGAGCAGAGGGAGGCCTGTGTAGCCAGGGGTCAGCAGGACCAGAAGGGAAATGTAGGCTGCTGGGCCGGGACACCCACGCATGCACTCAGGGTGTGTCCTTCAGAAGACCTGGAAAGTGACAGGCGTGACGGGCAGGGAGCTCAGACCAGGCACTAGAGGGAGAGTCCTTGGCAGCACACTTGGAATGTGATCAGTGAGACCACAGTTCCTGTAGCCACTGGACCAAGTGGGAATATGCAGAATCTTGCTATTCAAAGTGGGATAGATCTATAAGTCAGAAGCAGTCAACATCTCTTGGGAGCTAATTCAGCATGCAGGACGTCAGGTTCCACCCCAGTCCTGCTGAATCAGACTCTTGGGAGTAGAGTCAGAACACTATCTTTTAACAAGCTCACCAGGTGACTCACATGCTCTCTGAAGTTTTAAAACTACTGAATTAAAGGATCAGATATCCTGAGGCATGTTCTCAAGAGCTTAAGCAAACATGAGAATGTATATACATTGGGAAGCCAGTATGAGTTACAGCGTAAGAAGGAATCATAGATTATCTAGTCCCTGCAGTTACTTTGACAGACAGGAAATAAATAGAATGTGTCAAGTATACAAAGCATATTTGAACCAAAGGAAAAAAACGTTGTAGGGTGTTTTTCTTGAACAGAAAGACTAGCTCTGTGTCAGCAGTGAAATATAAAGCATGAAGGTGCAGTATGGCCAGTGGGTGAGCCAGAAGCAGTGACAGTGGGCACGGTTAGCCTGTTCCCCACAGAGGTAGCAGCTCCTGATGGTTGGAGCAAATGTAAAGAATATATATAGCTGATGGACGAGCAGCTCTAATGCCTGCTCCAGTCCACCGCCCTCAGCTCAATTCAAGTTTAAATAGCTATGACAACCTTGTTTTGAAACAAGATAGAGGATGGATTACATAATAATATGTATACATATAATTATATAATACTTTGTGTTGTATTATACTGAATATATTAGTTATGAATAAATATATAAGATTTGATAGAATGAAGTAAAATATGAAGATGAAATCTTCAAGTTTAAAAAATATGTGTCTGGTAAACTTCAGTCTTTGCTCAATATCAGCTTCTCCATGAGGCCAGCTCTAACCAGCAGCTCTGACACTGCCTCAGCCACATGACTGACACTTACCCACCACTCCACCTTGCTCTGTTTGTTGTTCTGCAGAACATGCCTGCTATCATACAACATAACTGACACATTTATTACATTTATCATTGTCTGACCACTAGAATGGAAGGTCTCTAGGGCAAGGACTTTTATTTATTATTCACTTATGGATTCTTAGCACCTAGAGGGTTACCCAGGATCAAAGAAAATTTTCTGGATAAGTGAATCCATTAGTGAGGACAGTTTGTTATTATCACAGCAATACAGCAGAAAATGTTTTACTGGGGTTTTCCTTTTGGTGGATGACAGTGAACTACTAGCACAGAAGATAACTTCAGAAGTGTCTGTCTATTTTTGCTGTTTTCCTTTATCACAAGAAGAATGGAAATTTTCCACTGTGAAATTTCGTTTTTACAATTTTTGTAGAGGGCCCAATCGCAGCTGTGGCTTTCTTGGCTATAACCTGGTTTTTTTGTTTACTTTCATCAGTTAGAATCCGACTTACAGCTTAAAGTTGGTAATTAGCCAGCCAAGGGGTAAATGAGCCATTTTTTGCCTCTGAAACTAGCTATAAACTCTCCCACAAAAGCATACAGGAAATCTAAAGGTGGAAGCGTTTTCTTTGGGCTAATCCAGTTAAATGCAGCTTTTCATGGGGAAGTGGAGAAACATAAACAGTCATTTTAACTGGCTTTGGCACAAAGCACTTAACCAAATCTTTGAAGCGCTCCTTGGTGGGCTGAGTCTTTTGAAGAATAGATTGGAACATCTTTAAGAGGCTCATAAATTCAAGTTGGCATGACAATAAGGGAAAAGGAGACTATCAGAAGCAAACCCAACTTCTGGGCTGGGCTGCAGCAAGTGGGTGCGGAATGCCGCAGGGAAAGAACCGTGCTGTGTGCAGCCAACCAAAGGCAGGAGATGGGAGGTCCTTCCTGTGGAAACAGTGTTGAGTCACCCGTTGGAGCACTAAGATTCAACATAGAAGCAAATCTACTCCCCACCCCACACCCAGCCCCCCGCTGTATAAGTGGGGAGCTTTCACTGCTATGGATAAAGAGAGCTATCCAGTGAAGCAGTCGATGAAGTTCTCAGGAGGAAAGAAAACTCTTCTCACTATAATTTTGCACCCACCTGAGAAGTCCTGGTCATTCAAATCTCGTTGCCATGTTCCTGGGCCCCATGAGCAGTGTGGCCAAGTCAGAAGGAGCCAGGCTGCTGCCAAGCCTGGAGACACGCAAGCCTTCAGGTCACGCCGGAGCAAATGAGCTGGAGTCTACATATCTGGGATTTGAAAGAAATTACTGTGCCTGAAAGAAATCAACCTGTGAACAAAGGTTCATTTTATAAAGACTTAAAATAAAACCTAGATTATAGCCTCTGTAATATTATCAGGCTAACAGTAACCACTGCCTTCAGATGCTATGTGGCTAAGCCACTTGGCAACAGAAAAAGGTTATCTGTTGTCCATGAGTTGGAAATATTGTTTGTAGGTTAAACCACAAAACTAAAATACTTAGTCCTATTTATTGTCTTTCCTCTGAGAAAGAAAAAATGTCTGCTAATGGACACCAAATGGAGTGTTTCTAATGGGAAGTGGGAAACCTTATGTTACACCTTATCACAGTCCCTGGTTCAGAGAACTGTAACAATTCACATGCTTCCCAGATATGTATCTACCCATTTCCTGGTATGATAACCACCTACACAGCAGAGGCATTGCAGGGGACAGAGCTGGGAGAGTCCTTGGTGCAGAGGACAGTGCTCTACAGAAGCACCTGAAGGAATGGAGCAAAAAACTGGAAGAAGTTTGAGATTTTCTTTTCACTCAGCTGGCCAGCAAAACCAGCTATGAGCTTTGCCTTGTTTTGTTTTCTCCTTCCTTCCAGCCTTCCAAAGCAAAGCAAACAAACAAAAATGAAAACAAAAGCTTTGAACCTTCATCAGAGTTTAGTAATATGGAACAGCTAGTTCCCCCTGATGTTTTTTTGAGCACTCACTATGTGCCATGAGCAAAGTTGAATGCTTCACGTGAATTGTTTCATTCAGTTCTCCCAACAACTCCATAAAGTAGGGTCTATTGTTCTGTTTTCCCATATTGCAGGTGAGGAAACTGAAGCTCACAGAAGCTAAGAAGCCTTGCTCAAGGCTGCACAAATAAGAAATGGAGCCAGGATTCAGAGGCCAACTTGTTTCCATTCAGAACCCATGCACAGTGGCCAGCAGTATCAGATTAGTTGGGGTTAGAACTTTTCTTAAGGGTGATCATTTGTAAGCCAGGCAGTTAAGTGTCCCCCAAACCTCATAGCCATCAGCAACGAGTTCAAAATATATATTTCTCTAGAGGGAGTTAGCAACCTGGAAGAGTTGGAAGGGCACCTTCACTCTCTTGTTTTTCACTTTTCAAGTACATGCTCAGGTTTGTAGCAAGGGCCAGAATGTGGAAATGAAATCTCCCACCAAGTTACAGACATACATATATAGGGGAAAAAAAAGGGTTTGACATGTAAATGTTTCTTCCTTCTCACTGCTTCTCTAGATTTTGATTGGAGCCGTCATTGCCATGGGCTCAGCTGATAGAGACGGCCGCCTACACCCAGGAGATGAGCTGGTCTACGTGGATGGGATTCCCGTGGCCGGCAAGACCCACCGCTATGTCATCGACCTTATGCACCACGCAGCCCGGAACGGGCAGGTCAACCTCACTGTGAGAAGAAAGGTGCTCTGTGGAGGTAGGTAAACTCGAGCTCGCAGCAAGAAGTGGGGGTTTCATGGTGAGATGCTTATGTGAAACATGGTAGACACTTGACACAAAATTTTAAATCCATTTCTATACTACATGAGGAAAGACGTCAACCTAGGTATTCCAAATGTAACTATGATTTTGGAAGTTTTGGAAGTGCAGATTTTCACTCCACTAGTACAGTTCCAAGCAGTATTTGATGTATACATTTTCAATGTACTCATTAAAAATTCTAGAAAAGCCTGGGGCTAATTTAAGATGGGTGTGTTCTTTGCTCCTTGGTAGATCCTAGTTATAAAAAGAACATTATATTAGTGAAAAATATACCTTTTAGAAAATTCCCTCATTGTGTTTACAAACCAAGAACCACAGCATTTTGATATCATTGTAATGCAACTAGGGTGGAAAATTAGCTTCCATTGTAGAGCCTGATAAAAGGTGACAATAAAGCTATTACCCTGATTTAGAAAAATACAGCTGTACGTCACTCTGAGGAAACACAATTCATATAACTCTGAACTTATGAAACAGGTAAATTAAAAGTAATTATTCCCTTTACAGCCATTTTCCCAGCTTCATAAAAGAATCTACCAAAGACATACTTTCAAAAGTCAGCCCTCATAGTCATAATATAATTCAACTTGTCTCTCTTCCCAGTCTCAACCCCCCAGAAAAGATTAAAGGATATGTATGTTATGAGCATCACACTATTTTTTATAACCTGAGCACTCAATAACATTGGAAATGTAGTCCTAAAGCCACCCATGCTTTGCCCTGTGAGCCTCAGGAGCAATGTTATTTATTCTGTTGTCACTTTCTGCCCCAGGGGCCTGCTGGCCCCTTCGCTCAACCTCCTGACTGCTCCTCATACAGAACAATGGTAGAGTTGGGAGGGACCTTAGTGACATGAGCTCCCTCGTATTGCAGATGAGGAACCTGTGGCTCAGCAGTTCAGTAGCTTGCCCAGTAATCTGCAGTGAGTCGGTGCTAATTTCAAGACCCTTATCTCCCCAGCCTGTACTTATTTCCTAATGCCACTCTCGGTCCCTCTCCCCGATGCACCACCATCCCCACCTCCACTGAATTCAAAGGCGTTAGACCAGCCTTTAGCAAATATCACTCCTTAACATAAGGAGTCTTCCATATGTCTTATTATTATAACACATTTGAATAAAAAATGGGGCCACAGGCTAATCACATGCTATGAATGACTAGAAAGGATAAGGTTTATTAGTCAAACTAAAGGTCCTCTTCTCTTCAATCTTCTAGAAACCAGACTTTGATCAAGGGCAGTCATTTAAAAGGGCAAGTCAGAAGAATTGTCAGCCCTCACCAGTAGTGACTGCTATATATCTCATATGGAGGTTTTGCTAAAAGGTGCCATTCGTCTTCAGAAATTCATGGCATACCACTTGACCCAAAGAAGTAAAACACCTTAAATTATGCTTTATCCTTGGGCAAGACACCAGGAGGAAGACAGTGTTTACTTGGTTAACATTTAACTGTCTTTCTCCCTACAGAGTGATTTTTAATAAAAAGTTGGCTGTTCTATATGTTATGTAACCCAAAAATAAATTTAAAAGACACCTGATTTACAAAGAAATACACTGCAAAGTGTAAAACCAGTACACCAATATAATTTCATGCTCCCCTGCCACCAGCTGATTATTCCAAATTAAATTTTGTTCTAATCAACCCAAGCTATTGGGAGTCGCTGCAAAAATACATTCTTGCATCTTGTGCATCACGAAACTTCTGTGAAGATGCTCTTTGCTGCAGTTCTTACAGCTTTACTCATTTAGGCTTTCGAGTGCATTTCAAGTGCATTTAATTTTTGAAAATGTTCCACTGCAGACTGCTCATTCACACCAGGAGAGTTTCCAAGTTAATTCAGCCCACTCTTCCTTGAAAGCTTCATCAGTATTGAAAATGATTAAGTTCAGCAAAGAATATTTTGATAGTAAAGTAAATGCCTAGACATGGGATGCAACAGAATTTTTCTTAAAAGGCATGGGAAGACAGCCTTTCTTCATAGCTGCCATTTCTCCAACCGTGAGAAGGGACAACTACAAATGGATATAATGGTGGAGGTGACTTTTCAAGGCTTGTTGTTATCATCATCATTTGCTTCCTAAGCTAATGCAATGGGAGGTGGTGGGAGGTGCAAGCTTGGCATCTCATCAGATGGTTCAAAGCTGAAGGGAAGTGAGCAATCAGCTTGTGAAGACTCAAGATGAGCAAGAAGTGGGGCGGTGTTGCCACCTGCCTGCTCGAAAGAGTCATATTATGGAGAAGGAGCTGGAAAAAAGAGAAGTCATAGAGATTACACCTTCCAGCCTTATGCTTGCCTTGGCTTGTACAACTATCCTGCCCCACCTCAGAAGACATTAGGCCCTGGCTTTCTAGTCGATGTTTGAGAAAAAAAACACATCCATTAGGAGAGATACAGACTGGTTAGTTACACTGAGCAGAAATTAAAATAACACAAAAACCTACTGTACATTATGAAATATAAAAAAGAGTACACACTAAAGATAGAAAGGCAAAATTTTCAATTAAGCACGGCAAGCTAGATCCTCCAAGATGGGAAATTGTGAGGTAAAGGAAGAAAACATCGAGTAATGCATCCAATTTTATTTCCCAGATAATTTTAGCACAGATCTTGCTCCTTATAGTAGTTTTGAAAGATGTCTTATCCATGCTACACCAGCTCCAATATTTAGCTGTTTTTTCCCAAGGAAAGTAGAAGAGTGGTTTTAATTATTACATTGAAAATATAAATATTTATAGTTTAGTAGCTCAGCTTTGAGACACTAAACCTAATGACACATTATTTGGAATACACACTACACATCTGAGAGAAGAGTGTCTCTGAAGAACTTCCTAAAGTGTAAATCTAGAGTTGATGTGCAAGAAGGTTGTATGACTTAGTCAAAACATGTTAGAGTCTGTCTTAAAGATATGCATTTCTTTTCTCTAAAACTTAAGGGAAAGTCTGATTCTTAGCCTAATGCTGAGAAAGGGAAAGTTTTCCTGGCAGCTGGTGAAAAGTTGAGCCAATCTTTACAGTGCCAATGGACTTCCTGGTCCAGGTCACTACACTTTTTTGACAACTCTAAATGCATTCCCTTGTTCGTCTGTGAATATGTCACCCATTTAAATAAGTTGTCCATCTCGATGAGTATAAACCAGCAGTTCACCCACTCAAATGCCGCAGGCAGGCCCGCCCCTGTGGGCTGCTATCGCTCCATCAGGCACCAGGAGGGGGCACGTGCATGTGGACACTCCAGCTCACATGTCCAAGCTCTGCCCACACACACACCCCATTGCCTCAGCAAGCTTCCAGGCAAGACATGTGCATCTGCTGCACCTTCATCCTTCTGGAGGACGGTCCTGAGAAGAGCACCAGGCACTCTCCAGATGCAGGCAAGGTCTGTTCAGATGCAGAATCCTCGGGTTCCTGGCAGTGCATGATCTAGGAGGGAAACAAGGGCTCCAACTGAGCAAGCCCCTTGGCCCTGCATACTCACTCTGCAGGTAAATGAGCAAATCAGGAATTTGCAAGAGACACTGAGGACCTTGGTGCCTTGCAAACTGCATACTCATCAAGGGAGCAGTCATTGCTCAGATCTTGCTGATTATTACCACTCATTTCAAGAGAAACTGGAAATCTGTATTTCTGTAAAACCTCCCTATATCAAAACATTGGCAATTAATGTTAACAATTTTTAAATGAAGTATAGGCCAGCACTGTGCAGGAATAATAAAGGGATCTGTGGGCCAGGAGCAGTGCTGGCCAGTAATTGGCTGCTGTAGTCAAAGCCATCTCACCTAGATGCCATTTTCAATGACTCCTGCCTTCCCAATGGGGACCCTCTCCCAGTCAGCACAGTGAGGATTTCCAGTATGACTGCTGAGGACTAAACAGAAGTTAAGCTAAAAATTAATTATTTGATTTACATAGATACTAAGTAACTGAATTCTGCACACCCATTTTGGTGTGAGTCAGAGGAAGAGATGGGTGCTGGAAATTAGTGAATTTTTTTTTAATTGCACAAGGCATTTAGACACTCTATAACATTTTACTCTATCATTCTAAAACAACACTGTCTGTGCCCTATACCAGAAGGGTGGTTAGCAAGAAAGCCTCATTTGCATGTAGACCGAGCCAAGGGGAAAAAATGACATGGAGTCGATGCTGTCCCTCCAAGTCAGTCATTAGAAATCTTCTTAACTCTCTGGTTTTAAATGTGCTCGTATTGTTAAAGATAAAGAACTTCATTCTAGAGGCTGAAGGAGAAGTCCGAAAGCAATAGAAAAGTATTCTGGTAATGTGTTTGACTCACTTACCTTGCAACCACTCACGCTTAGTAAGTGATTTTCTTTCCCCTTCTAGAACACGGACACGGCCACTCCCAGCTATTTACTGCAAAGACAGATCATTTTCCTTTGTTGCCACTTCACGGACAACTATAGCTCTCAATCCCCTAAAATATGACAGCCTGAAAATGAGATGTCTCTTGTCAGTGCCTATGACATTCAGTTGCTGATTTGGTCCAATAACTCAGGCAGATTTTCAGTTTAATGTTGCAGCATAATAATTGTTTGTTTTTCTTCTTCCTGACTATCTCTAATCACTTTGTTTCCAACTTGCACAAGGACTGAAAGAGGACATGCGTTTCAGCAAGACAATAACAGCTTGTCTTTGGATGGTGTTTTCTAGCAGGCAGGGTACATTTTACAGGCAGTCTTAAATTCTGGAAGAAAAGAGGGAAAGGTTTTGACACTGATATTGTTCTTTTATCACCTCAATACATTTCTTACAGATGAAAAGCATCCATCTGTATTCTTTTATTAAAACCTGATTAATTAAATCTTACAGAAAAATTCAAATTTATCAAATGCTAATAAGCAGCAGCCTGAGTCTTATGAATTCTGTGATTACAAACAAGAAATGAAAACATTTTTGTAAGGCCATTTTTTAATCTAAATATAGGAATAGATACAACTCCTTTTCCTTTAGGTATCAGTCTAACAGGTATTTATCTCTTTAGTCTGCATTCTTTCTCCCTGATTTCTGAAATGAAATGATTTTTCATTTCAGGATGGAATTGCAGATTTAAAGAGCTTTCATTGCAAGTTTTGCCAATTATTTGTTACCACATGAGACAGCTTCCAGAGTTCTAAACAGGAGACCATATCTAGAGAAGAAAAAGGTATCATTGTGATTATTTCCCACATTATTATTCCTCTGTGCCATAAACATCTTTTGAGTACACTAATCAAATTGTAAGATGGAGATGAAACAGTCCTATTTCTAATTATAGTATTCTAGGTGTCTGTTTCAGTTCTTTTAATCAGAATAGTAAAGCCTAGGTATAAAATTTAAATGACAGAATTCTAATGACAAATCAACTTTCATTTAAAAAACTAGCCTCTCTTGGCTACCAACTTTCAACTTTCATTTCTCCCTGTAAATATGCTTGCTTTCTCATGGAAATACTGGTTTGGTTTATCTGGATGATAATACAGTATATTTTGTAACACTACAGAGTGTAAATGATTGAGACCTCCAACACCTGCCTTAGAGATTCAAAACCCATCATTCCTTAGTTTGGTATCATTATTAAATTTGATGCCAGAGTAAGCGAACTACTTTAAGGAGGATGTTTCCCACTTACACGAAGTGAATTAACACTTCTAGGCTAACAATATCATAAAATTAAATAAAACTTTAATTTCTGGGCTTCTCAGTAAAATTACGATAGGTCATTTTACACGGACATGCCTTGGGCTGTTAGCGCCACTTAAGACACCTCTGCAGCAGCATTGCTCAAAGTGGGGGCCTTGACCCCTCATCCGCATCCCTGTGCCCAGGC
Source organism: Manis pentadactyla (assembly GCF_030020395.1). Lineage (NCBI taxonomy): Eukaryota > Metazoa > Chordata > Mammalia > Pholidota > Manidae > Manis > Manis pentadactyla. The sequence continues at coordinate 61,683,804 of NC_080025.1, read as the reverse complement.
TCCTCTGGATCCGCTGAAAAACTGTCCGTGGGTGGACCCTGAGGATGCATATTTTTAGAAGTTTTTTAAGTAATTCTTTTGCCCAGTACAGTTTAAGATACTGTCCACTTGTTTTGTGATTTCTTTGAAACATAATTATCATACAGTTAAGAAGCTGGGTATCTAAAATGAGGCGTTGCCCTGGGGGGTTGCCGTTTTAACAAGCGGGAGACACAGACAAGCCGTGGCGCCGGGGAAGCTGATGACGGGCTCCTGTGTCGCTCTCAGGGTGCGGAGCCCAGGGCGTCCCGGGCCGGGTGGGCAGCCTTTAAATGCTCTGCACGCGGCGGGGAGCGACCAGCCAGCAGAGCTGTGACCGCCCCCGAGCCCGGAGCCCGCAGAGCCCAGGCCCTCACCGGACCCTTGTCGGGTGACGGAGTGCCTGTGCCGTGTGTGTTCCAGGCGAGCCCTGCCCGGAGAACGGGAGGAGTCCGGGCTCCGTGTCCACGCAGCACAGCTCCCCGCGCAGCGACTACACCGCCTACGCCAACAGCAGCCACGCCGCCCCCGGGAGTGACGCGTCTCCCCCAGAAGGCTTCGCCCCGCACAGCCCGCAGGCCAGCGACGTGATCATCCACCGCAAGGAGAACGAGGGCTTCGGCTTCGTCATCATCAGTTCCCTCAACAGGCCTGAATCCGGATCCTCTATCAGTAAGTGACCGCTTCTCCTACCTCGAATAAGAGGTCTTGTTTCGTTTGTTCCGTGGTGGGACCCCGGACAAGCAGATCAGAGGACTGAGGACTGCAGTAGACGTACTGTGGAGCCTGAAAGTTGCAGGCTGTGGGCGCAGATAAGGCATCCTAACACTTGATAGCCAGACGTTCCTCTGGCTCAGGAAGAATGCAAGACCGCAGCTAATGTGCCCCCATCCCCACAACTCCCATAAAAGTTCTTTATTCACTTTAAACCAGGAAGAAAATAAAACCGTGATGTGGGAGTGTCGGCATGAGGGGAGGGGTGCTCCTGCCCAATAGAGAAAAAAACAGAAGTGCAGAGGATCTGGGGGAGAGCAGCCCAGACAGGGGCTAACCGCGGATGGAGCTCAGCATTCAAGAAATACTCAGAAGCCAGTGCGGCTGTGCTGTAGCTGCAAGGGAGCGCGGCCTGTGGTCAAGACAGGGAGCTGGGCAGCAGCCGGGCCTCACAGGGCTTCCTGCACCCGTGGGAAGAGGTCTGGACTGTAGTGTACAGAAATCTGACATGTATTTTTAAAAGGTGCGTCCAGCTGCTTGTGGAACATGAAATCGGGGGAGAAAGCAAGAGTGTGTGAGACACAGTTAGGAGGCCATTAAAATAGTTCAGTGGGTCCGGGGATACTGCGCCTGCCCCCAGAGTGGTAGAGTGGATGGGGGAGAAGTTGGAGACCCTACCTTCTGGATTCTTCCATATTAATGCTCTGTGAGTCTGTACGATAGGTGACAGTCAGAGGTGGTGTTTCTCTTCCAGTCGGTCATCTGTGTACATTCTCAAGGCTTCCCTGGTGGTTTTCCTCTAACAGCACTATCCTAGAAGTTGCACAACAGCCAGTGAGCAACAGGGAAACGTGTTCATGTTTTGTGTTGAAGTGACTTAGCCCAAAATGTTGTGGATAGAAACACTAGAATAGAGAGCACTGAGAGAAAAAATAATTGTGTCATGTTGTGGTCCTAAAATTGTTATAAATCGTGGCAGTTTCCAGCACATGGGGGAATGTCAAACAATACTCAAGAAATCAAATTTTTGAGAATAAGAACTTTTTATGATAAAGTTAAAGTTATCAAAACACCACCAGAACTAAATGAAGAGAATTGCTCTGTGTAACTTCAACTTTGACAGACTCAAGAGTGAAAACTATGGGAACACTAAACCTCGGTAAATATGTGCAGAAGCTAAATCACATACATCTGAAAGTCCAGTTTCTCTTTTCCTTCATGATAAACTGAAGACGCAAATCCAATCCTTAAGCATAGAGTAAAAGCAGGATTCTATCACTACAATAGATTCACCAAGATTGAAAGGACACAAGACTAAAGATTTTCATGAATTATATAAACTGCCTTCCAATAATTTATACTTGGGGAAAATGTACACAGAGAGTTTGTAGCTATTCCAGTCATTCAAATTGTTTGCTAGGACCAAGTACAATTGATTCCAGTCCTATGGAATAAAAATAAAAAGTATATCACCACAATGAAAGGATTAAGCATGTATTTAAAATCAGCTTTATTTGAAGTGTTGACAGCATGATTGCTGAATGTATAGGAGCGTATGGGGTGGGGGAGGGGGTGCATGCACACACATGTGCATGGAAAGAAACCACAAATGCTTTTCCTGTTGCACATAAAATCCATGCATAGGTAGATTTGCAAAACAGCATGTGCAAATGCTTACAATTACTGTGAATATTTCTTCCCATCAAGTGACATTAGACTGACCTCAAAAATATAATTCTCACCATTTTCAGAACAGCATTATTTTACATCAACCTGGACAGTGGAAATATATTCTAAAGTTAATGATGCATCCTGATTTCTTTTTTTGACATATTTATTTCTCTTCAATTTAGGGAGTTTGAAACGTAGGTTGCCCCCACGTTCTCTGGGAAGAGCAGCCATTATTCTGACAGCACTTAGTGTTTACAGTATATAATTTGCAACGTGCACTGGAAAGGTTCCCAGGCCTGATGCTGTTTCTCACTTAACTTCTGTAATAATTCTGCAGTCTAACTGAAGAGAAATGCTCAGCATCTCATGGCTGCTGAGAGCCATCCTTGTGTCGCTCGTGTACACACAGTCAGAATATCAAGGGTCCTTGGGCCCCGGGAGATTGGAAGAGCCAAATACTACCAGGTACTTGAAAGTCACAGTCATTCCCAGGGCATGTGTGAACACTTGCATGTCCTCCTCATGGCTGCTGATGCCTTTTCACCTGCAGATGCTCCCGGCCATGCTTTCGGCAGGTGCACCGTCACCTTTAGGCAAGGGAGTGGCGTGGTTAATACCTGGTGCTACAGTCAGACTGCCCTGATTGAGGACTGTCGCCACCATTCATTAGCTGCATGACCTTAAGGAAGTCACACAACTTCTCTGGGCCTCAGTTTCCTTAGCTGAAAAGAGAGGATAATTTTAATACCTGTGTCCTGGGGTTGCTCTGACAGTTAAATGAATAAGTGGAAGTGCTTAGAACAGTGCAGGCTCAACGTAAGCACCAAATACGTCATTGTTGCTGTCTAAGCCACCATCCCTGCTAGGAATTATCTTTCCCTTCCATCAGCCCCCTCCTCTCAGCACACAGGCTCTCAGTGCCCTCAGCCATTAGGGCCTCCCACTCATCAAAGCTGCTAAATCTGGGCGGCAGGGAAGCATCTCTGAGGGCAGCTCCCTGGCCCCACATCTGAGCTGGGAGCACAGCCTTCCCCGTTAGCCATTGGTTGCAGCCTGCAGCAGCCAGGGAGACTATCCGAGCAGGGGCAGCCACATCAGTCCCCGCGAGCGTGCCTTTACTGAGGCTGCAAGCTTCAAATGTCCCCAGAATTCACTAGCCAATAAACTAGAGAAGCCCTGCAAAACACCAAATTGCAGACTTGAAGCTGTGCCTCTTAGAATCTCCTGCCAATGTTGTATCTCCATTGAATATACCAGAGAAGAGAAAAGGGATGCAGAGGCCAAACACAAACTTCCCCACCCTGCAGAGGAGCGTTACCTCCCGCAGCGTCTTAATCCAAGCAGCAACTTTCCCAGGGAGGCCAGATGTTTAAACAGCTGAGAACTTGGAAAGTGGAATGCCTGGCTTACTTAATTTATTGCGTTCAGTGGAGCTCTTAACCAAAGACTTTTGTTTCTTTTTACAAAATATTATTTCCCCCCAAAATAAAGAAGAAATGTCTTTGTATCAGTTAATGTACTTAAGGAGCACACTGCTTCCTTCCAAAGCCAGTGACCCAGGAGGTCAAATATTGCTTGGCAGGACACAGGTCTTAGAAGCCTTCTATCTGAGGTACAGGAATATCATTCTGATTCAAAGTGAGAGTAGACAAGCTTCCTGAGCATTTTTGGCCCATTTTCAAGAATATTAAATACTTTTTTCAGACCTTAAAACTGGACCCAGAAGCAGGGGCTGGGCCTTTCTGTAGGAGGAGGGTGGGTGTGAAGTAGGCACCAAACACTGGGGTAGGTGAGAAGGGATGTGAAATGACTGAATGGAGACTGAGGCTGGAAGGAGGATTCAGTGATGATTCCAGGTGTGGGGTGTTGGATGAGGGGCTCTTACCTGTCCAGAGGGCTGAGTGGTGGACAGAAACTGCTGCTGGCCACCTGAGTGGCTGGTGAGGGCTGGGGCCTTAGGAACACCCCCTCAGCAGGCTGTAGTCCCTATCCTAGGAAGGGGATTGGAGAGCAGGAGCCCTTTCCCCACACCCTTCTGGCCACTGGCCACTGGTTGTACCTTGTACCTCAGAGGGCTCTGCATGGCCTTCAACCATTCCTGGCCTGCAGAAGAGCAAAAAAAGGGAAAAAAATGATCCAGGCACCTCACCGGCGGGCACCCTGATGGCTCTGTAATCTTTCATCTCTGTGCTGGGACTGAAAAGTCTGTTTCCAGGTGTGTGCTGTCCTGGCACAGGCTGGAGTGCAGACTTGCTCCCTGTTGATTTTCCGCAGGCCTGCTGCGATCCGATGCTGCAGGAAGGAGTTAGTCACCTTTAATACAATGCCCTGGTGACTTTCTCGAATGCTAATGTCCATAGGCTCTGGAGATTAAGTTATTCTAGAGATCCAAAAGCCTATCCAATTAGGCTTTTATGACATTTTTAAGCATACATCTCTAAAGAGGATTAAATAAATGTGAAAAGGCAGGAAGCAGGTTAGGATTTTCCCACCAAAACTCACCCCACTGACCATGCAGCCCCTGGATAGTCATTTGAACTTGGTATAAATTAAAATCAAATGCCAAGGTTTCCACAGTCTTGCCCTAATCCAGGAGATTTAAACTAAATGGAAAGTGCCCTCCACGAGCTCGAGCCTCACTCCAGCTTACCCACTGATTATAGTGTCCCTTGAGCAAGTCAGGGGCCTTCCTGTGTCCTTCCTCACCTGAAATATGAGGGGAGTTAGCCTGTGCAGCCTCTCCCAGCTCTCGGTCATACTGTGCCATGCGTCAGCAGGGAAATGAGGTATTTGGTTAATTTTGTCTCTGTGTGAAGAGCCTGAAAGCTTGGATCATCTTTTTCATTGGCTTAGGCATCACTTTAAACTTTTGTAACCTTCATTTTTGATTATAGTTCGAAGGCGTCTCCTTCTCTTCTGTCCATCTCAACCTCTGCGGAGGGGTGACCTGAAACAAGCACTTAAGTCCACTAAACCAGCTCCCTTCGAGGGCAATTTAAGGCAACATCTCCCTCCCTTTTTCATTCTGTGGCACACATAAAATAATAACATCTGTATAACACATGGAGGTAAAAGGAATCAAGGCTGCTGGAGGCAAAAGGCAGCCTCCTAGGGGGCTCTGCCCCAACCTCTTCCTACCATCCTCAAGAGCCAGTCACTGTCATGGACCACCTGTACCCTGGCACACTTCTTCCAACAAACGGCCCAGGCTACAAAGTCCCTCCCCAAACTGAAGTCTTTGCCTACCAGCAGCCAACAAGCACCTCTTTTCACATTTCTTTGGTTTGGGTTGTGGATTTTCATCAATCTCTGTGTGGAGGTTTGTTCATTGATCACCTGAAAAGCATGGATATTTGGTGCCACTGGTACTCATGCAGAGGACTTTGACCTTCTCTAAATCGTTGTAAACTTTGACTAATCAATGCTCCATCCCTGAAAGTCACTGCTGGAAAATTACTGAAGTCGCTCCCGTGCAGTTGAACGTGGGATTTAGAAAGTAAGTCCCATTTCTCTATTTCTCATGGGTTTGCAAAAGCAATTTTGCTTTCAGAGTTCTTACCCAGCTTCATAACATGTCCTGCTATATCCCCCAACCCTTAAAGGAACCTCTGCTTTGGACTCCTTCAACGACACGATGCTTTTGCTGAATTTTATGCTGAGAGCAGCTCACACAGGAGGCGTGGTGGTATCACTCACGCATTAGTGTTCATGCTTCTATGATAGAAGAAATGCAGGAGGGTGGGAAATGCTATGTAAAATGACAGTGTTTCCCATAATATCTGACTTATAAATATAACTCATGAAACCATAAGATAAGCAAATGTCCTCATAATCTTCTGGAAAATCTACATATACAAAAAAGGTGAGACTGTGGTCATAGTCAGCACTGACATATGTATGTTTTAAATCAAATCAGTCTTTTCACATTTCTTAGTGTGATTCACTTTCTGCTTCAAGAGATTATGCAGGGCAGCAGGTAAGGTAGGAGTCAAGAGTAGTTGCTAATGATGCAAAGTGTGTCAAGAAAAGGCACCACTTTCTACGTACATTCCAGTCTTCCTATAACGATCATAGCACCTCTGATAAAAATATTTATAAGGTAAAGTTTAAACATACCTCTCTTACATCCAAGTCCCTCGGTAATGTTGATACAGCCACTTTTTACCAATGGCTTTGCAGAGTTCTAGTCCATCAAAGCTGGGTTCGTTCCTTACCCCTGAAGATCTCTTGGGCTTTCCTGTCCCAGTGTCCATGTTTTACCTGCCACCACTTGGAATGCCTCCTCTTATCCAATAATAAATGTCATCAGGCTTTCTCCCAGACACTGTGCTAAGAGTCTTAGGTTATATTTAATTTTCACAGCAACTTTGTAAAGTAGAGACCACTGTCCAAACAGTAAACATCTCCACAAGCAGCTCAGAAAGCTCTTAATCTGACCTATTAGTCTCAATAAGACTCTGCCTGACCCCTCAAGTGTTTTCTTTCTTACATGGACCTCTTATCTGTAAAGCCCTTAGTCATTAACTGCTAATGACTGCCCTTCTATTATTATGTCTGTTCTTACTATTATTGTCATCTTACTTTTCATGTGTTTATGTTTTGCTTCCCCTAAATAAAGTAAATGTAAGTTCCTTAAGGGCAAGAAATGATGACATGTCTTAAAATCCCTCAAAGTCCTGGGAGCATGCATTTCAAGGATTTGCCGGGTAACTGATGTTGATAGGATTGGATTGGATCCTCGTGTAGTGAGCCAGCACTGTCCTAACCAAAAGTGTGAATTTGCCCTTCTCTAACTTTCCCTGCACCTAAACATAGCTGTTCCAGCCCTGAAAGGCAGCAAGACAGATCTCTGGGAATGGGCAAAGTAGCAGAGGATCACTTGCAGGGAGGAGTGTACGCAATTGGGTCCTTGCCCAGCTTGAGAAATCACTCTATAATACAGTGGAACTTGAATAATGTCCCAGAATACAGATCTCTCATCAGCTGATTCTCAGCCTGAGTAAATGATTCAATAGCCAGCTCAGGGCCTGGTGAAGTTTAGATGGGAGAGCCTCTAAGAAAGCAGGCTCAGGGGAGCCATTCTCTGAGCCTCTGGGCAGCCCCTCCAGTTGTAAGCATCTGAGTTGCAAAGCCCTTGTCCTCTGAATGGCCAGGCTGCCAGCTTGGTATGCACTCTGATTCACCTCATCCTGGCACTGATTGTTCCTGGAATCACCATCCATCTGTGTGAGTGCCACCTCAGTGATAATTATATTATCCTAAACAGGAGGATTTGGATGGATTTCCTAGCTCCTTAGAAAAAAAGTTTTATTTTATTTATTCATTTCACAGTCCTCATAAACAAAGCATCCCATTTCAGTTTCAAGTGAACAACTTCTGAATCACATTACTTCTTTATAGTGTTGTCGGGCAGCTGCGTCTGGGGAGGTCTTTCCCTGTGCACTAGGTGAAACCTCAACCGGATGGGGGAGGGTTCTTGGCTCTGAATGAGACAGAATTCTAGATCAGGTTGGACGAGTGTAGGTAAGGAAGGAATTGATTAAAGTGAGAGTAGTGATGAATGGCAGCACCCTTGCAGGCAGCCGGGAGCAAGGGAGAACAGAGGGAGGAACGGGAAGCTCATTGAACTCCTGGCATAGGGCAGATCCCATGCCAACTCCTGAAGCCAGGGTCACCTGGCGTCTGGTGTCCACTTGAATCTGCATAGCATAGGAACTAAACCCTTACCACCCCACGATTTGGGGGAGCCACAGAGCCCTGGATGGAGTGAGATTATGTTCGGAGAACTTCCCAAAGGCAAAGAAAGGAGATTTTTAGGCAGGCTACTGAAGAGCATGATCATACAGCTGCAGTCCTGTCCGGGTCACCCAGGCAACAGGAACTTGCAAGCCCAAATCAGAGATCTCAGTAGCCCTTCCCTACTTGTCTGAAGTAGGACAGAGGGAGAGTAAAGATGTGCTTAAGTCTAGAAAATTGAATGAAATAGCAAAATAGCATACATTTACCACTGGAAGAATGCAGAGACAAAACACAGTAAATTGAGCAACAAGAAGTCTATTTAAGGCGAAATACAAGCTCAAAGAAAGAGGAGTGCAGGCAGACTCAGAGAGGAGGTGTGCTAAGGGCTTCGGATTCTGTCTTTTAAGGATTTCAAGGAAGGGGCAAAGGGCAGGTGGGAGGGTGGCATGTAGGGTGACATGTGGTCTCATGATATCTGTGTCCAGTAAGAGATATCATATCACCATCCATAGTCTGTCCTCTGGATATTCTGTAAAATAAACTTAACACAAGGAATTTCTTGATCCTGTTCTTCTCCAAGCTTGTGGTTACCCTCAAGCAGTGGGGTCATATCATTTAGGACTACTTGCCCTACCTAAGACAGGGTCAGTTATTGTCTAATTACTATAAAATATGTTAGGAATCTTACCTCCTAACTCCCTGGTTTTTTAAATGGAACCTAAGCCTTAAGATGGAGTCCCTCCTGTTCTTACTATCCTGTTTACATCTCAGCATTTTTCATCACAGGCAGGAAAAGTTCATCTTTCCCCCATCCCTGCCCTACCTCACGCCCAGTAAGCAGGTGAGCAAACAAACAAAAAAAGATTTTGCATCAAACTCTGAGGACTCTGATATCTGAACACTGAAGCATTACTAACTAAAATGAAAAGACGACATTTCACTCTCTTAGCACTAACAAAGGCATTAAATTGTAAGAATAAGTCTGCAGAGAAGCACCATCATTCTTATTTATTCTCAAGAGGAGAAATGCAACCTATCAAAAAAAAGTCTGTGAGTGCTCACAGAGCATTTTTAAAAATTCTAGACCATTTTTCTTATTGTTTGAATGGGGCCCATGAATCACAAATTTCCCCACAAGGGAATCATTTGTCAGGAGGGTTTTTATTATTGTGTTCAAAGAATCTCCAGGAAGCAGCAAAAGGTGGATATGTGGACGTCTTCTTACCTTTAGCTATTCAGTTGTCTTAAAAGCTCGTAAATGGACCATCAGTAGCTGTTTCTCCAGGCTTCTGTCCTACAGCTCCTTGTTATCCACCATCCATTACAGGAAAATTGCAACTGCAAAGAGCCCAAACTTCCTGTACAGGATCGCCCTCTGCCAGTGGAAAATGCCCATCACTCTCCCATGGGGTTCAAACGCATTCTGAGCCTGCAGGCCCCTTTGCAGAAGACACATTTTCTTTCTAATCTATTCAGGGCCTTATGTTGGATTAAATTTTCTGTAATTTTATTTTTCTTCTATTTTCCCAACAACCAACCACATAAGAAAAGCCAGTTCTGTCTATACAGCCATTTTAAAAGCATGCTGTTAAGTGGGCAAAGTACTGTTATTTATTACCATTTTCCAACTATGTTAAAAGAATGTCATACAGGCATTTTTTTTCCCATTTGGACTGAGATGATAGCATTTCTTTTTTTGAGTCCCAGCTTTTACCAGGGACTCGGAGAGTACCTCTACCGAAACTCCCTTCTACCATACCAAATCCCAGTAAAAACTCTTCTTGTTTGTTCACTTGGCCATGAATAACTTTGCAATTTAAGCTGGGTTTGTTCCCACCCAAACCATCATCAGTATTTGGTTAAAATCCTTTCTAGGAATGAATCGGTAAGCCTTTTTGGGGTGATGATCACTAGGCAGTCCTAAGGTGTACACAGTGCCAAAGAAAATGCACCAAATGGGGGGCCCGCTATTGGCATTTTCATTTTCCAGTCTGATCTCTTCCAGGTCTTATTTCTATGTTAGCCAGGCCAGGGTTTGCTCCTCAAACATGCCCAGATGTTGGGCACCTGAAGAACCCATCTGCTCTCAAGAGTGAAGTGCCCAAAACCTTCTGTTCAGAGGCTGTTCACCATAAAGATGTATATTTCCATTCATCATGAGAAGAGGATCTTCCAGAAAGCAAGGAAGAACATATCATTTAAAAGGTTTTCTGACACAGATATGTTGAGAAAACATGAAGTAGAGGAATATTCCAACTTAGAAATCCTCATTCAAGTGTTTTTTACACCTGCTAGATGAACTACAAGATGAAAAAGGCCTCATATTCTTATGGGCACCTGACAAAATTAAAATACAATGAAACCTGGTTGCCAGCTGTCTTCATCCGTTCAGGCTTCTGTAACGGAATACCAGGCTCCCACCTCCTGTAATACCATCACGTCAGGAATTAGGTTTCAGGGTATGAACTGGGGAGAACACAAACATCTGGTCCACAGCTTCAAGTTAGCCACTGATATTGTTGCTGCCTGGTGCTAAGAGGCCAAGAGAGGGCTGACAGGCCTGCTCTCAGTTTCAGGCAGCGTGTCTGATCACAAGCCTTAAAGCAGGCTTCCAGGTACCTGACTTCTTATCCTGGCTGAATGTGTACACAACTGCATTTCCACTCTTGAGAGTCCAAGGCAAGCTGTGACCCAAACAGGCCTTCAATATATAAAACTTGGATGCATCAGGCCCTCCTGACTGCCACGTCTAATGCCTTAGTTGAGGTTCCAGATCAGCATTGTGCAGTAAAACTTTCTGTGATGATGGCAATGTTCTAGTCTGCACTATACAATACTATTGCCAGTAGCCATGTGGGGCTGCAGAGCACTTTGAAATGAGGCTAGTGTAGCTGAGGAATTAAAATGTTAATTCTTTCATTTCAATTGAGTTAACCACATGCAGCTAGCAGGGACCTAGCTGACCCGCCCAGCCTGGAGCACTGTGGTGGCCTTTAGAGGCCTCCCTACCTCCAGCATTCTTCCCAACTTCCATCCTGCAGTCTACCCTTCCTACTGTCCCCACAGTACTGTTTCTAGAACAACTAGTCTGATGATATCACTTAACTTTCCTAACCTATTAGTGACTTCTCACATGACTTCAAAATGAATTCCAAACTCCCTGACATAACTGGTAAGACCTTTCATTGTCTCCCTTGTCACCTGTACCCCATGTCCAACTGTTAGTGCTCAGTGCACTTGCATACTCACAATATACGCTGTGCTGATCCACAGATCAGTGCCTTTGCAAGTCACATCATCTTTGCCCAGCTGGGAAAGTCCTGTTCGTCTTCTAAAATGCAGGTGAGGCAGCCTTTCTTCTCTAGAGGCTCTGTTGACCCCTCCTCTCTTTCTCCTACTTATTCAACATCAGATTTTTTGTAATTACCTCTATTTCTAGCCAAACCTTCTCTTTATCTCCCCCTGCATTTTTGCTTTTTCTCCCAGTTTTGAGATTTAATATATATAATAAATTTTACCCTTTTTAGACAGTAGTCTATGGGTTTTGACAAACGTGTTGATCACTGTGATGACTGCCACAGCGAGGTCAGCCCCCCACCCACCCCAGCCCTGGCAGCCACAGATTTATTTCTTGCTCTGTAGTTTTGGCCTTTCCTGTACAAGTGGAATCATACAATACATGACCTTTGAGTCTGGTTTCTTCCACGTAACCTGTACTGGCATTTTAGATTCATCCATGTTGCTGCATGTATCAAGATTGGTTCCTTTTTAATTGCTGAATAGTATTCCATTGTGTAGGTATACCATTGTTTGTTTATCCCTTCCCTCTTAGAAGGATATTCAGGTTATTTCCTGTTTTTTGGTGAATATGAATAGAGCTCCTGTGAACCTTTTCATATGGGTTTTTGTACGAAAATGGCTTTCATTTCACTTGGGTAAATACCTAGGAGTGGGATTGCTGGTTCATGTTGTGTCGGTTCCAGAATGGCTGTGCGACTTACTGTTCTCCTGCATGAGAGTCCAGGTGCTCCACATCCTTTTGAATACTTGTTATTTCCAGGCTTTGTTGTTATTTTTTAAATTTTAGTCTTTCCAATAGGTGTGTAGTGGTATCAAATTTGGGTTTTAATTTGCATTTCTTTTCTAAAGAAAATTTTGAGGGTGTAGAGGATCTTTTCATGTGCATTTTTGCCACCCTTATATCTTATTTGGTGACATGCTTTTTCACTTTTGGTCTCTTCTCTCTAGAATGTACTTGGTATTTCACTGCAGACAACAAAACACATTTTGAGGCTCTATAGCCTTTTTCATGTCTCATGTTAGAGTAATCAGACTCATCTTATGATCATGATCTCCAGTGAAAGTATTATGGATACATGTCTGCTTAGTAAAAATGAAAACATATATAGTTACTTTAAAGTACATGGAGTGAGAGAAAATACAAGCAGAAATCCAAATGAAGTTGACATGCACAATATTTGGATAAGAAAGGTAAGGATAAAAAAGAAAAACTATATGCAGTGATGACCTCATTTTGCAAATAAGGAAACTCAGACATGATTTATTTGGCCACTCAGAGGTCACACTGCAAGCTGTTTTCAAAGTTAATAGATGATCAAGATCTTCCAGCTCCTGAACGCTTTTCTTGGAGGCCTTTTCATAGTAAGCTTTATCCAGTCATGCAAAATTGCATTATTTCAAATTAAAACATGATGTACTGTGTTAGTAGAACTTTGGCTTCCGTGCGACACTGAAGAGCCAATGAATATTCACATAATCTTACGGATAACATATTGAAAAGGACAGCTGGCTCAGGAGGAATCATTTGCCTGGGTTGGTATCTGTTTCCGTTTACATTAAGAAAATATTACAAGAATTTATTATCTCCTGGAGAGCTTCGGGGAATACAATGAAAAGCTGATACTGCATCTGATAGCTTTTGACATTTACCTATTGTAACAGGGAAACTGTGTAAAGCTAGCCAAGTGACTTTTTACAAAACACAATTTCAGAGGCTATACAAGAAAAAAGAAGATGGCAGAGATAGAATATAGTGCATCTGTAAAAATGAGAAACATGACTTGTCAGCAACACCTTGTAACTATCCACCATTTCTACTGGGCCTGTTGAGAAATTACTGACAGCCAAGTGCATCAATGGATGTGAAGTCTCTAAAGGCAGTCAAGAGATACAGAGGAAGGAAAGAAAGTGTGGTTTATTGAGCATTTTTAACCGAATACCTGGGATTGATGAAATGTAATTTTATGACATTGCCTGAACTCGTGAAATAAAGATCAGTTGTCTTTTATGTTTTTATGTCAGGACTATAGGAAACAACAGGACTTAAAGTTTGGGTACATAAATTATTGATGATTTTTTTTTTCCAAAGAGATTCCAAAGCTAGATCTGGTGTAGCAAAATATTGTTCTCAAAAACAGATCTAAATTTGTAGAAGATACTTCCAATATCTACTTAATGGTGGTAAGATGATAACATGCTTATCTCCTCCCTTATCTTAGATACCAATAAAATGGTAGTACATGAAGAAGAAATGAATGGGCATGAGTGAGGAAGATACTGTGAGGACAAAAAACTGGCAACTTACATTGCAGGACAGAGGAAACAAAAAAAGGAAATGGATAGCACAGATCTGCTCATTTCTTTAGAAACTCAGAGCAGCTGAGAACTTAAAAACTTGGCATACACCATCCATGATCACCAAACGTGAAAGTTTTATTTTCAAAATAGAAAAACAAGCAAATAAACAATAATGAAAGTATAGTAGAAGACATGGAGGTAATTCAGGGAAGATAAGCTTCAAAAACTCACTTACGTACATAGAGAGATCTGAGAAGACATGACCGTCATAAAATAAACTTAGAATGCTATCAAATAGAATGATATTGGTAAAAGAAAGGATTCTTAGAAATTGAAAATGTCATGACTGAAATTAAAAATTCAATAGGAGGATTGAAAGGTAGAGTAATGGAAATCTCACATGAAGAAGCAAAATAGAAACAGCAAGTGTGAGAGAATAGGAGAACTAACCGATCAAGTCAGGGAGCCAATATCTAACTTGTAAGAGTTTCCAAAGGAGAGACCAGAGACACAAAATGGAAGTCATCAAAGAAATACTGTAATGGAATTCCCAAACCACAACTGAAAGAATTGAGGCTTAATACTGAAAAGGACCACAACTGTGCTGCATCACTGCAAAACTTTACAACACAAAATAGACAGGGACAATCTTAAACATTTCCAAAAGGAAAAGGGAAAATAAATAGATTATATACTGGAACAAAAATCCTAAAACAAGAAAGACCTGTCATAGCCACCCTGGATGATAGAAGACAATGGAGCAATGCCTGCAAGTTTCTGAGGGAAAATGATGTTCCAGTCTATAATTTCATACAATCCAAAATTCTGACCTAAATTCAATCCAATGAGGAGGTAAAAGCAAAGACATTTTTCAAACATTAAATACTGAAAAATGACTCTCTCCCATACACATTTTCTTAGGAAGATCTTACAGGATGTGCTCCAGCCAAAATGAGAAAGTTAATCAAAAAAGATGACCCAGGGTTTACGGAACCATGCATTCTACCTTGGAGTGTATCAGGAATCCTCTGAATAGCACTGAGCAGCAGACTTAAGGGTGACCCACCTACCTTTCCATCAGGCTCTGCTGAATCAATGAGATGAGCAGCTCTGGGGGAAACACGAAGGATAAACAGACAGCATATTGTGGAAGTGGGGGCAGGGGTGTGTGACATAATTAGAAACACCTAATCAGGGTGGAAACAGAGGAAAACTAAGAAGAAAAGTGAAATCATAAAACACTACAGTGAGCAATATTTACATGGCACAACTATAAACAGTGATACCTGGTTTACTAAAAACAGTGATGAAACTATAGTGCGACAAGGAGAGGAGGTGGGTGCAGGGTGAGAATGTCAAACCCTCTATCATAATAGGAAGTCAATAGATCTTTGACTCAAGTTGACATAAGGAGAAATAGCCATATAAGAATATAGTTTAGATATGTGAAGAAGAAACAGCTGGAGATTTAAAGTGTTAGTCTTTGGACCACAGAACTGGAGAAGATAAGAAAGATTAGGGCAAAAGACTAGGGTTTTCCATTATGAGAATTTTGGTTGTCTTTTATTTTTTTATTTTGTGCATTATTACATTGATTAAAGTGTTTCAAGTATAAGAGATTTCCAGTCATTAGAAGATAGTACAATTATTCTGTTTACTTTTTCCCTTGAATTTTGAAAATACACAATTTTGTAGAGTAATCCAGTATGCTCTGATAATAATCTGATAAACCCTCCATAATAAATTATAAATAAAAGGACCCTCTTATTCAGGAACTAAATGTGCCATTATAAATGTGAACGACCAACCTTTTGAAAGGTATGTATGTGTACATGTTTGGGGTGGGAGTATAATACCACATCTCAATCCTGTGATTGTTTTTATAAATGAGTAAACAACTTGTTTTTCTGCTTTACAGGGAAGAAGCCCTCTATCACATTTTAATATCAATAGCTCTTGAAACTTTTTCCATTATTACTGAGTCAGGTTGTTCAGTTCATTTAAGCAAAGTTGCTAAAAGCTATACAACTTGACTTACTACAAGTACTCAAGTACAGCAGTGCAGAATTTTGCCTTCTGCTGCTTGCCTAGAGAATCCTGTGTTGCTAATTTTACTGAATGATGGAAATGTGTGTCCTTTTCAGGGTCTTTAGGAGAAAATATGAGCAAGAAAGATGCTAAATAGGGTTGATATTTGATGAAGGGGACCAGATTTTCTATAGCAACTTTCATACCAAAATAGGTCTAAAAGAATGTCCCAGCTACTTAGAAATTAGCAAGGCAAAAGGTGACTCCTTGGGATGTACAAGAAAACGAGATGTACCTCTACAAAAGAAAAGGCTTAAGAACCTAGAAATGGAACCATTTTTCCATTCCCTCTGCTCAGCTACCCATTCCCCACAGGCACACCCTTCTGGCCAACTGCAGATTTGAAGATCACGACTATTCTGAAGTTTCTTTGGTTCCTGCCCCTCTAATGTATAGATATTTTGTCAGATCATGAAGGAAATAAACCATATCAAAAGAGTACACAAACTCCTTGAAATTTGGGTGGTATATATTAAAGTCTGTTTAAAAAGAGATAAAGAAGAATATTTGCTTTGTAGATGACTCAATAATGGGTGATGTATTACCGAAGAATCATTTCCCAACAGAGTAAGAGAATGAAGGTAATTTTTAGGCCTCTGGAATCAATATGTGGAGAGTCAGGGACCTTTAAGAATATATTTAGCAGAAATTAGTTGGACTTGCTCTTCTAGTGCTGCACATGGAAGTGAGAAATGGCAGCCACAAGAGAAAGGGATTGTTTCTGCTCCTTTCCTACCACTCCTGTGTGATCATTTCCCTTGGCAGCTGTATCATATTTCCTATACATCTTCCACTGTAGACACTAAAAACAATGGGATGATGCAAGGAGCAAATGTATTATGGATGGCTCTACATAAAATCAACTACATAATTTTCAGGGCCCAGTGCAAAATGAAATTGTGGGGTCCTTGATCAAACCTTACGAATGTCAGATGGTGGCAGCAGACCATTATGCCAAACACAGGGCCCTCTGGGACTGCGCAGGGCACACACCAGTGATACCAGCCCTGTGTCTACAAGCCCAGCAAATTTTTCTAAACAGCACAGCCATTTTAACTCAGCTTCACATTCCAGGACAGAACAGTGGAGTTATAGCTAATTACAATTCTTAATGCAATGAGATTTCTTTCAATTACCACTTCACTCTTGGTACTTAGCTATGAGAGTTTTTTTAATTGGTTCAAAATAAAAGCATACATGGTAAGACATGGCTGACAAGTGTTTCCTTCTCTCCAGCCGTATAGTCAATACTTTCTCTACAATGCTTTCTGCCCTTGAAAACATGAGTTCAGCTGGGCTCCCAAGTTGCCAGGAATGGTCCCCTCCTCCTGTTCTCCCATCTGACCATCTGCTTATTACCAACTGCAGGGTAACTAAACTGTGCAGCCACAGGGAATGACTCACGGGTACTGGGAGAAGAAAGTGCACTTTGGGAATATGCAGTCCTTAAAACACCAGCTGCTTGATTTGAGGTCTTGTAATTCATTTGGCTATGAATTTCAGGGAAGACGTTTTCATTTTTGGAAAGCAAATTTCACAGACTCCTAGAAGAAAACAAGTCATGCTGTCTGCTTTTTCTTAATTTTACAAAAAAAAAAAAATTAAATACCAAACACATGTTTTTCCCACATCTTCGCCCCCTGATGACTAAGAAAATCTCTTTCAAAGGACACTGTCACACTCCTGAAAGGGACATCTAGCTGAATGGATTAATTACAGTAGAAGGTGCTCATTCAGATCTTCTAAGAAGGAGAGATGGAAAATAAGCAAGATTAATACTAAGCTATGGTTTCTGAAGACAGAAAAACAGGATTCTTCACCATTTATTAAAGAAATAGGAATGCTCTGTGACCATTACTCTTCTCTTCCTCCTATGTATTCAGTGTCCATCTAGAGGAGTCGGGCAAAGGCAGCACCCCAGGGATCTCAGATAGGGGAGCAGCAACTCCGAGAGGAAGAGGGACTCTGCCTACCGGGTATCTCTCCTTGTCCCCCTATGGGTCTGATAGGGCCCTCTTCACCACCAGGAGGTTTTCACTAAGGGATCTGCCACTCAGCCAAGGGGCACAGTGCTCCCTCACCCCCAGAATCACTTTCCTTCTCCTTACCACTCTCCGGGCCCACACCTGGGCTCAGTTACGCACCCGTTCTCTCTACTCTTGTTGCATGTTACCTTTACCAAGGATTTGCCATTTGTGTTTTAAGTGTTTTTATATGATTAACCCCGGTCTCCCCAGCTAGACAGTGAGCTTCTGGAGGGCAAACACTGTGGGTTTTTTTATTGTTGTCTGCCACACTGGACCTAACACTGTGCCTGTGACTAAGGAGATGATAAGCAGAAAGGTGTTATCTGTTGGAGTAATGGATCCCCCTGCCCCAACCACCATTCAAAAACTGGACAGTGAATCATTTTCACAGAATATTTTAAGAAAAACAACTGGATTCACCCAATTGGAAATAAAGAAAGAAAGCACACTTCTTTTCATATCAGCTCATAGATTCTAAAGCCAAACTAATTTCCCTTGCCTCTTTACACTAGTGACATGTTGTTTAACCTTCACAAATTAATGGAATTGTGAACTAATGAGAGTTTATGCTATTGATTGCCTTTGAAGTATTTATTCATGTCACACTCATTTCAGAACCTTCTTGCTTGTGAATTTGATTTGAGTGATGCAGAATCCACTTTCCTTGTCTAATGCTTTCCTCCATATACAGCTCCACTTTACAGAATAGATTAGCAAGGAGATAATTAAATGTAAACACGAGTCACAGGCTTTTCCTTCTCCAAAATGAAAAACATGAAATAACAAGGAAATATGGGGGTAAAATCGGTGGAGGGATTTACTACCCCTTCCCTTAGGTGCAGCCAGAAATTTCAGGAAGAGTCTATCACTGAAGCAAGAAAAGTCCTCCAGACAACCACCTCATCTTCTTTATGGAAATTACCCCAAAATAGAACTCAAAAGAAGCTCATTGCCTGACCAGTGACTGAAGGAGCCTGGATAGACCACACAACCAGCAAGAGAAAAGGACCATTGCTTCCTAAAGAGTGTGGCTAGAGACCCAAAGAAACCAGGCCTTCACAATGGCCTTGGCCTGCAGTCCAGCTGGTTGTCTGAATACTCCTACTGAAATACATGTGCTCTGTTGCACCGTGCCAAGAGAGTTGGTTCATCTACAGGAAAAAATAAAATTGCTGTATAAATGTACACTAGTGTTTTAACCAGAAAGAAAGAAAAGGTGGATTTCTTTTTCCATGATTTATGTGATTGGCAATTAAAGAGAAATTTCTAACTAGCAATAGAGTTTCTCCCTCCCACGTCAGTATGTCCAAGCACCATGACATATTGCAACTTTTCCCAAATAATTTCGGTATCCTAAGCACACTGTGTCAAGACCAATCCCAAGACTTGATTTATTTTGCTTCCTGACAGATGATGGCATGCTGTCTAAGTGGACTACAGTCCGGCAGTTACCTTACTCATCAATTCTCAGAGAATTAATGAACACCATTTATCCCAATAACAGAAACCAAGGTCAAGGCCTCTTCCATGCTCTGTAATTCCATTAGCCATGCACTAGAAAGCATGTAGGTCATAAACTCTGTAGACCTAATAACTGAGCAAATGGGACTACATCTTCTTTTCAGAGAGCATCCCCTCTGAGCGCACCCCTTGTTGATGATTTGTTATACGTCAACATTCAATGTACTTACACGTGTAGGGGAAACGCTGGTACAGGAAAATGAAGCTGTCTTCAGCTGCCAGGAATCTCAAGTACATACTGTTTTTATTAAAGTAAATGCCAATAGAAAACAATTTTAATGGAACTATGGCTAGTACCTCCAATTACTGGACATATGTTTTCAAATTGTATACTCACTCATTTTAGGTAAGCCACTCAATCATTCGATGTGGCTACCATAGAATTTATTTTAGTTTTCATTCTTTTATTTTGTTTTTTATTCTCTTATTTTAGTTTTTTATTCTTCCTACCTTAATAAAGTGAAAATGGCCTTGAAAGTAAGAGCTATCATCATAAGCAAATAAATCTGTTTACCATGAAACATTCATCTTGAAATCCCAAGCCATGTGCTTTTCTAAGCTAAGGCTCATTTGCTTCACTCTTCATAATTCCAATTGCTGCCAATGTGCCACATATCAAAAAAAAGAAGGGAGTAACCCCAAGACTTAAAGCCACAGGCATAGGTTTGAATTGTAGCTTTGCAACTTATTTGTTTTCTTCCCAGTAAAATGAGCATGATAATTACACTCTTACAGCTACTTCACACTGTCACTGTAAGGATTTAAAGTAAGTGCTTGTAGCACAGTGCCTGGATATGAACAAATAATAACTTGTTTTTATTGTTGAACACATAAAGTGTGTATGTGTATATGTGTGTATGAAATCTCTATTTTGAAATATGAAATATTTGGGGCTTTATGCCCAGTAGATTCTAAGTGATCCACAGTAATAGAGGGGAGCAGTGGTGTGAATAATTCAAAACATCCAAATATCATTTGGATGTGTTTTAAAGTGTATTTTTAAATTTCATGTCAAACGTGCTTCTAATATCCAAGGAAATGACTTCAAATAAGGGAATGACACAATGATGTGAAGTCCTAACTAAAAGGGATCTAAGGAGCATCCCATTTTCTGCTCTTCTCCCCTCTTTTCTCTCCCCTCTCCTCCTCACGCCTTGCCTGCCACAAAGAGCTCCCTTCAAGCAAAGTTCCTGCCTCCCACTCTCCTCTGGATGAGGGCCTGCTTAGAGGCAGGCTGAACTCCCAAAGAAGAGCATCACATGCTTGTGAAAAACTGCCCATTCGGAGGGAAGAGACAGTAAAGTCAAATGAGGCGGTGTGGTATACTGCTTACGAGCAAAGGCTCTGGAAGCCGGCAGGCTGGGATGCTAAAGCCTGGGTACTCTGTGGCCTTGGGCAAATTGCTAACCACATGACGCCTCAGTGTCTTCTGCTGTAAACTTGCAATGATGATGCCATCAGGTATCTCACATGATTTGTTAAGGATTGAATTATATATATTTTAAGGTAGTTAAAACAGTGTGTGTGTGTGCATGTGTAAGGCTCAGTGTGGATAAGGAAGAGATCGGTATTATGCTAATTCACCTTTGAATAATAAACTCTTACTTACAAGTTGGTGTTTTCCTACCAAGACCTACAACATTTTTTGTGTGAAACCAGAGAGAAACAAACAGGATTCTTGGTCTCATGTAGTGCCTCTGTAACCCCCCAAAGCACATCTGTGTTTCCCAAATGAAGCTGTTCTCCTGCATTGCTACAGAGGGGATAGTGCTCTGTCCTAAGCAGCCTCCCTTCCGCTTGAGCAGTATTACAGGTCTATCCCATGCAGGAGCACAACACACATCAAGAGTGACAGCAGAAGCATTGAAAAGATAACAGTAATAAAAAAGTGAAAAAAAGGTTCATACTTATATATCAGTCCTTGCATGCCAAGCACTGTTCTAGTCTCTTTACATGTGATCACTCATTTAATTTTCAAAACCTCCTGTGAGGTCCATGGTAGTATTATCCAAATTTTACACTAAAAAAAGAAACTCAGAGAAGTCAGGTAACTTTCCAAAGATCACAAGACAGATAAGAGTATGCACATTATGGCCAAGGAGGCCGTGTCATTGGCTGACTGTTCCAGAACACTGCTGAACGTGTGAGGGAGCACAGATAGGAGTGGAAATCCATTCTACATATGGGCCAAGACCAAACAACTTGCAACACCTAAATCATTTGTAAAAAAATATGTAGATGAATTAGTTCTTCTTACATTTCTCCTTGCGAAGTAGCTCATCCTAAGACTCCAAGCTGAACTTTAGTGTGCTTTGAGTCTGGTGTTCTTAATTAAGGCCATTAGTGCTTGTGGTAAATAAGTGTGTTTGAGCTTCCACAATGATGAGTCTCACTTCAGAGACGCAGGCTCAGCCAATGTTTTCATATGCTGTCTATAACCTTTCACAACTGGGGCACCGGCTCATTAACCCACTGATTGTCTTCCCTTCCCATGGTTAGTAGCCCATGTTCTGCCTTTCACTGTAACACATACACAAGATTGAGAGTTCAAGGGGCAGACATCCCCTGAGCATAATGAACAGGGGCGTGTCTCTCTGCCCCTTGATGCTGATGAAAGCAGTGCCTGACTTCCAGAGGGAGCAGCAAGACACAAGCATCAAGAGGTGACCTCCTGGCTGGGGTTCCCCATCTTAGAGGGAGAAAAGAAAGGCAACACATTTCCAGACTGTAAGCCCCTTGAGGGAGGTTACAAGGGCTATGTACTACTTATGTCTGACCCTAGAAAATAGTCATCCTGGTAGGCGCTCAAACATTTGTATTAAATAGAAGTCAACCTGCTAGAAAATCTATGTTCTCACATACGTGGCTCTCCCCACACAAATATAGAATATACATATTCATTGTTTTAAAGAGACATATGCCATATTCATCAATTCCAGTACCCATTTTTTGTATTTTAATATCTCAAAAATTAGAGAGCAAATGACAGCCCATGGGGTATTACTGTTTTACTGGCAGAGTTGGGGTTTTTTCCTTGTGGTACATAAAATAAAGGTGTGCCATACCATCAATGGCTTCTTAGAGTTGATTAAATACCCTGTGTTTAGATAGAGCAAGATCTAAGCACCGTTTAATAAATTTAGTCAAAAAGAAGAGGTAAGATTTGAAAAAGCCATCAACTTGTAAACCAAAGCCTAGTAGATGAGTGGGAAGTTGGCCATAACTTCTTCACCAGTGGCTGCAGTCCATGTTAGTAATGATTCCTTTCCTTTCCTGTCTTCTCCCAGTGAAGTAGAAAACGGTAGAAATCACATTCCTGGCATTTGTATCCTTCTGAAACTGTGTGGTATGGTCTCTAGAGTATAAGCTCTTTGGACACAGCATTTTAGGTCAATGGTTCTCAAAATGTTTAATGTGTTGGAATATCCTGAAAAGCTTCTTAAAACACCATGATCCTCACCTCCTGCCTGGACATTGTGATTTACAAGTCCAGGGTAAGGCCCCAAAACTTTATTTTTAATCCTAGCATGATTATGACGCATTACAGTCCATGTGTTGGGGATTGGCCAGTCACTACAAAGGACTCAGATTTAGAAGCTCTACCTGGGACCATGTTTAATGGGAGTGTCTGTGATTTGAGAGGCAAATATACTGACAAAAGAAGGATTCTGACAACTGCATCCTGGGGGATGGGACTCAAAGACAGATCATGTATTGTTAATCCCCTGATATCTATTTATTTTGGGTTTTTTTTTTTTTTTTAGCTGTGCCACATAAAATTGGACGCATAATTGATGGGAGTCCTGCAGATCGCTGTGCAAAACTGAAAGTGGGAGACCGGATCCTAGCAGTGAATGGCCAGTCCATCGTCAGCATGCCGCACGCGGACATTGTGAAGCTCATCAAGGATGCAGGCCTGAGTGTCACACTTCGCATCATTCCCCAGGAGGGTGAGTGCCTGAGCTGGGCTCACGGAGCCCACCTGCCTGCCATCAGCATGCTGTCAGTATCACAAGCTGACTGGTGTATCCACTTTCGTGAAAAATTCACACTCTGTTGCAATCTATATCCTGTTTACTCAGTACCAGTTTCATTTGGAGATCAAGCTATGTGACATCATAGATAAGAGTGTGAATCCCAAGACACTGGGTTAGTCAATCATTCCCTATGGTCCTGGGAATACCGTTTTTATGGTTAAGCCAGAATTCATTCAACAGAGATTGTAGAGTTACAAATCTAGAGAAAAAAAATCTTGTTAACAGTTAAGCTCTGGAGGATTCTTCAAAGTCAGATTGATTTTGGAAAGCTCGAGGAAGTTTTGTGGTATAAAGAGAGCTCATTTAGAAAATGTGGCGTCTGATAAGCATTTTAAAGTCCTACTAGGCCTTTTGAATTTTTCTGTGCAAGGACTCCCCCCTGAGGCTTGACGAGTAGCGAGCATCACAACCCTCAGCCAGGCCTTAAGGGGCCACAAAGTTTAAAGTCCCTATTCACCCCAAACTCACCACTGCCAGGCGCAGTGGGTTCATTACCAGTTTGTGGCTGCTGGCTCATGAATGACACCTGGGAATTCGGTCCCTGGAGCTCACTGGTGAGTGCACCTCAGTGTCCCATGGGCACGTGTCATGCTCACTCAGCTTGGTCCCCTCTGTTTTAGTCAGGCTTCTGATTCCACCTTTATGGGGCTGTCTGACAAGGAGCATCAACAGCCGCCTGACTTTCAGGACAAAACAGTGATTCTGGCTGAGGTGATTTTTGTCCCCCTGGGGATGTTTGGCAGTGTCTGCAGACATTTTCATTGCCTCATTTGTGGCTGGGATGCTACTGGCTTCTAGTGGGTAGAGAGCAAGGAAGTGGCCAAGCACCCTGCAGGCACAGCAGCCAAGAATGACCTGGCCCAAATGTCAAGAGTGCCAGAGCTGGGAAACCCTGATACAGTGGAGATGAAATTTTTTAATTGGAGCTGTGAGAAAAGAAAGTACTTAATAAAGGAATAGATCACCTCCCTCTTATCACCCAACCAAAAAAAGAAAGAAAAGAACAGAAAATGACCATGGTATTTTTAACTGCTTGTTTGCAAGTACCATTATGTGTGAAATATTCGAGGGAAATTACTTCTATTTGCTCACTAAAAATTTGACTTGCTTCTCCATTTTCCCAGTCAGAATTAAGTCTGTTCTGCTCTTATTCCAAAAGGGAGAGATATTTCAGTTGGTAATTTGATGCTATGACAAGAAAATCCTAGAAGCAATTTTAACAAAGAACAACTTTATGAGCCTTCCTTTGTCCTGTTTGTTCTTCTGTCTGGGGAACCGTGGAGCACAGAGTGTTATTAGGCAATAAGACTAACAAGGAACTGGGAAGAAGATTGTACACAGCATTTACTTTTGCTATTGTTAGTTCCTTATCCATTCTAAGGACTGGTAGGACTCATCACATTGTAACCAAAAAGTAGTGGCTGAAACATTTTCTCCCAGCAAGTAATGCTGGAGACATAAAATATATTTTAGATCTTCTCTGAAGTATTTTTCATAGTTTTAACAGGTTTTTTTTTTCCAACCGTAATCTTCTCTTCTGACAAAATGGCAAGAGACCCTGTTCATAACCTTGTTCAGCAACAATAATAACAAAAGAATGCTGATTCCAGGAGTGGTAGTGGACCTTGTACGTTTAAGCTGTTCCTTAAAGTCTAACAGAAACTGAAATAACCAAAGCCTTGAGTGACCATCTCGGGCCACCTCTCATCATTTCTCAAGCGCCAACCTGCCTGTATGCACCCTTCGGTTCCCCATTGCAGAGCTCCACAGCCCCACCTCGGCACCCAGCTCGGAGAAGCAGAGCCCCCTGGCCCAGCAGCACAGCCCCCTGGCCCAGCAGAGCCCTCTGGCCCAGCCCAGCCCGGCCACCCCCAACAGTCCTGTCACCCAACCGGCTCCTCCTCAGCCACTTCAGCCGCAAGGACATGAAAATAGGTAAGGTTTCCTCTGGCTTTTCTAATTCTGAGAGGTGAGAAGAGGTACACAGAGGGAGAGTTTGGGGCCAGGGAAGACACAGGCAGGAGAGAGCTCTTCATAAAGTAGAAATTGCCATGTGCATCTTGCTGAGATCTTGAGACTGTGTGGATATTATCAATGTGGCTTTATTAATAAATATAAGCGTCTGTCCTTCATAATAAGGAA
Organism: Manis pentadactyla; assembly: GCF_030020395.1. Lineage (NCBI taxonomy): Eukaryota > Metazoa > Chordata > Mammalia > Pholidota > Manidae > Manis > Manis pentadactyla. The sequence goes on along the minus strand of NC_080025.1, from coordinate 61,658,249 downwards.
ACCTTTCCTGAAGAATTGGTGAGTGACTGCAGAGGAGTAGGGGTGATCTAGCTGAAGGGCACATTCGAGAGAGTCCACACAGAGTGAAGACTGTGTAGACAGGGTCTTTGGCAGCGGGGAGCAGGCCCGTGGAGGAGGGAGGTCAGGCCAACCAGGGGATGCGGGGAGGGGCACGGTTTGAGGTGGAGCCAATGAAGGGGCACAGGGACCACCCTGCAGGGCATGTAAGCATGTTAAGGAGTTTGATCTTAGTGTGGTGAGAAGTCTTTGGAACGTTTTAAGCTGAGAACTGACATCATTGGACTGGTTCTTCAAAATATCTCAATCACTACAAAGGACAGACAGGAGGATGGTCAGGGTGAATGCAGGTCAAGGAGTTAGACATGCTGCCAGTGTCCACTGAACCACGGAGAGGGTGGCTCAAAGGGTGACAGGGCAGAGAGAGGGGGGAGTGTTGAAGGATTTGTAAGCATTAATACATGTGCAGGTTTACCGCGTTTTCCTCCCACCCGTGATCTAAGGGGTTCTTCCATTCCACATCATGGACTGATGTGAATAAGACACTTTGAACTTCCAGGAAAAAGGATGCTGTATTGAAAACAACATTGTCTTCTTATATTGACTTCTGTATAACAGGGAGCCTGGGTAAGGTTGAGCCATTAAAGAAAGATCTGGAGATATGTTCCCGTGGTGTTTCTCCCCTTTCAAAGGAGACAAACAGAGCAACCCATGGAGGTATCTCTGAGCACAGCAAAGCCCTCACCAGTCTCTTCCATGATCGTAATGTTCTCTGAACATCTGCTTCCCACCCTCCACCTTGCATGTGGTGAAGATGAAGTGAGGCCCAGGTTTTGAGTCCCAGATGCCCAGGTCCATCACTCCCACTGCTGCCAAGCAGATATTCTCCCTGTGCCACAGCTGTTATTTCCATGGAGTCCTGTTCTATTCTGATTTCCCCCATTTGCTTTCATAGAAAAGTTAATGTCTGTTGTCCTCAAGTGTTTATGGTTTTAATATAGTCTAGGGAAGACAAAAGACTAAGCCCCATAGAGCAAATGCTGCAGAGGTAAGAATTTGACAACCCGTAAGAGGATTAAGTCCTGGGTGCCTCAGTCACAGGCTCCATGTATTTGCTTCCATCGTGTGTTTGGACAAATCGCACCCGCTTTCCCCAGGATTCATTTTAGACTCAGGAGGAGGGCCCTGAGTGCACTGGCGGTCCCCGGACCAGCTTCTGACTCTTCTTGGCTGCTGATTAGTCCCCCACCACAACTCTCTCCTCCTCCTCCCGGAGCCAGACTCTCCTGGACATGCCTCTTGCTTCCTGCCGTGGGTGGGTAATGTAGCCCCCTGGTGTGTTCCAGTCCAGTGGGAAGAGTAATATTTGGGCGAGGCCACCATGCTGTCCCATCTGCTACTAGCTCACCACTTAAGGACTCAGTGGCCCCCAGCACAGAAGCAGCAGCAGTCTTTGGAATATTGTTTGTCGTGACTACAAAATAAATATTCTTCCTTACTAAGCCTGGGATCAACAGACTGACCTGAGCCAAATTCTTATGAATCGCCGACAGGTGTGCCCAGAGAGCTCAGCTGTCTTTGCTTCAGTAATATGGAAAGGCTGGCAAGTGCCCCCTCCAGCTCTAGGGCCTGTCCTGGCACTGGGTTCCTGGCTGAACTCTTTGATTGCCTGTGGGTGGCTCTTTTCCATATGAATGGAGAGATCAAAAACTCCATTTTCCTAGCTGCATTTGAAGATAGTCATGGTATCAGACAGAAACTCTGCTTTTTTCTAGATCTGCTAGAATGCCTCCAAGACAGCTTGTATGCCAAGGGCAGAGTATGAATTTCCTATTAGTTCATTTGTACAAGAAGTGCCCACCTAGATGTCAAATTCAGCCAGTTTCCACGTTAAAGTGGGGTAAAATAAAAATGACGATCTGCTTGCAGATTTTTATTTTACAAGTTAGAATGAGTGAATATTCTATCCTGTCTTATTTACTCTTGAATTGACTTCCTAACACCCTGCACACCTCTGCCTATTTATCTGTTCCCTAACATCCTTTTGGTGTGTGCTCAGGAGGTAAAATCATTTCAATATGTGCATAAGTAAAACACTGTTCAAAGAGAAACATTTGTTAAGAACGATGAAAGAGCTGTTATGTAATATATTCCAGAACTAAATATAAATAATAGAGTTCACCTTCCCCAGCAAGGGCAGCTGATACTTGATGGCATTTTAAATAGCCAGGTCCGTGGACGAGCACTGGAATTGACTTCTTTCACAGACGTTGAACCTTAGATGCTTAAGGCTGTAAGGAATTCTTGAAAGACCCACATGAGGCAAAATCTCACGATAATCCCACCCCCCGGCAGCATTTCTTGGTTCTAGCACTTGTTCATACCACAACATTCTGCTAGAATTCACCATTAGTAATCTGGTTTTATCATCTCCGAAGTCTCTTTAATAAGAGAATTAAGAGCTACCAAGGGTTATACTCACCTTCTTTCATGACTGCAAGAAATTTAAAGAGACTTTTTTTTTTTAATAATCCTGAGTTTTCCTTAAAATGTTTCACAAATTCAAAGCAACATAATTTTTTCCTAGTCAGTATATCAGCAACACTCATAAAAAATTAAGTATATTTTCCTTATTTAAGAATAAGGAAATGTGCAGTTCAAGTGAAATCCTGACACACAGCACTGGTGCAAAATAAAGTTGAGGGCAGGAAAGTAGACTTGGCTGACAGATGTTGCAAGTTTTAACTGTTCCTATTTCAGGCTTTTGTGCAATCTTTGGGGAGACTCTTACATTTCACCCTCTTTTGCTATACCTTGTGACACCTCTGGTTAGAAATGGAGCATTCTTATCTGGTGTGGATATTTCATGCCAGTAGCATAGATAATGAAACTAAGGTAACTATGCCATTAAATGTAACATCTAAACCACCAAGCAAGCTTAAAACAATGTAACATCTAAACCACCAAGCAAGCTTAAAACAATGTAACATCTAAACCACCAAGCAAGCTATTTCTAGAAAGGAACCACCACACACCAACAAATGTCACCGAATGCAGTTCCTTTTGTTTAATTCTTGCACTTGCATAGGTAAGCATCTTATTCAAAGCATGTTTTAAATAATTCTGTTCTCGACATGCACACTCAGTCGGGTGTGTGGGCCACTTGCTACTGTATAAAGCAAAGCCTAAATTATGCAATTCACAAAAGGAATGTGTCACTTCTGCAGGATTAAGTAACAAATGGGACCAACTCAAAGCTTTAAAATAACCTTCCCAACTCCCTGCCAAAAGTCTCAAATAAATCTATCCATTGTCATGCACTTTCACTGTGTCCTCACCAAATATTAAATTACACTTACAGCAATTGTTCAGGTGAGTGGTTTTTAAAAAATATTTAGTACTAATAGGCATCAATGAGACCATAAGCCAGTGAAAACCCATCCAGTCTGAAAAGTAAAATTCTGCTAGTCTTGAACCTGCTTTCCTGACTCATTTGTTTGTCCTTGGTACTAAATATTTTTTCAATTCCTCAAACCCTCCATATTAATTTTAGATAAAATTTATTTTATCTAAAATAATGTAAAATGTTATTATGTAGAATGTATTTTTTTTAATCTTCCAATATCCCTGATTAGTCACTATAGACTGTTGCCATGACAATAGACAATGAACTACAGAACTAAGTAGCCCCTATATTGTGATAATTTTTTGATTTATCTTATTAAAGATGCCATAACAATAGGTATGGAGTATTTTACTCCCCTTTTGGAACTGGCAACCCTCTCAGTTTACAGCAGTTTGGATTCACAGCACAGCAATAAATAACTAGTTCTGGTCTCTGTATTTATTTTATTAGTAATTAAAAATCTAGAAACAAGAAAGAGGCAAATGTTGGACAGGATCATTTTTCTTTCCTTGCATCTTATGACTGGGACAGTATCTGATATGAAACTTATGGCTATAGTCTAGTATTTAAACTCTACATAATATGCTTCTATTCTTAGTAATGACCCAATGACTTTCTAACTTGATTTGTGGCTGATGATTATACCTTACTATCACCCTTGTAACCTCTGTAAGGTAGTCAGAAAGACCCAACAGGTTAAAATCACCTTTAATTATGTATTTTTGGAGTATTCAGGGATCATTTTAATCATGTTTCCATGAAATAATGTGTGGTGCGTATGTGTGTGAGAGAGAGAAAGAGGTTGAGAAAGCTGATTTACTGGTGTTGAGATGGACCGGTATTTTTGGATGTAGAGTTAAGTGTTTCATTCCCTGGATTTGCCATAGTTGTACAGTTTTTACACAGCCAAAGCCAGTGAGCAATATCCCTAAGTCCTTTTCCCCCAAGTTCTGATTGATTGCTTTCTTAAGGAGCCAGGTGAAAAGTATACAATATGGCATTTGTCAAAGATTCAAAAATAATAAACCTTTATTTAGTCTTCTCATAATTCTGAACATGCAGGACGACCACCATGAGGTGTGGCCTGCCGTGTCTAGAGGTCATGGGATCATTCTAATCTCCTTAGGATGCTGAGATAACGAAGCAAATCCATTTCCATTTCTTTAGTTACAGGTCAGAAGTAAAAGCGAGGCAAGATGTGAAACCAGACATCCGGCAGCCTCCGTTCACGGACTACAGGCAGCCGCCGCTGGACTATAGGCAGCCTCCAGCGGGGGACTACCAGCAACCCCCGCCCCTGGACTACAGGCAGCCTCCCCTGCTGGACTACAGGCAGCACTCCCCTGACACCAGGCAGTACCCCCCGTCAGACTACAGGCCGCCCCAGGTACATCAAAGACCCCATTAAATATCACTTTTCTAATCAGCAGACCTGTAATTCACATACACACATGACTCTGAGACATTTATTTGTGGTGCTCATCAGCCCTGACTGCGAAAACTCAAAGGACAGAAAACCCCACTCCCACCTGCATACAATAATGACATGTTTGCCGAGTAAAGGGCTGAACACCAAAGTTAATGAACGCAAAGGAGCTCTTTTAAAGGCCGAGCGCGCTGCTCTCTGATCCACTCGAACCCTTAGAATTCTGTCTTGCATTTTCCTAGACTGTGAAGTCAGATGGCTTCTCCCCACATCGTGTCATTTGGAACACATTAACTATGAGACAGGAGGAAAATAGGGAAGGTAATCACGGAAGCACCTCTGATTTTAAATAACTGTTTATTCCATTATCTCCCCAATCCCAAAGGATTTTGATTATTTCACTGTGGACATGGAGAAAGGAGCCAAAGGATTTGGATTCAGCATTCGTGGAGGAAGGGAATACAAAATGGATTTGTACGTGCTGCGACTGGCAGAGGACGGGCCTGCAATAAGGAACGGAAGGATGAGGGTAAGAACAGGCTCTTTTTATAGGATTGCTTAATTCTGAAAGAAAAGCCGCTGCAGTGTCAGGAGAGGCTGACACATAAAAAGCCAACAGGTTCAATGTGGGTCTGGCCTTCTTTCCATTTCACGACCCAGTTTTCTAAAGGTTTTGCCAAACATTATTTAAAATGTATAATCTCTCTCCCTTTCCTGCTTTAAGCCTTCAAACTGACAAATCTCAATGTAGTGTTTTACCGATGAAGTTTCTCTCAAGACCATACTAAAGAAAATGAACAAAGTAATTTAAGAAATAGCTTAAAATGGAGATGTGGATCCACAATTTTTTCTATGGCTTGATAGTTTTCATTTGAGATTAAATCTCTTGAAATTTGTTTTTTTGTTTTATGCTTCTTTTCCTCCATGTTTATTAATCAAATGGTTCTCTGTTCCTTTGGAAATATTTCTTGTGTGATGACTGGTTTTTGGCTTCGTGTTGGGCAGATAGGCAGTAGGAGAAAGGGGCACGAGGCTTATGGGTACATGTTGCCATTAAAAATGGTAGCAGTGAGAAATTTTCCAATTAGAGTTTAAGTTGAAGGTAGGTTGTTTAATGTAACAGTTACTTTGAGTCATCTGATGGTGAGTAGTTAATTCTTCATCTAAAGGTACAAAACACAACTTGATAACAACATACAGTATTAGTGAACTTTTCTCTCTCTCTGTCTCTCTCTCTTATCAATGGAGATTAGTAAACACATAGTCAAGGTTAGTTATTATTATAAATAAAACCTAGAATTCATTCTTGCCCTGCCCTCTTGCTCATTAAGTTAATATAGAAACGCTGTGGTTCTTGGGCTCTGGAACCTCAGATTCTTGTGCTGAACTTCACTGGCCACTGGCTTCTGGACAACTGAATGACTGTCACTGCAGCCAATGCTCCCATTTCCATGATCCTCATTCCCAAGGCAATGCATTGTCCCCAGTGCAAAAGTAGGAAGAATGTAAACTGTGTTTTTATTTCTACCCACTTCACAATCCTCTGACAGCTGGCAAGTGTCTAAGTTGGGATTTGCACCCAGGTAAGGCTGACTCCTGAGACTGGCAGCTTCTGCCCTGATCCTACACTAGCCTCCTCTTGCCCTGTCTCAACATGGCTTCTTGGCTGCCAACTTCTCTATAAACAGAAGGGCACTTTCTTAACATGCTGCAAAGCCAGCTCACAAGTAGTTAAATAAAACAGTTCATCTTAGGGGTGCAGGTGAAAGCAATGGGGGCAGGAGGCCAGGATGCATGGTCCCACCCCTACCCCCAAGAGACTCAGAGGTCGCCTGTGTGGGTCCCCAACAGTGCCACATTTTTAGACAATCATCCTAATGGCTGCTCCATATATACAGTACTCCCAAGGCATAGAAACCTAAATAGAGGAGTACTCTTTCTTACAGAATCTAAGCCAGAGCAGTGGTCTTCAGTGTGGTCCCTGGTACCGGCATCACCTGGGCCTGTGTTAGAAATGCAAATCCTCCAGCCTTGCTGCAGAATCGGAAACTCTAGGAACGGGCCACCAGGCTGTGTTTGTGTGGCTCACCTCCAGGTGAATCTGACACAGGTCGGAGTTTGAGAACTGCTGAGCCAGAGGGAAGTGACGTGACAGGTGTGACAGGGGGAGGATGTGTGTGACTCAGGCTTTGCTCATCCCCTCCATATCTTGTCTAAGGAGGTTTCCAACCTGTTTCAACAGTTTACCTGAGCTCCTTAACTCCGTGTAAACACAGATTTGAGGTTCTGCTGGCCAGTGCTCAATTTTATGAAAGGCGCTTTTTCTTCTGGCAGGTGATAAAAATGGCCCTCTACCTGGGTTTCAGGAAATGTTATTTTCCCTTCTTTTCAAAGATGATAAAAATAAGCAATATATCATCATTTTCCATGCTGTTTTTAGGAACAACCTACTCTTTCTGTATACAACCTATCTAAAAGGAATAATTATGGCCAGTGTTAAATAATCTACGTTAGTTTATTTTGGACTGCATATATATATGTTTCTAATACTTAATTCCAAAGAAAAAGAGCCACTTGGGAGTCACAGAAGTTTCATGGATCAAATTTTACTGGTTATTTTTATCTCTGATCTTTAAAATAAGGGCTGGCAATTTGGCAGAGATAGTTGGAAGACACTTTTCTGCTTTTTATGGATTATATTTAATACTCAAATGTTTCAGGTCGTTCTCACTGATGGATTCTTATGGCACCTATGGAGAATTTGTCCAGGGTGACAAATTCCATGTGAGGGAAAGAACTACTTCATTATAGAAGTTCCAAGGTGCTCATATTACCACTGTCAGAATTAGATCAATATTTCATATCTACATAACTAAAAATCAACAATTGCTCATGATCATAAGCACATAATTCAAGTCTCATTTTTATGTTTATAATCAAATGTAATCACTTAAGTTAATCTTTTCTACCTTCATTAGTGCTTATCAATAATTGGCAAGGATCCTTTAATTCACATGTGTTTAAATTACTACAGCAAGGACCAGGGTCAATCAATATTTGTGTGACTCACTGGCTTAATTATTTTAAACTAATGCATAAACTGGATAACATACAGGTTACCAACTTGGAAATTTCACAACACAATTAATTAGGGACCCATTTCTCATCTTACAAAGGTCCCCAACCATTGGTGCCCAGATAACATATAGGATCTTCATTATCTGTGCAGATGATGCTTATAAGGCAGCTCTCCACCCCACATATATTATGGCTTGGTTTGTAAAACCAAGAGACTCCTGAGAAACGTAGGTAGACTAGACATTCATGGGCTATCAATAAAAATAAGCTCAAGAAGAGAAGCTAGCACCAGGTTCTTCCGAGCCTTTAAAACACCCAGGCACATTCCTCCCTGTTAATGTGATTCCTTCACATTTAGTCATAATATATTTATTATTCCTCTGTGCCCAAACACACACACACTTCATGATCAATTAAGTTTGGAAAAGACTGCATTTTTTTATTTTTATTTTTCATGTTCAGAACAGAAAGAAAAAGCCAAGTACTGATCTGATAATAACAGGATCTCTTAAATTAAACCAGTGTGGTAAAGTCGTTCAAATCAGAATTACAATGAAAGAGCTAGGTGATTTTGAAAAGTCATTTCATATAACAATTAATGAATTACTGGGCCCTTGGTTTAGGGATGTAAATACTACTACTTCTGAGCACTTAGTTAACACCAGATGTTAACCTCCAAACCTGAGACTTTTCCTGAGTGTTTTATGATAGTCTTGGTTGTAGAACAGTGGTGGCACTTGGCTGTTCAGTAATATAAGACTTCGTTGAAAATACAGAAAAAACCAGGTACAGTAGGTGTCCAAGGAGGTGGTCAGCATGGATGTAGGGATAGCCTTCTCACCCTGGGGATTCTAAGAAAGAGTGGCATAGATACATATGTTTAAAGCATGTCCTTAGGCATCCAAGTGATACTCCAGGCGTCTTTGGGAAATGCCGGTGATCTTCCCACCTCAGGGATTCTGTCATTGGACTGGTGAGACACAGGCAGACATCCCAGCAGGGAGTCCCAAGTGAATGATTTCACTCTAGTCTTTCTGGGCCCTTGCAACACAGAGAAATATCTTTGGCAGATTAGACTGTTTGACTTTGATTAGTAAGTACTCCCATATAACACAGATTTGTTTTTCCTCCTCAGAAAGCATTGCATGTTTACTTAATTTTTAGTTCAAATAAATATTTACATTTGATGAAATAAGAGTCAGATCAGGCAAGTATCCTGATAAGGTACAAGGTCAATAGGTTCCCTCAAAATATGAGAAACTGCCAACAGTAAACCATGAACCAAAAGTAGTGGGGAAATTACTGGTTCCTTCTGAGGGTCAGATTTACAAACCAAAGTCTAGATACAAAGGACAGGATAACAAACTCTTTTTTCAGAAGATCAGTTAGATGCTTATTCAAAAGATAGGTTCTGGGACCCCCATATCAGAAACATATAAGAGTAAATAAATAAATTAATGAATTGAAGGGTTTACTAAAAATATGACTATTTTGAGCCCTTCTAAACCCCCAGTCCTACTCTTAACCTCCAAAACAAGCAAACGTGGTACATTTACTTTATTAAACTTAGAAACATAATTCCCTTTGGTGAACCTGAGTTTATAAAATAGGTAAAATAATATCTCTCTTACAGAGTTGTGGAGAGAGTTTTGGAAATATATCAGGAGGTAATAATGATTTTTTTATTAAGACAAAAAAGAACACTATTAGTTTGTGTGAGGGACTTAGATATTAAGACAGGTCATGGAATTGAATTTGAGCAGAACAGTGAAATTAGAATAAATATCAAGAAAACCATGTGGATAATAATCACATGAAATATTTTATCAAAAAAAATAGAGAGTAGCAAGTCTTCACTTTAATTACTGGGTAGGTTTTCAATACCAGTCAATACTGTTGTATTAAATGTTAGACAACAAAATATGTACCATCTATAAAGGCAGAAAATAAGGGGAATAAGAAATAGAAACCTAATCAGGCCTCGTTGCTTTTTTTTAGTCATTCAAGAAGGCTAAAGTCATAAGAGAAACACAAATGACAGTCAGATTTTAAGGAAAATTATAAGAAATTACTAGAAAACATTAATGGATGGATCTGTTTTAAAAAGAAGACTGTTTTTAAGTTTGTAGAAACATCTAATAAAGTTTAAAGGGATACAGCTTCATAACTGATGATTAAATCTGTGGTACAAAGTTCTTAGGGATACAATCTACTTAAAAACTGAAAAAAAAATTAGGAAACACAGGCAAAGAATAATGGACATACAGAATAATTTATTGGTGAGATTTAGTGACAGAGGGAATCTAAGAAATCAAGAGGTGTTCAGAGGAGTGGATACTACAGTAGGCTACCAGTAATTAAGTTTTGGGGCAGTCAAAGTTTGTAAGTGGATTTTCAAAGGTTGTAAGTCAAAGGTTGCAAGAGGGTTTGGGGTTCAGTGCCCCTAACCCTCAGTTTATTCAAGAGACAATTGTAGTTCTAAGTGCTTAATTAAAAATCTGAGTCAAGTTAAAAGAGAATTTGAAAAGAGATCAAGTTTGCTCTTGAAAAAAGGTCATTTTCCAGTTTTCATAAAAATGTAATATATTTCCCAATTTCCATAAAATATATTTTCTATTTTAAAAAACATTATTTTTTTTTTTTACTGCATCACTTAAACAGCTGTGTAAAGTTGTGTTTGCCTATTAGCATCACATATACTTATTTATGAAATGGCTTGCCCTCTTGAAACTCCTGTGACACAGAAGTCTGCCTGCAGTGGGCCTTAGAGTGACCTAAAACATTTTGTTAGACTGAACAATGTGCAAAAAAGATATTAGTCACTCGTTTTTTTTTTAATGGAAAGTAGAATTCCCTGATAGCAGCTTTTTTTTCTTAATCACCTCTCCTTCTGTGGTCCAGACATGACTAGCCTATGACTGCAAAATAGAAGTACTCTATTATACATATTGTTTTTATTAAACATAAAACCATTTAGAAGAATATTTATAACATATGTAGTAGGTATAAACACTAGCAATGACTTAAGCACCCACACACTCATAGACCAGCTTAAAAAGAGAACATAACCCATCTCCCATGACTCTGTCTCCCTGGCACTCTCCATAAATAATTACTTATCCTTCCTTCTAGTATTACTACATGTGCTTATCTCTCAACCATATCATTTAGTTTTGCACACTTTGTGAGCTCATATGAATGAATCATACTGTACATGTCCTCCTTGGTGGTTTACTTTTTATAACTTATAGCCATAAGACTCATCCAGGTTATTGCATGATGCCATAGGTATTTGTTTTCACTGCTGTGCATTATACCATTGTATGAATATGCCACATTCTATAATAATTATCCATGGAGATTTGAGATTTTCCATGTCAATGAACATTTGCGTGTTTCCAGTTTTTTGTAACAAATAAACCCTTGTACATATTTCCTGCTGCACATATGCAAGGATTTCTCTAGACTAGACTATATACCTGGGTGGGCACATATTTAACTTAACCTAAATAACCCAAAAATATTTTCCTATGTGGTTATACAACTTTCTACCATATCAGCAATGTACAAGATTTCCCCTTACTGTATATCCTCATCAGATTTGAATTTCAGGCTTCTAAATTCTCATTCTGGTAGGTGAAAAATAACATATATCAGTTAGGTTTGAATTTGCATTTCATGATTACAAATGATATTCATCACCTTTTCCTATGTTTTATTGAGCTTTTGTGTTCCCTCTTAAATAAAAATGGCTATTCATTCTCTTTTCCCCATTTTCTGTTGAATTGTTCCTTCTTTCCATATTGATTTTAGAAGTGTTGATATGTTCTTGTTGATAGTTTTTCATCCATTGATGTGTTATAAACACCTTACCCAAGTTTATGGCTTGCAGTTTCACTTTCTTTATGATGCCCTTTGATAAACAGAAGGTCTTAATTTTAGTGTAATTGACGTAACCTTTTCCTTTATAGTTACCATCTCCTTCATTGTCCTGAAAATTCATGCCCTAACTCATATTCCTAAGGATCATCTCTGCCTACTTTCAGAAGTTTTATGGTTTTGCTTTTCATATCTAAGTCTTTCATCACTTAGAATTGATTTCTCTGTGTACTATAAGGAAGAAATACAATTTCAATTTTTCCGTGTGGATAACCACCTGTCACAGCATCATTTATTGAATGTTCCCTCACTCCCCCCGAATGACAGCTCTATAATAAATACAATTTCTATATATGCTGTTTTGTTTATATGAACTTAGACCATCCTGCTGATCTAGTTGTCTTTACCTACATCAGTGCTATACTTACCCACTTCTAATAAGTCTTGAGTTTGGATGGAGAAACTGTCCATCCCTTCAGCCCCAGACACACATCGTAATTCTTCATGAAAGTTTAGATGTTCAGGCCTTTGCCCTTCCATATACATTTTTAGAATTTGCTTGTCCTATTAGGCTTTTTAATGGAATTGTTTGGAATCTATAAATATATGTGGGAAGACATGCATCTTTATAATATTGAGTGTTTCTACCTAAGATCATGATATAATCCATTGTTTAGGTTTTTCTTAAACTACTCAAAGTTTTATTTTTTTCCATAACATACCTGCAAATATTTTGCTAGATTGACTAGGCACCTTTTATGTTTTTCCTTTTTTTTTTTCGCTCTTATATAGAAAATAAACTGTTTGTTACCAGTGGAAAAAGAGAATTGATTTTTGTATATTGATCAATCATACCATGCAAAATTACTAGTGTTTTATTAATTTAAATAATTTATCTGTAGCTATTTCTGGATTTTCTGTATACATAATCACATTTTCTGCAAATAATGAGACTATCTTCCTTTTAAGTCCTTTTATCTGTGTTTCTTATTTTATTGTATTTACTTAGCTTCCAGTATGATGCCAAATAAGAAGTGGTCAAAGCAAGTACTCTTTTTTTATTTCTAATCTTAAAGAGAATGTTTTTCATATTAACAATAATGTTTAATGGGTTTACATAGATAACCTTTATCAGATTAAGAATGTTCCCTTCTATTACTAGTTTGCCCGAGTTTATTACTGTTGAATACCCATTGAATTTTCTACACTATTTCTGCATCCGTAGGAAGTATATGATCTTTTTTTCTTTCATGTGCTGATTAATATGATTAGTCATATTAATCGGTTTTTATGTTATATCATTCTTGATTTCCTCAGATAAGCCCTACTTATTCATGATGATCTTTTTTTATGCATTGCTTAATTCAGCTTCCAATATTTCCTTTAGGATACTGGTATCTATCTTCTTGAGTAAGATTGGCCTGTAATTTTCTTCTCTTGCAGTGGTGTTGGGTGATTTCGATATTAACATTACATTAGCCTTATAATATGAGAAAGAATAATCCTTTTTGTTGTTGTTTTTTGTAAATTGAGAATTGCTCTTGAATATTTGATGTAACATATCTGCAAATCCATCCAGACCTAGTATGTTTTCTTTGCATGAAAATTTTAAACCACTAATTATATTTCTATGATAATTAGGCTATTCTTCAGGTTTTCTATTTCTTCTTAAGTCAATTATGATAAATTTCTTTTTTTCTAGTGACTTTTCAGTTCATGTTAGTTTTCAAAATGTTTATATTATCTTACTGTATTTTTAACATCTGAAGCATTTGTATTTATTTGTACTAATTATACTAATATTTTCATTTAATTATATTATTTTACACTGTTCCTTTTCCATTAGTCCAGCTTTTCTTTCTTGATCTTTTTATTCTTTTTACCCTCTTTTGAATAGTTTTTGGGGTTCCAGTTCATGCAGGTATCTCCTAGTAGACTCCTCATTGGCAGCCCCTAAGCTGTATTTTCTATTATGCCACTTCTCAATTATCTAAGTATTATTTGTGTATTCTTTGTTTTTCTTTATTAGTCATGCCAGATTTTCATCCATTTTTTTATTCTTTAAATGAACCAGCTTACATATTTATTCTCTTGCCTATTCATTTCTCTTTCTATATTTAATATTTTTCTCTCTTAATTTTCTTTGAGTTTAGTGTATTGAACTTTTCTTTCTCAAGTTGGATGCTTGTATCAATAATTCTCAGGTTTTCTTCATTTCTATTAATAATGTACGAATGGCTGCAGTTTTAATATGTAACATGTTTTTAAGTTCTAAATATATTCTAATTTTCACTGTGATTTCTTCTTTGACTCGTGGATTATTTAGAAGGTGCCCTTGTTTTCATTTCTATATGTCTGGGGGTTTTCCAGCTAGTTATCTATTCTTGATTTCTAGTATAATTCCATTGTCACCAGAGAATATATTCTATATGACTTCAGTCTTTCAAATTTGTTGTGGCTTGCTCTTTGGCCTTAAATGTGTTCAATTTTTATATATAATTCATGTGTGCTTGAAAAGACTGGATATGCTGTAATTTTTGGATGAGTGTTTTATAGATGTGGTCATTGGTCAAAGCTTGAGTATTGTCTTATTCAAGTATTCTATATTCTTACTAATTTTTATCTATTGAATCTATTAAATACTGAGGAAGGTAATTTAAGAAATTTTTGTTAATGATTTTGTACATTTTTTTTAATCTGTCAGTTTTTACTTAGTTTTAAGATCACCTTATTTATCTAGTCAGATTTTATTATATTTTCCAGGTGAATGGAATCTTCCCTCATTATGCAGTAACCTACTATGTCTCTGTCAGTGCTTTTTACTTTCAAGTCTGTTTTGTCTGCTAATAAGTACACTAGTTTGCTTTGTCCTGAATCTCTCTTTTAGCTTTTGCTTTCAGCCTTCCCGTATCCTCATTCTTTATGAGTTTTTCTGACCTATGTAGCTGGATTTGTATTTTTTAACAATCTGGTTTAACTAGGTCCTCTTAGTTTACATTAATTTTGATTACTAATATTTTCATTTAATTCTATTATTTTATTCTGTCCCTTTTCCATTAGTCCAGCTTTTCTTTCTTGATCTTTTTATTCTTTTTCCCCTCTTTTGAATAGTCTTTGGGGTTCCAGTTCGTGCAGGTATCTCCTATTAGACTCCTCATTTGCAGCCCCTAAGCTGTATTTTTTAGCCCAGATGTCCAGTCATCAAAATGGAAACAAGTTTCCCAAGAATCAGGTGGTACTTTTTTGGTAAAACTCCCTTTAGCACTTGTGTACCTTCTTCAGATCCTGCATTCACTTTGTGGTGCCAGAGGTTCTTTACCATCCTGCCCATTTAGCAGGGGTGATGTCCTTCAGGTCCCATCTAATCCGCCACATTGCTAGATACAGAAATTTAAGTCACATTTACCTTTAATGACCAAATATGGTTGCTGAAACTACTTTCAGTCTAAGAGCTGGCAGCAGGCCCCTCCCTCAAAGTGTCTCCATGTAGGAGCCCCAGAGGGCTGTCCCCTGTGCCCACTGCAGCTGTTCCATAGTAACACATCTCTTTCCTTCCTCTCCAACTCCAGTCCCGCGTGTGTGGGTCCCCGGCCCACAAGGCCATCCCACAGCCCTTGGCTGTGCTACAACCCTGCCTGAGCTCCAGAGCTCGGGGCTGGCTGGAAGGTGCCAGGGCCCCCAGCCTCAGGATGCGCACACTCCTGGGCCCCAGGCAGAGGGGCAAGTGGTCCCCTTCTCTCCCTCTGCACCCTTGGACAACTCAGCACTGTGGAAGCTCAGCTTGGGCCCACAGTCTCACTGGGAGTGCGGATGGTCAAAAATCCACGCGCCTCAAGGGGCCGGGCACATAACATAAATGCGTGAAGAACAGGCAGCCCATGCCCCTCAGAGGAGCAGCCACTAGCCCCGGCCCACTGTTGATCAGTGGCAATGCTGGCTTTCTCCTTCTAAGCCCTTGGTTTTTTTCAGAGAAAGCAAAGATCTGTGTTTTTAAGAATTAACCAGACTTGAAAAAATACTCTTGTTTTAATTTTAAAAATCTGAATGGGCCAAACAAAACAAGTCCAGAGGCCGCATGAAGTTCCCAGGTACCCCATTTTTGTCATCTGCTGTGAACAGATACCGGAGCCTGAGGATGTGGGGCGGCTGTGCGCAGGGAACCGTGGGGCACTCTCTACACCAGCAGGGTCTGGGGCCCAGGGCGGCCAGTCAAAACTGCCCTTGGAGGCCCTCATGCACTGCGGGAGGAGACCAGGGGGAATGTTTGGGGTGCCTCAGAAAGGGGCATGCTGAGAAAACCCATGTAAACTCTGGCCCCATGCCTCATCTTTGTATTTGAAATTTTTAAGGTGGTTTTCACTCCCAGGACACTTTTATTGTTGGCCCAGATTTCCTTTGTGCTTGTCGTCTCCTGCCAGATGGAGAAGGAGTCCGCCCTGGGAGGAGACACATGTAGCAGTGTGCGGACCTCTGGTAACCACTGCAAAGAATCTGCATGCTCGTCTGGGCCATGAATGTGCCGCCTGCCTGGCTGGAGGCTCTGAATTTAGGGAGGAGCCCTCTTCACATCCTGCTCGTCTCCTGCCATGGAGCTTGAAGGGCATGACAGACTGTCTTAAATCAATGTGCCCCTGGGTGGAGAGAGACAAAGCAGTGAGGCTGTCTCCCTTAGCAACAGGAGACTCTCACAGGAATTTCCCAATTGGATAAAGTTGGGTAAAAATAGTGACATTCACCCATCAGTGGCTCTATCTGAGTTTGAAGCCTCTGGCCATTGGCACACATTGAAAAACTATATTCAGTACATTTGTTTTCAATATTCAGTACATTTGTTTTCAATCGGCTAAGCTACTTTCTTTGTCTCATTCTTCCTTACCCTGAAGCTTCTTAGCGGGAAGTTCTTACCTATCTTAGTAACTTGCTAGTCCACACTTATCCTGGTCCCTTTCCTTTTCTCTAGTCTATTCCTCATAAAAAATCTGGGGTAATAAAAAGAGCAGGAGCTTGTTAGACCTGATATTCAAATACCAGCTTAACTTGCTGTCTGTCTGGCTCTGACCTTGGACAGGTCGTCCCGTCAAGGGCATGCAGCTGCTCCACGGCCTCACATACCAGCCTCCTCTGGGCAGTTTGCTGGGTGAGAAGTGAGAAAGTGTCCTCCTAGCCAGCAGGACCAGTTTAGTCAAACCAGCAACTCAAAGAATGATAGCATGTCCTCATAGTTATTTAACCAAGAGCCCATTTTTCTCCTGTGTACAATGGGAAAAATGCATTCCAGGAAGGGGAAAGGACCTACTTGAGTATTCCTGAGTTTTCTTCCTACTCTTCCTCTCCTTTCCCCACCCTCCCATGCCCACTTCTATTAAAATACTCAAAACTCTAAGCCCAGAGATGCACAGTGCATTTTTTTAAGTAAGTGTGTATGTCAAGAGGTTATGAAGCTTTGTAATACAGATCAATTTGTATTTGCCTCCACCCAGTCTGTTAGATAAGGTGGGGTCCTTTTCAAAACACAAAGCTGATCTGCCCATTGCTTCAAACCCCTCAGCAACACCCTGTTTCTTTCAGGGTTAAGATCCGACCTTGTAACAAGGCTGTCGAGGCCCTGCATGTGTGGCCCTGCCTCCCTCCCCAGCTCACCACCCAGACCCCATGCTTTCTGTATCTAGGCAACCAGACCCTTCGTCCCAGCTAGTCCCGCACACAGCCTCCTGCCCACCAGGCTTCTGTACATGCGGCTCCCTCTCCCTGCAGTGCTCTTCCCTCCCCTCATCACCTGGTTAACTCCTCATCCTTCTCATCCCAGATCAAACACCCATCCTCAGAGAAGGCTTCTCTTCACGCTCCAATCAGGTCACATCCACCTGTCTTTGGCTCTCACATCTCCTTTGTAGTGTTTGTCATGATGCTAATTTTACACTGATGTGTGTGATTTCATTATAAACCCTGTGATAGCGAGAACCCCATTGCTCTGTGCTCCCCACTCTACACCAGTGTCCAGCGCTGTGCCTGGCCCATGGTGGACACTCAATAAATACAGTTCAATGAATATGTGAACAAAGCCTTCAAAGTGCAGGGCACTGTGGGTGTGTTTTCCAACTCTGGAAGCTGTCTAGCTCTACCCACTAAGTACATGGGCACAAAAGCCCCTGATAAACTAGGACATGGGCTTCCATAGGAAGGGAATATATGACTATGCGGCAATCTCAGTCTAACTCACAGTCAGCTTTTTATGGCCTAGTGCCTATGAAAGCCTAAGAACACCATCCTTTTTGGAGTTCATTTAATTGTTACAAATTTTGTAGTATCATGGAGGCAGTCCATGAAAATCCTTATTGTGCCTAACATTTTTGAAACGCCTTTAATCTTAAACAGTGTGGCATTTTACATCTTGGTTTCCTCATATATAAACTCCCTGTCACCAAATGCGAATGACAAGATAAAAATGGGAATAAAGTAAAATAAGGTCAAGTGGGAAATAATGAAGAAATTCAAAAACATGAGGTATGCAAAACATGACAGGAGAAAGCGTTTCACGACAGGTACACTGGAGCTGTTAGAAAGGGTACAGAGCAGAGCGTCAGCCAAGTGATGGAGAAACCGGAGCTTAGCAGAACATTCAGCTCTGCAGAGCTAAGCTCCACCGGGCCAGTGCAGATAAATGAGCTAAGGAAGGTGGTGAAATCAAAAGCATGAGAGAAGAGTATAACAACTGCTTTAGAGAGGCACGAAGTAGTCCAGCCTGGAGAAACAAAACAGTTTTCCTGGCGTGAGCAGGTCTCCCCAGCACCCGGTGCTGCAAAAGATCATCCACCCAGCGTTGCCTCGGCTCTAGCCGCTGACCGTCAACACGGAAAGCTCGTCTCTGCAAAGGCGTGTGCCGTCATGTGTCATCGCAGCCGGTGTCACTCAGCCTCCAGCCGCCTCACAGCTGTCCCTGCCCCTCACCCTTCAGACCGGTGCAAATGTGAGGGTTTTCTTCTATTAGCTTCTGCTCCGTGCCTTTTATGAAGGAAAAGAAAGACCTCTCACCAAGATCAAATCCATCATCTTTCTCTTTTTGGAGAATGACCTACAGACACTGTGTCCGATGAGTTACGCGAGTCCCTTTCAGCAATGAGGGAGCGCGTTGTCCCGATTAGAGAAGGCTCGAGGGGCAGGGCGCTGGCCGGCGGGGGGCTCCGGTGTCAGTCACCCAGGGCTCATCATCCCGGGCGGCACAGCGCCAGCTCTTGGCCCCGTGTCTTCTGTCGGATGCCCATCGTTGAACCATTTCTAAAGCAGCTTCCCACGAGGCTTAAAGGTTTGGTAAAGAATCAAAGGATGAGGGTCAGGATTGTATCCTGGTAGGGAAAGACAGAGAGGAAATTGAATAAATTAGAAGTGAGGAGAATCTTTGCATTTTAATTATCCATGCTTTTTTTTTTTTTTTTTTGCCTATGGAAAAGAATGAGAAAGTTTACAAGCCACTGTTGTGATCTGAAAAACACCTTTGACTTGCCTTTGAAAGGAGCACTTGTAAGTATAGTTTCCTCTTTTATGTTAAGTCATCATTTCTCTTCATTTTTACAAAATGTCTTCCCGGTGTTGATGCAAATGCACCGCCTGCTGAGCTCCTGTGTCATCCATCCTTGAGTCCTCTGAAGGGTGGGCGAGGAGTGGCCCGCTGGCTCAGGCTTCCCCCCTCATCTCTGCTTTAATCAGAATGGGCATGAAGCCATTCTGATCCTGTCTCACGCGTGGTTCGGTGTGCACTGCAGAATGATTCAGATGTCGAGAGCTGGGTGCGTGATCCGTCACACGGGATCCCCAGGCCGCTCCTGTCTCCCATTGCGGAGCCCCGGGAGTGCCGCCTCGGGCAAGGCCCCATCCGCTGCAGACCAGGGCTGCTCCCTTCCCTGCCGCTGCTTCCTTCTGGGCCCAGCCCTCTTGAACGAAGAAACGGCCTCTGCTCCTTCCTCCTTCTCCAGGATGAGAAGGTCCCTACTAAGTGTATGACTCCTGGGTGGTCCAGCTTGACGAGATACTTGTTTTTCAGTTAGGACTTCTTCCCTTTATTGGGATTCATCACCTCTTCTTGTATAAAACAGCACAATCCCCAAGGCAGGCTTGTCTCATTTGGTCAGCTTTGGGACTAACATCTTTCTTAAATGTCTAACCTGAACTTCCAGCTTCCTATTGGATATCCAGACACTCATTTTTTTCCATTTCAAACCAGCTGCCAATTCTTGACATTATGCCATCTCAGTGTTTCATGTCTTTGTGTAATTATCTGCCAAAAGAATGAATATACCATGAGTTTTCAGGACACGTCAGCAATATTCGTCTTCCTCTAGGAAGGAAAGGACTCTTCAACCTAGTGGCATTTATTTGCTTTGTATGAGACCTTGAGAGAAGAATGGCTGAACCCAGAAAGAGAAGTGAAGGTTAAATATAAGAAAGCAAAGAGAAGGATTAATGAATATTGCATATTGGGTTATTTTCAAATTTTGCCCTCCCAGCTCCAGAGGGATAGGGTAAGGAAAACGAGGAGGTTTTATCCTGTTACTTTATCCTTCAAATACCTAATATTAAAGGGTGAGCAAACTGCTGAGTCAGTTTTTACAATTAGCTACTTAACCTGGGGACATGCTTGGTCCTAAGCAGGGGCTTGCCTGAAGGAAGCCAGTGCACATTGCTTCGGTCTGTGTCTTCCTGGAAATGGACACATACACTTAGGAAACTTGAGTCAAATCCCAAGCCATGCATTGGCTTCTTTCATTACATTGCAACCACAATACAGACCCTCATCTTTGTCATCCTGAACTATTCCAGTAGCCAAAGGGATCCCATCTGTCTCTAATTACTCCCATTCATGTTTCATACTCCCACCAAAATGATATTCCTAAACCACAGGTGTAATCAGATAAACCTCTTGTCTTCTCAGAAGTTTTCAGCAACCTGCCTTTGCTTGCAGGAGAAAATCTAAATACGTTCAGGGTTTGGTTTTTGTTTTTTAAGAAAGGCATTCTACAGACGGAGAAAGTCAAGTGCCAAATGATTTCCCTCATTTGTGGGGTATAACAACAAAGCAAAACTGAAGGAACAAAATAGCAGCAGACTCACAGAACCCAAGAAGGGACTAGTGGTTACCAAAGGGGAGGGTTGTGAGAGAGCAGGTCGGGAGGAAGGGAAATGGGGATTGAGGCGTATTATATTTAGTACACATGGTGTGGGGGATCACGGGGAAGACAGTGGAGCACAGAGAAGGCAAACAGTGAATCTGTGGCATCTTACTACACTGATGGACAGTGACTGCAATGGGGTATCTGTGGGGACTTGATAATAGGAGTAAATGTAGTAACCACATTGTTTTTTCATGTGAAATCTTCATAAGAGTGATTATCAATAATACCTTAATAAAAAAATAAAAAAATAAAGGCATTCTACAGTCTGGCCCAACGCAGTTTTCTGTCTTTCTAGGCTACTCTGTTACCCCAATTCACCCTCCAACCATTGTTGCCTCCAGGCCACACACTGCCATTTCACTCTTTCATGTCTTTCCCCAACATTTCTTCCCAACTGGAATTTCCTCTCTGTTCCTTTCCATCCTTCAGACCCTACTTGTCTTTCTTAAGAACCAGTTCTGATGACCCCAGTAGCCTTTGCTGACTCTCCCCTCTCACCTCCCACCCACATTCAGACAAAGTGCAGGTGCTCCCGTAGCACACTTAGGACTCTATTTTGATTATGAAATATGGTAAAGTAGAAAAGAGATTATAGGATATGTATGTGTAGTGTATAATAAAATGACCACCAGCACAGCCTCTCCCCCACTCAAGACCTGGAACGACACGGTGTACTGGAAGCCTTCTCCTGCTCCTCTCCCCACATCCTGGCTGCCAGAGGCAACTCCTCTCTTGAAGGCGGTGTTTGTCATTCCTTTGCTTTTCTTTACACTTTACCTTGTATGGATATATCCTTCAACAGGTATTGTTTAGTTTCACATGTTTTTGAACTATGTAGATGTAGAATTATGTTTTTCTATTTTCTTGATTTTTTTAAGCTGAACATTGAAAGTCACCATGATAATATGTTTTACCATAGTTTATTCATACTCACTACTGCATAGTTTCCTATTCTATAAATATGAATTCATTCTTCTTTTTCTACTGATAGGCATTAAGGTGGCTTCCAATTTCTTACTGTTAGAAACATCAGTATCATGGATATTCTTGTCAAGGTCTCCTGGTACACATGTGCAAGATGTTCTCTTGGGAAAAATTCCTGAATCTATTCCTACGAGTACATTTGCTAGGCCCTGAGGTCTGAGCAACTTCAAATTGACTAAATGATGCCTGTAATGTTTCCAAAATGTTTGTGACAATTATATGTGTACTCCTACATGCAGTATAGGAGTCCCTGCTGCTCTATATCCTTGTCAACAGTTGATATAAAGTTGATATTAAATTTGTTAGTATAGTGAATGTGAGATGCTAAGTCATTATGGTTTTAATTTTCTCCTTGATCATTAATGAGCATGTTTTTCTATATCTGAGTTACTCATTTTCCTCTTCTGTGATACTTAAGTTGATGTCTCTTGCCCACATTTCTATTGTTATTGCTTCTTTTTCTTATTGATTTTTATACATGATGGTTATTGTATTTTTGTCATTTATATGTACTGCAAACATCTCTTCCCAGTTTGGGACAGATCTTTTTCCTTTATAGACTCTTTTGATGAAATCAAATTCTTAATTTTTGTATAATCCCATATATCAATATGGTATATTGTTTGTATTTTCATGCTTTAAGAAATTCTTTCCTATCTTCAAGTCATATTTTTCTCTCAAAATGTTAGTGTTGGGCCCTTCACATTTAAATTTACCATCTATCAGGAATTAGTTTTTGTATATGGTATAAGGTGGAGATCCATCCTAAAAAATATTTAGCCACAGCATTTGGTTCATTGTAATTTATAGTAAAATTTAACATGTTCCGTTTTAAATACCTTGGTATGTGATACTGTGTCATGACCATCTCTGTATGCTGCACACACTTAGCAGAACACTTTGCACCTAGTGGGTACTCAGAATATTGTGCCTATTGGACACCTCCTAATGCTCTGTCTTTACACTGTGCTTCTGACACTAAGAAGATAGCACTGTAGAAGGAGCATAATGGCTTCTTTCACCATCTTGCAGGTCACCTCCTCTCCCTCATGCTATCCTTTGCAGATGTTCTCATAATCTGCTCCCCAGCCCCATTCTTCATAAATAGCCAGGAAACAAGACTCCTAGATACCAGGGAACATTGGAAATAGCTGTTTGGCCCACAGTAGTCCAATAGTACGACTCCCAGGAGTATTGTTGGAAGCCAGGGACAGGTCTCAGTGTAACTGATGCCAGCTTGTGTTGAGATAATCCAGCATGGCTCAGACATCACAAATCATGGAGAAGAGTGTCTATTGTGTTTCTGGATGCCAGTTCTCTTTACCTCAGACTGCCAGTAAAATGAAAATTCCAATGGATTCACTTTGCTTGTCAACCACAAGAGTGAGTTAAGATGGCACTAAATGCAAGTATAAAGCTCTTTTCTGAATCATGCAAGCATGAAAGGGAAATATTTCAATGCACAGTCTAGATATGCTCATGTGTGCTTTTTCTTTGCTTCCAGTTCTGAGCAATTGAGCATGTATTTATCCAGTATTTGCCAAAATAAACATTTCTAGAATATGCAGCGAAACACTGTGAGGCACTATGGGTGGCAGAGAGCATGAGGGAAAGAGCCAGGATTTAGGCCAATCCCGACCTAGTCACCTACTAGCCGGGTAGCCTCAGCTTCCTCATCATGAAATGGGCATCAAAACCTACCTACCTACCTTGCAGAGGTTTTTTAATAATTAAATAAGATAATTCATCTAAGTTCACAACACTGCCTGGTCTAGTCTAGGCTGTCCATAAACTATTTAAGGAAGATGATGATGAAAGACAGAGGGAGGAGGAGGAAGAAGGATTGCTATGGTGTCATGATCCAACCCCCACTCTTTAAAAATGTGTAGTTTATGATGTCTCCATAGATCAATAACACAGAAACAAGGCTGAGTGCCAGAAGAGCTATAATTTATTGTGATCGTGTTTTCAAAACAAATACTGACATGTGATCTGACATGTAACCGAATCCAAGAGCATATTAGGATCTCATATTGGAAATTGGGATCAGCCCAGAATATCTGAGACACACAGTCCCTACAGTGATCGCAGAAGCCCTGACCATCTGCCACAGAGAAGATGAGTCTTGTCTTGGAGAGAGTTCTCAGAGGAGATGATGTCTGAGGAGGGTCCTGATGTGCCCTCAGTGGGAAGATAAAGGAAGAGAGGAGGAATTCCAGACGGCAGAGGTTGTATCGCAGAACAGGCCAGAGAAATGTAGGACACGGCCCTTTCCCCCCAGGTGCCATTTTTTCCTACAGAAAAGATTATAGATGATCCTCAGAACTCCAAAGACTGCCCTGGGGAAGGAATGGAAGCTGAGAGGTAAGATGGGGGTAAAGTTAGCAGGAATCTGAATACTACCCACACCTACTCCTGTTTCAGTCAAAGCAGCTCTGCTCCTATGTATCATTTATGGCCTTTCTTAGGTAAAATTTCATTTGTGAAAGACTTTCCACTTCTAATGAAAGGTTAAAAAAATAGCATATTATTGGGTAGTGTGCTTATCCTTTGCCTTGCTTTCTGTAACTAATCCATGTGGCCCTTCGGGTGACCCTGTGACAACTTTTGCTTTAGCTACCTGTCTTGAAAAACTGTCTGGGTCCTACCTCGAACAGAGGTCAACAGCAGTGTGGGATGCCACTCGGGTCTAAAACCAAACTGTTTTAAAGAGAGGCGGCCCAAAGAGGACAGGGAGCGAGCCCAACCCAGCACTGCACGCAGGGTTGTGTGGGTCAGATTATAGTTCAGTCTCTTTTGTAGGGAAAAGGGAAGCATGTCAATCAGGAGTTGAGAAAGTGACCTTGAAGAGCAGATGTCAAACACCCTGAGAGGGGTCCTGATGCAAAGTGTACCATTCCTGCCCGCGCCCCCGCGGGGCAGCCCGGACAGGCGAGCTCTTTGGGACGGCCCAAGCCTGAGCTGCTTGGATTTCTGACGGTAAATTAGGGAGGTCTCTAGAGGGGAAAAGAGCTCAGATGTGTCATATGGGGAACTACACAGAATGTCATCATCCACCATAAGAATGTAGGAATCAGTGAATTGCAGTTTTTAGACTGTCTTTTGTGTGTATTCCCACTCATTTGTGCTGGTCTTTTGAAACTGGCCACATTAATATCATTGGCATGTCAAAATGTCTTGGAATGAAAGGAATACATGTAAATTTTCCACTTAGCCCCTAGGTACCTGAGTAGCAATAAAGCTCACATTTAGAAAAGGTAATCTATAAAATAGAAATACACTGGAAATGTCCAAGAGAACAGGGCAACAGTTAGAATAATAGGACAAAGAAGTATGTCACAGCTACCTGTGCAAACAAAGGTGCCGTGTCTTGATGCAACAAGGAGACTATGGAATAAGAGTTTAGGAAGGTTCATACTTCACCCAGTTCAGTATAGGTGATAATAATACAGGGCATCATTGTTTGTCTATGAAAGGCAAAAGCCCTACCTTTTTAGTGATATCTCATCGCTTTCAAAACTTTGTTGAGAATATCTCAATTTTAAAAAGGGACAAATGGTTTTAAAAAGTCCCTTCAGTAATTCTGAAACATACCCCTGGGTAAACCCACTTTTAAATAGGCTGAATTAGACAGTTGGGCTTAAAGTGAACCACTACTGTAAAATATACAGTAGAAGAGCATGAAAAAATTGTTGATCCTTTATAGCTCAGTCATTTCCTAACTATTTTACTAAGAAAATGACAGGATGGTTAAAATAATTCCACTTTTATTTATGTGATTAATTCAATTCTTTGGGGAAAAAATACTTTTCATTTTCTAAAGACTCTCTTAAACTGAAATGGATTACCTCATAATAAAACCTTTCTCTGCAAATTACAATTAAAATATCTGAGTTAGTAATTGGTACTTAATGTATTTCATGACATTCTACAAGTGAAGGGTAGACATAAGGTGTAGGTATTGTTCTTAAACCCAAGATTCTGATAATTATGCATTGTATGCAACCTAAAGATTTTAGAAATCACGTGTATTTGAAAATTAGGTCATAGTGGTACTCTAAAAACCTCCAGTCCTACAAGATTTCAAGATTTGTGTATAGGGCCAAGTTGACCACAGGACCCTGTGGGAAGCCCAGAAAGGACCAACAGGTGTGGAGACTCAGTAGACAGCTGAGATAACATTATAGATTGGGATGGACAGCAGATTCTTGATAACTGGTTTCAGGACAAATGGCTCTCCATACAGATAAAAATAAATCTCTACTTCATACCATACCCAAAAATCAACTCCAGGGGGATTAAAGACCAAGTGTGGAAAATAAACTATTAGAACTTCTAGAAGAATAGGAAAATATATTTATCTCATCTGGGCTAGAAGTACTTTTTAAACAAATCACAAAAAGCCCAAATCACCATAAAGGAATATTACTAATGAACATAATTGCATTAAAATGGAAAGTGTTTCTATGACAGAACACTATGAGCCAAGTCAAAAGATAAGCCACACATAAAGAGAATGTATTTGCAATACATAAAACAAAGAAAAATGCTATCTGAAGCATATAAATCATAAAGAAATTTTATGAATTAATAACAAAAAGGCAACCAATGGGGATAAATGGATAAAGTGCATGATGAAGAAATTTATGAAAGAAGAAATCCAAACATCTGCAACAATGCTCAACATCAGGAAAAAGCCAATTAAAGCAATAAGATAGCACTTTACATCTATCAGGTTAGCAAAAGATTAAAAGTCTGGCAATTCCGAACACTGGCAAGAATTTAGGAAACTGGGAACTCTTATTCACTACTGATGATAAAGTAAATTGGGGCTGCCACTTTGGAGAGCAATTTGGCAACATCAGATAAATTTGAATATGTGTGTATACCCACTGCTGTGTACATACCCTTCTCTTGCAAATACACAAGGAGACATTTTCAACATGTTCATTGCAGCATAGATTTTAATCGCAAATATGAAGAGCCAGAGGTGAAATCCTAAATATGTATCAATAGAGCAAAAAAATAAGGTAAAAACAATTTACATCATGGAGTATTATACAGTAGTTAAGATGAGTGAACTAAATCTGCTACATGAATAAATTTTGAATAACAGAACATTAAATGAAAAGCCAAGTTAAGAATCATATATGTAATGCTATTTTTGTAAAGTGTAAACACCTGCAATAGTATATATTATTTATGCATATATTCACATGAAGTAAAGTCATAGAAACAGGAAAAGGATGAACAAGCAACAGCTAAGAATAGTGGTTACCTCTGTGGAGAGGGGAATGAATTCAGAAAGCATGCAGAGAACCCCAACTCCATCCATAAGGTTTTCTTTTTTATGCAAAACAGTTTGAAGCAAATATCACACAATATTAACCTACTTAAAATCTGGTCTTTGAGACAAAGGATGGATGCTTTATTACTCTCAGCCCTTAAATATTTTTAAATGTTATATAATTTCAATAAAAACAAATGAATTTTTCATCATAGATTTATTCATCAAAGAACGGTTCTCAAAAAGTCAAGTGTGAACTGAACCCTTCCACAGGTCTACTGGTGCACAAGTCATCAAAGAGAAGTAGTTACATTAAACTACTAATTTAAACCTAATTTTTAAGCTCTAGGCCACAGGTTGACAAATTTTTTCTATAAAGAGCCAGATCGCACATGGCTTTTGTGGACCATACAGTCTCCGTCACAACTACTGGCATTGCCTACAAAAGCAGCCATAGGCAGCATGCAAATGAATGAATAGGACTGTGTTCCAATAAAATGTTACTTTAAAAAGCAAACAGTGGACTGGATTTGGCTTGGGGGCCGTAGTTTACCAACCCCAATCTAAACTCAGGGAGCCCAAAATTCCATTATTTCCTTTCAGTCCAGAACATAACCCAATTGCTAGTATTTTATATATTCAAGTTTAAAGTGAGTTTGAAAGTCTCCTGTTGCATAAATTTAATGTAACTAACATTTATTGATGCATGTGTCAGGCACTGTGCAAAATATACATACATGTCTCATACGATCTTCTCAACAACCTTAAGAGATAGATGCCATCAAGGTGCCCATTTTCAGATGAGGAAACTGGGACTTAGAGACATTCAGTGACATGGCTGAGTTAATAATTGGTATTAGTGGTAAGACCAAAGCCCAGGGCTCCTCACCCCACCAAAGCCCATGCTGTTAATCACATTGCTACACCCTCTCCCTCTGCGGTGGCCCTCTGGTCTTCCCTACATGAATTATTGAATATAAACAATCACAATGAAAAAAAATCAAAACATTGTGTCAAAATAGAACCCGGCATATTAGGCTCTAATATTATACACATGTTATGCCCATTGTAGTCAGTCACCCATTTTTAGAAAATCTTGGCTAATAAGGACTTAAAAGAAATGAAAATGAAGTCATTTTTCTATTGTTCAGAGTGAGGACGCATAAGTAAAATGAATAGATAATTCACAAGCGTCATCCAGCTCCCCGTTTCCATCCTGCTGTTCCTCTCCGTGTGGTGTGATGATGTATGACCCCCAACCTGGATCTTTCCAATTACCAAAGAAATGGCGACTCAGACCACAGCTGAGGAGAAAAGACTAAGTTCCCTACATTCTGCTTAGAGAAGCACCAGTAATGAGAACAGCCACTTCCAGTCCTTACTTGCTCTTCCCTATACTCCGCCAGTGCAGAGTAGAAGCAAAAGTTTCTCTTTGGGAGAAAACAGTCTGTGCAGCATTAGCCATCTCTTCTCCCTCCCACCCCACTCCCATGATGTGTCCTGCTCCCCTCCTTCAATACTGAGGGTGCCTGAGCCATCCTGGCCTTCTAGCCACTGGGAGACTGATGATTGCTTCTTATCTAAAAGTGGCCGAGCCGTTGAATCAGTAGAACCCTGATCAGCTGGGGAAGGGAGAGAGAGACAGGAAAGATGGAGAGCAGAGAGGGCGTTCTGGGGCAGCCTGCATTCCCACCACTTCCCAGTGGTTGAGCAAAAGGTGAGCCTATGGAATTCTTTTTCTAGGAATAGTGATGAATTTGAAAGTTTCCATTCATGCTTTTAAAGTCAGTTCCTTTGGTAACAAATTACAGAAGGGGATTGGGACCTAAGCCATCTTTCTGTGGGATATTTTTTGGCCAAAGGGACCCTGCTGAAAAGAGACTGTGGGTTATGTCATCCACAGTGGAGGCCAGGGGGGCTGACTGGAAGAGGAGAGGCCGACCTCCTGTGTGGCTCCCACCATAGAGAAGAAACCTCACATCGTGTCTTCCAAGGACGTGACCCAAAGTGTCCTCAGGGGAGAGACAGCTTTTGGATGGCCCCTAAATTTAAATTCCCTGAGGTCATAAATCTTAACTTCCTTGATTCCCGCCGTATCTTCAGCACCTAGAACTGACCCTGGTGCAAAGAGAGCACGGGGCTGGGATCTGCCGTGGAACAATGACAAGAGGGCAGACCTGCCCCAAGTAACCACCTCTCAGGTGAAGGTCGGCCGCCTCTGTTACTCTGTCAGAGCACCTCGGCAGACTGGAGAGATGAGGAGGGAGAGTGAGGGGCTGGGGGGAGGAGAACAAGACCCTTTCCCACTCAAGTAGCTCAAGTCTTCCACCTAGTCCGTGGTGGGTGGGAAGCAGGGGCTTTTCATTGAAGGTAAGGTTGCAATGCTACTGACAGTATACTTTTTTAATAGCTAAAAGTGTTGAAAAATAATAGAATTGGAATACTACCCAGGAGGAAAGGTGGGAGCCATCACTGGAGCACAGCTGGGTAACAGTTACTGGAAAAATAAATCTATTGCTCATTTATACCTCAGTAACTAGAAACACTTCAAACAAGTTGCATTAATAAGGTGATATCCTTGGAAAACAAAGGTGATTAGGAAATAAGGATTCTTCATCAGGACAAGCCTATGGAATTCTTTTCCTAGGAGCAATGATGAATTTGATAGCTTCCATTCATGCGTTTTTCCTCAGTTCCTTTGATGACAAGTGGCCCATATTTGCACAATGACTAGGCAGTATAGTCCCAAAACAATGGTAGACTGTGCAGAGAGGATGTAGGAGGGTCCAGGGGCCTCCTCCACGGTACTAATACAGAGGGGAGCTCCAGCCGGGGAGAGGGGCCATGCTGAGAGAGATGCAGAGACCTCTAGACGTGCAAGAAAGTGAATGGAAGAGGAAGAAGCCATAGCCTTTCTGCCTTGGACAACGAGGGCCATTGTCCAAAGCAGAAACCCAGGACAGGAAACCAGAAAATACATGCAATGATGTAGAAAACAGGGTAGAGGAAGCATCAGGAGCTGGCTTCACATCATTCTTGTATTCCCACCCCACGAAGGGCCAAAGACACCTGTCCAACCCAAATTAAGGGCTGTGGTTGGTGTGGCACAGCCCCAGAGAACCAACCACACACGGATTAACCTGATACCTTGGTACCAGTGGCACTCACTCTGCATTATTCATCAGCTAATCAGCTCCCAATGTAAAAAAAAAAAAAAGAGGTTCACTTCCCAAAGCTAATTTGAATTTTTCCTTGTTTTCTCTAACCCATGGAGAGTCGGCTTGCTTGTGCATTCGCTTCTTGGAGAGTTTGATGAGATAATGCTTCTAACATGCCTGGAAAGTACATAGCCTAAAACTATGTTCAATAAGAGCTAATTAGTGTGAAGCATCAGTTTTTTCATCTGGGTGGTTCACAACTGCATAATAAGCTCTTGGGTAATTAATTGAGAGTTCAGAGATAGAAATCTAAATGCATATATGTGGTAGTGTAAGTGTAAATGTTCACACCGAGAGCTGAAAATAATTTGAGTCCAGTCAGGCTGCAGTGTAGAGTAATATCCCTTTAGCTGTTCTTTTCAAAATAATTAATTATGAAACTACTTAAATAACAGCAAGTAGTAATCTGGGCACTGCACGTAGACGGTGTCTTGCATATCAGGTTCCCGACTGCAGTCAACTCTCCTGACCTCACATTAAATTGCATTTCTTGTCTCCACCCATTATTCCATGCATTTCTTTGGATTCCATATTTGGTAAGGGAGTAGAGGGAGTGCTGTGACTGATTCAGGATAGAAGTGGAAAAGTCTCCTTTTGCCCCGGAATGTATGTGGAATTCTGAGAAGAGCCGAAGTTACATTAATCAGACAGTTATTAACCTAAACTGCAAAGCGGGGAGAATTCAAAAAGTGCATTGCAAAGCTACGATAAACCAGAGGCTTTTTATTCTAGTGATTTAAGAAAGCTTTACGTTTTTATTTCCAATTAACCTATCGATAGTGATGTCACTTAAATACTCCTAAGGAATATTATCTCCTCATTATTGCCAGAAAACATGCCTGCCCAATTTCATAGCTCAGCTGCTCTCATGCATGGATGGGCAATCTGAATTAACTTGAACAGAAACAAGATTTTTAGACACTCGGCTACATTCCTAGTTGTAAAATTTAAGTAATTAAAATGTGATTTTCAATAGTGAAAGAAAATAAAGTGGATAATGTTTATTTTGTGCATCAAAATGATAGTGATACAATGCTACTTTAACTTTCTGTTTACTCATATGTTAGCATATCAATAGAAAAATTATTGTAATCCACACAGTCACTGCCAGAACAATTGAATATTGTGGCAGTGAGTAAAGAGCCTCCGGAGAGCTGTCTTAAAACTAAGCTATTAAAAAAAGACTGTATTTCATTATAACCACAGACAGTCAGCCCCAGAGACTTGACTTTCTTTGCCTTTTACAGGTACTCCTTTTGCATGTTAAAAATTGGCCCCAAGGACATCCGTTTTTCTGTTGATCTGAAATGTTGACTCTACAAAAATAACATTCATTCAAGGAGAAAGTAGGGGAAGCGATTTGGAAAGTTCAGACCCCTAAAGTTCTAATTAGACTTTTTCTCCTTGGTAGGTATCCTCATATTACTGTTAATCAGCCATCTTTTTCATCCTGCTCACGCCTGCATGACCCTCGGCTTCAGAGCGGCTTGTGACACATGATTATGTGTGTTTTTTTAAACAATATCCCACAGGTTAATAATAAGCCACAAACATCCCAAGTTGTTTCTTACTCATGTAGAAGACACCTGTAACTCCAATCTGAGTGAAAACCTCCTCTCGTGCCTTTCTCCCCTCCTCAGTTATGCTGACACCGCCTCATAAGAGTAAGGAGTTCGGGGTTTGGAATAGGAGGACGTGTGTCTTGTCTGGTTACCTCCCCCTAAACATTCTGCGGCCTCTCACGGATCCCTATTCCTCCCCGAAGCTCAGAGTCCTCACCTTAAAGGAAAGGTAATAGCAACCAGAGAGAAAAAGATTAATAAGATGGGCCCTTGCCCTCAGTGCCCCTGTGTATGGTTTATCAGGGTATTATCAGCAACTGCTTCCTTTCTTTACTTTATCCCCAAATCAATCAACCAAGCATTCCCTGTCCAGTTTGTGCTCACTTGCACTCATGCACACACGTGCGCACGCACACACTCACACACACCAGTCAGCACTGTACTAGCTGCTACAAAGGATACTGCATAAGTACAAAAGGTGATCTTTGCCCTCAGGCTGTCCACTGGGAATCATAATTCCAAGCCCGTATGGATTATTTCCCAGTGCTGCTCACAGGACTCGGGAAAATCAAAAAGTAATATATCTGCTTTTAACCAATGATGCCGCCACAGGCATGCTTACCCCAAAAAGGAAAGAGACGCCTCCACCTTGTGGCTGGGTCTTCCTCCACTGCTTCCTGCCCCAGCCCTGCTATTTCTAAGCACCTTCTTACTGCAGGTGGAAGCACCCTGCACTGTTTTTACTTTTATGCACTTTTTCACCTTCTTCCTATTGTAACATGTGTTAGGAACTTCTGTTAAGCCCTTGTTCTCACAGAATTCAACTTGGCCAAAACCATGTAGATAGCATTTAAGAAATGTTCATGAAACTCGTACCCTGCACTGTCACCTCAGTCTATGTAGAAAGACAGCAGTGAGCAAGGGGTGTGGAACTTCACTCAGTGCATCCTGACCTCGAAGCCCCCTCACATTCCCACCTGTCCTCGACTCCAGCCAAAGACTCTTCCTCTCCCATTGACC
Source organism: Manis pentadactyla (assembly GCF_030020395.1). Taxonomy (NCBI): domain Eukaryota; kingdom Metazoa; phylum Chordata; class Mammalia; order Pholidota; family Manidae; genus Manis; species Manis pentadactyla. The sequence goes on along the minus strand of NC_080025.1, from coordinate 61,625,204 downwards.
CTTCTATATCTTGCAGAGTAATAATTTTTGTCCCCACTACATGTAAATTTGTATTATCTATCATTTTTAAGGCAATGTGTTAACTACTACTAGAAGATACAGAGACCCAGCCCCTCTTTCCAGAAGTTTATAATTCAGGAGGGGCGGTAATGGCGACCAGCCCCGGGGATGAATACACCCCCGGTACAGGAGGCAGGGCCCAGTCAGCGCTGTAGTGGAGGAGGAGCTGCGGTGCCGCGCACACTGAGGAAAAGGAGGCCGGCTTCCCCGGGCAGAGCCCAGACACCACCCTGTGGGGGATCTGAGAGGAGCCCTGAGGAATGGGCACGATTCGATGGCACAGGAAGAGTGGGGGAGAAGCGCAGAGCAGCCTGCAGAGGGGAGGGCAAGGGAAACAGCGCAGGGGTGGAAGAGCCAGGGAGGAGTGGGCATGACAGGCAGGCCAGACTCGCCCCCGGGGAATGGTGGGGGAGGCTGGGAGGCAGGGCACCAGGTCCTGGACGGTCTTCAGACTGTGTCAGGGAACTTGGATTCTACTCAAGAAGTGTTTGTGTGTGTGTGGCGGGTGGAGAGGGTAGGAATTTGAGGAGAGAGACCGAAGCAGAGGTGGTAGTGGCAACCACATGGACCAAAAGAAGAGGGAGAAGAGAGGAGCAGGGAGCAGCGAAGGGAGGCCAGGGAAACGGAGAGCGACAGGCAGCTGCAGGAGACAGAGCGGAGGACAGCGGGGGGGCTGGGAAGTAAGAGGGTGACTCGGAGATCTTCAGCAGTTTTAAAAAGCACATTCAGTTCGGAAACCCTGATGCTGCTTGTCTTTCTATAATGCTATCTTAAGAGACTAGTTAGGTAAAAATGAAATATCTTAACAAATAAAGGTTTCCTAACCGGCTTCTCCAACTTGGGTAAGGCTACCACCATCTTATTTGCATGCCTTGTTCTTGAATTATTTCTTAAAGCCTTTGACTTAGTCTGTTCAGGCTGCTGTAACAAATACCACAGACCGGCTAGTTTATAAACAGCAGAAATATCTCACAGTCCTGGAGGTTAGAAGCCCAAGATCAAGGGGCTAGCAGATTCACTGTCTGGTGAGAGCACACTTCCTAGTCCTGTGTCCTCACTTGATGGCGGGCACTAGGGACTCTCTCTGGGGGTCTTTCACAAAGGTACTAATCCCAAAGGCCCCACCTCCTAATGCCACCACTTGGGGGTTAGGATCTCAGCATACGCATTCGGCGGGGACACAAGCTTGCAGACCACAGCAGCCTCCCTTTGGCATATTCATTCACTGTTTTAAAAACCATTCCCACCCTACACCCCCCATCCCAGCACTGGTGCTTCTTTTGTTCCACCTCCTCCAAGGTCCATTCTCGGTCCTTCTGTCCCTGTCCTGTATCTGGGGGACCAACTGCTATATCTGCATCATGCAAACTCTCTTGTCCTGTGGTTTGGAAGCATGGAAGAGGGGCTGCCTGACTGGAGCTGGAGCTGTGGACGGATGGGCACCAGCAGGTCCGGAGCTGAGGCAGGAGAAACAGGGCCAAGGAATGCCTCACGCTCTCCGTGGCAGACAGAGTAACTTCCCCTGGAAAGATGTCCACATCTATCCCTGCAATCCAGGAATATGTTACCATCCTTGGCAAATGGGACTTGGAAGATGGGGATTAGGTTAAAGATCTTGAGATAGGAAGATGATCCTGCACTATCTGGTGGGGGCCCAATGTAGTCACAAGAGTCAAAGTCAGAGTTTTTGAGTCAGAAGATTTAAGGAAGGAAGCAGAGGTCAGAGATGAGGGATGGTCTCTTGCCGCTGCTGGAGATGAGTGAGGAGCCACGAGCCCAGGAGCACAGGCGGCTCCAGAGGCTGAAGAAGGCAAGGAAATGAATTCCCTCCTGACACTGTGGGAAGGGCCAGCTCTGCTGATCACACAACTTCATTTTAACCCACTGGAACTGACCTGGAATTCTGACATCCAGAATTGTAAGATAATAAATTTGTGTTGTTTTAAGCACTTAAATTTGTGGTAATTTGATACAGCAGGAATATAAAACTGATGCACTTTCTTCCTTCCTACCTTCTGATCTCCTGCTAGTGCTTCTCACCTAGGTGGTAGCCTTACTCTTAAAATGAAGTTGTGTGACCACAGCTCCAGCTCCAGTCAGGCAGCCCCTCTTCCATGCTTCCTGCTCTCACGCACGAGGCCCCTGTGACTCTGTCTTCCCCCAGCATCATCCAGACAGAGTAGGAACAGCCTACCCTGTCTTTCCCTGCCGTGCCTCAACAGCCCACCGTGACCCTGCCCTCACCTCTGACATAGTCCCGTCAGTAAGTCATGCTCTGAATCCCAGCTGACCAACACACCCATCTTGGGAAGCTTTTCACAGTCTAATTCACACTGCTAATGAGTCTGGTCTGGAACCAGCACACCCACGATAAACATATATACATGCAACGTGCAGGCTGGTTGGCATCAGGAAGACAAGGACATGTCATCCTGTGCTGCTCTCAGTCACCATGCAAAGCCTCATGCTTGCATCTGGAAAATAAGTACATCTGATTAAAGTGTGCAAAATAATAATCCCTCACTTCTCTCAATTATATCCAGGGATGGGAAATAACAGCCTACGAAGAGTCCATCATGGAAAGGTTCCTCTTTGATTTTCTTTTGTTTGTTTTTCAGTCAACTAGGGAAACTGACTTCATGACCTCACGTAGGTGATTTCTGAGCAAATGGATGAGGCCCTGGCTGAGCTGCCGGTGATAGCTTTCTATTCCTGCTCAGGCAGATAATTTTAAGATATTTCCCATCTCTTCTTGTCTGAGCAGTCAGCCGGGCATATGAAAATGGAATGGTTGTGGTTATTTTCTCCTTCATAGAAAACATTTTGCCTCAGCCGGCTTGTCTTGAAATCTCTCTTTGCATTCGTGTCTATCGCCCCCCTGACAGTTACGCTCTGACTTCACATAGGGTTTAGATTATCTGCCCAGCATTCAACAAGATTTTTTTTTCTAAGTACTAGTTATCTATAATTACAGAAAAAAAAATAGCATTGACATCCTGTAAGAATTCCTAAGATGCAGTACTTACCAAACGAACAGAAGATATTGTGAGTTTTTAACCTCTGAGTGATATTTTCAGGAAACCATCTGTCTCATTTGGCCCATTAACTATCCTAAGTAGCTCAGCTCCTTCCCTCCTTAAGTCGTTATGAAAAACTTACCACTGTGCTTCATTTTTTCCTCTCCTCTACCATTCGATGATGACCAGGATAATAACTATTACAATTAATATTAAAAGCCTAAATATGTATAGTTTAGAGTGTCCAAGGCACTTACATACACTTTTTATCATTTGCTCATGGTCAAGCCTGGTTGGCATTTATCATGAAACCAAATTAAAAATTTGTATAGATCTTGTTTAAATTTAGTTCAAACAATAAGGAACATAGAGTCAAAAAATAGCTTCTGAAAAATCCCTTCTCAGACAGATAATTTTAAGACATGTCCTGTCTCTTCTTTAATCATTCACCCATCCATTGAACAAATCTGTATGGGTATTTCTCATGTGGCTGAGTCCCTGCCCTCAGAGAGCTTACAATGGAGTGATAGGCAAAGGTTAATGCTTTTAAAGAGATGCAGAGGAAAGGCCCCCATCCCAGACTGGTGGGATCACAGAAGGTGTCCTGGCCCCACATGGTCATATCCAAGGTTTGTCTTAAGGAACAAATAGGATTCAGCTATTGAAGTGTGGATTTTAGACAAAGGGAAACAGCTCAGAGGCTCAGAGGACAAAGGCTCAGAAAGAGAAATACTTTAGACTCGTAGGAGCATGCACAGAGCAGGGGCAAGACAGACTGGAAGACTGGAACATGGACACCAATGACAAGCCTTGGAAGGGTGAGGAGATTTAGCAGGAAGCAATCTAATAAAATTCTCCATGTGAGATTAGTGTTGGTAATGTTTGGTAAGGAAGAAAGAAAGAAATTTGGTGAGAAAGATCCCAAATTGTAATTTAGATTTGTCTTTCACAGCTGGGGTCTGCATCATCTTTAAATTTCACCAATATTTCCCTGTCTTAATTTAGATGATTTTAAGACTGAGAAATGGAGGCTCCTGAATGGAGAGTTCCCCGTGAATCTCCACCAGAGCCAGCATTTGAATGACCAGTCACCACACCTGCTCTGCCACAGAGTAATATGCCCAAGTCAAAGACTGAACATTTTTTGAGCCATGACTAAATGTTTTCTAAAGGGTGAATGCACAAATAATAAAAACATGCATTAATGTCTGCCCCCTGCATCAAGTGAGAGGCTCAGAATTCTGTAGCACCTAGAACTTCTCGTTCCCCCTTGTTCTCACCTTCATGCCTCTTTAAGCAGGTGTGTGCTCAGGTGTAACCTTGATTAAGGACTCTTCTGCAAATCTGTAAGGGCTATTTCACATTTCTATTTAGATGAAATGTCTTGAGAGATGTTGGGATTGTTTTTTAAGAAATTATTGTCTAGAACGTAGTAAAAAAAGAGTCTTAGACTGTTTTCAACATATACATTAATTGAGGCAAATAAAACTCAAGAGTTAAGCACTCTCCAACACCTGTTTCAGTTCCCAATTGAGTTGAAGGTTTTCTATCCAGAAAAACCTGCTGCCCCAAGGGGCTCCCGGGCCTTGCTGAGGCAGTGGGGCATGACTGTCTCTCACAAGAACCAGGCCTGAAATAGGCACTTGGATCCCACTGAATTCAATCACAAGAGTAACAGAAGAAGTGGGAAGGTTGGCCAAGCACTCAGTGTAACGCCTTGGAAAATATTTTTACTATAATAGTTATTTAATAATATCTAACAAAGGTTAAATGCGAAAGAGTCATTTCATATTAAAGATTACCATCAAGTTGAAAGTCGGCCGTCCTGTGCTCCAGTAAGGCCATCAGGGCCGAGGTATCCTGTTGTCAGACTACCCAGCATGCTATGTGGCAGGCAGCAGCCAAGCCCCTGCTCCTGATTTTTGTTCCTGACACTTTATGATTTCAGTCAGACACAGCCTCCATTCCCCTTTCTCCCAGTCCTGCATTTGTTTCCCATGACTTTACCTGTCTCCAGTAATCTCTGTAGGTCACCATACTGAAGCCTCATTCAGTCTCCTGTGAGGACCACTGAAATTGGTGTGGTTTGGCTAGACATGCTTAAGGCAGTGTTTCAGGAGGCATTCAGGTATGCCGAGGGGCACTGAGGCTGGACTTACTCTTTGGAGAATAAAGACAGCTCCGATACCTGAAAAGCAAATGTGGCCTTCATTTACTCTACCAGGCTTAACCAAGGGCCTACTTGTCAGGGACTATATAGCTGACACAAAGACCAGGTATGTTCCCGGCCCGTGAGGGGTCTAGAGTCAATGGGAGAAACCAGCCTGCAAGTGAAGAATTTGATGGAGCCAACCTGTGACCCTCAGATCATTAAACACAAAAATGATCCATAGCTAAGTCTTCCATGAAATAAGAACAGAGGTAGCCATTGTTCATTGGCATAAAATTCTGCAGGAGCCCCGTTCCTCACACCTAATTATAATCTGGAATCATTTCAGTCATGTATAATCATGTAAATAGATGGTGTGGTACAGTAGTAGTGTGAGGGCTATTAACTGGTTACAGTCCCCTGAGCATTTTGTGAGATTTGTGAGCACACCTTGACCAAGAACTACCATGACTCAGAGCTGAAGTTAAATCCAGGATTAATCTGGTTCTTACAAGGATTTCATTGCACCAAACCAAATACTTTTATGACTTGGCCACACACAGCAGCCAACAATGCATACACTACAGAATTTACTTATTCTTCTTACAACTTGAACTATTAACCACTTAAGAAATATTGAAACTTTCCCCTTTACCTTAGCCTTCCAATAAAAAGAGAATAAATTTTGCCGGTAGAGCTGGAAGCAAGTCCAAGGATTTGGTAATAGTTTTGTTAAAGCAAAATCTGCTACAGTGTGTGAACAGAAATGTATGAGATACAATGCGGAACATGTCAGGCTGTGGGAGGAGAGGGCAGGTACATCCCACTCCGCCTTGCCCCTGAGACATTGCTGTAAGGTTCTTAGTTGGCCCAAGGGGACCTCAGATAAAAGTATTTCTTCCATAGGACAAAAATGAATGCCTGGAATTAATCTTACATCCCTGGGGTAGTTTCCTAATCCGGCCTCTCCTTGGCCCACCGGAAGCAGCGCACAGGCGCCCCCGAATTTAGGGCCTCCCTCTCCTCTTTCCTCCCCGCTGTCTGCCTCTTTTCCCCCCCATATCTCTCCTGATTATAACTAGAACTTGATATTTTTTTAATTTTCCAGGAACCAGTGGAGGAGGTCTATAAAGTTTCATTTTCGTGACATAGCTCAAAGAGAAGACAGTATCTGAGTCACAGCTGGTCTTTAGGTCATTCCCAAAAGGGCTCCAAATGTTCCACTGGTCTTATCAAATTAACTCCCCCAACCGATGCACATGTCACTTAGGAAAATGAAGCCCTTCAACTGGCTGCACCCCAGCAGCTGCAGTGAAGTCAGACGAGGTCGGACAGTAACAGAGAACCTCTTCTCCCCCTAACGAACCACCTCCTAATACATCTAGACACTGAGAGGGTGGAAGTAGGAGAACTCACGTCCCAAATTTATCTAGAGAGTTCCATTTAAAATGACTATACGTAATATGGATATTGGAGGAAAAAGTGAAAATTAAATCTTTTTACGATTTATGTCATTTCACCAGGAGAAACAGGGGCCTTGAGTCTGGGCCAGCAGTTTGTTACCACCGACACTGGGTCCAAGTGAGGTGGGCCACTTTTGCAATCTGCCCAGAGCACCTTGTAATATTAAAGATCTATAACAGTGGCAGCATTTCCATCTTGTTACCTATTCAGCATTTTCCCCTCATTTTTTTAATGGTTTTGGTAAGGTCTTGGACTATTCCCAAACTTCCATTGCTCCCAGGGAGTCAGGCATCAGCAGCCCATCCTCTGGTACCCTGGAGTGGGGTGGGAGCACAGGGGAGGGGTGTGAGAGACTGAAAGTCTTAGAGGCGCTAAGGGCCCCCGATTCAAGCAGCGCTAGAGTTGTTCTGTTGCCTCTGAAGGGACCCTACGTGGGAAGCTAAAATCATTGGAATCTGCCAGGCCAAGAGGTCAGCTCAAGTTCCTGAGAACTCAATAAAAATAACAGCCCTGCTCTCCCCAGAGCCCATCTCCGAGACTCCCACTCGGGAGACATCAGCCCAGCCCCTGCACAGCCCTCGGCCCCCTGCTTCTCAGCCTCACACACTGTCTTCCCATCCACCACTCCTCTCCCCCTTGATAATGTTTTCTCCCTTAATTCTCATGGGCTCTTGGTAGGGAGAAGGGAAAATAACAGACGCACGAGAGAATGAAATCATCAAACTTTCTAAGTTTTGTTATACTAAAGTATGTGACCAGAGTGCAAATGACGTGACGATCTCTGTCACACCACGAGGCTCCCCCCGCCCTCCACAGGGTTCTTGTTGAAACGTCTGTCTGGAGACAGAAGTGTCCTCAGGCAGTGGTGGCTGTCAATGTTTGATTTGGGGGTCAGGGGTGCTTATAATTCCAGTTCTCAAGACGACCCAGGTGGAAACACTTTATTCATTCACAAATACAAGTGATACATCGCATACAAGACACATAGTTAAAGGGGACCCAGTCCCTGTCCTCATTTGCCTCATTCTCCCCTCCCCCACAGCCTCCCAAGCGCTCACTTGGACAGACAATGAGGTGGCCTCATGGCCTCTTCTCCCTTCTTCAGACTCCCACTTTCCAGTCCACACCGCTGTCTCAGGGATTCCTGAACACCACTCTGCTTCCCTGGTCAGGTTACCCCCTGTTTAAAATTTTCAATGCCTTGCTGTTGCCTTTAAAATAAAAGCCAGTCTCCTGACTAGCAGAAAAAACTATTGCCAGCTTCCCAAATAGACCATTTTCTTCTCAAATATCGAGTTATTTGCAGATGCTGCCCCCTCTGCCTAGAATGCCTTTCCTCTTCCTGTACCTGCGGAACTCCTATAATATTTCAAAACTCAGTTGAGATGTCACCACCTCCAGGAAGCTCTCACTGACTACCAGCTTTACCCCTTCTGAGTTGGATGTCCCTCCTTTCTGTTCCTTATACTTCATTAATACCTCTGTCATAGCAAAGATATGAATAATAATTATCTTATTGACCACTTTCTCTCCAATTAGCCTGAGAACTTGTTGATAGAAACTATACCATTAACTCTGTCTTTAACTTACCTCCCCCTTAGACTGTCTAGCACATAATAGGTGCTCAGTAATGGTTTGATGAGTAAAGAAACTCAAAGACAGAGAAGCATAACTCTGCAATGAGCTGTCATAAATAACAGAGTGGAAGGCCCTGATGAATGAATACAGAGATTGGACCTTTCTACTGGAGAAGAAAACAGAGTCTGGGAAGGTATCCCAGAGGAGGAGATGCTTGGGCTGCCATTGAGGAAGACCCAGAGATCACCAGGCCTGTGGGGAGGAGAAGGCAAAGAAAACAGTGGCATAGGGAAGGCCCTAGATGCCTCAGTCAGCATGGCACATGTGGGAAGATTTCCCTTAGAAGAATGACTCTGGTGGCGATGAGAAGAAGACCCTGGTGGGAGGGTGGCAGGAGGGTATCAGTAATCCACGTGGAGGCCTGAACTGAGCTAGTTAGCAATGGGATACAGATGAGGACAGAGACAGAGGCAGAGAGGTTGAGGTAAGGAGCCCAGCGTGATCCCCAAGTTTCTGGCTTGGGCGACTGGCGGTGCCATTAACCAGGATTAGGAATTAAGAGGAAATTGGGAGGGAGAAGGCAAGCCCAGGCTGCTGGTGCTGGATTAGAGTTGCATGTTGGACGACTGGGGGGAAATGTTTGTTATCCATTGGGTATGTTAGTATGAAGCTCAGAAGAGAGTCTAGCAAGGAATGAAGGCTGAATTATAACTTCTGTTTAACTTCTGTAATTTGATACTGGGCCGTGATGTTTCAGCCCTGGGTGGGGACCGCTGGCAGAGGGATAATTGCTCCTACTTCTGCCTCTGGCTTGGACACGTGGCCTCTGGCAAGCTACTCAACATCAGGTTGTGGCTATTGCCTTATGGGAAAGGAGACAATTAAGGAAACCTGGAGACAAATGTTGCAAATATTGGCTCTAAACAAATTAATTTAGGCCTGTCTTTCATGATTCTCCTATGGAATATGGAGGTCATGCCCCTGAGACCACCCCACTGATCAAAAACTATAGTTCAAAAGCCCACCAAGAACACCAAAGGGGAGTCTTTACCTTCAGCACATTAAAATCCTTGGCCCAGAGAATCCTCTTTAGGTAGAGATGTTACTTCCTTGCTACGACAAATGTGTCTGCTCTTCCCCTCCACTTTGGAGGTGGGAGGTGGCCTTACTTTAGAGCCCTCTTACATTGTGATGGCAAGCTTCTGCTCCTGTTCATGCCCAGCATGCAGCACCCACCTTGATCATGCCCTCCTATAGAGTTTATTTGCAATTCTGTCTGCATTACTTAGGCTGAGATCTGGTTTCTTTAAGGCACCCAACTAAAATAGCATTTTTACAAAGCAACCATCATACTTTTCCTGGCCAATTTGTCTTAAGTGACTTGAACTGAAATGAAACATATTTTAATCTGAAGCTTCCTGACAGTAATGGTACTGTGGGAGTTACCTGATGTGCTGAGGTCGAATCTCTTTTATTCCAAGTATCCATTCACAAAGGCTAAATGGGAATTGCTTAGGGAACCCAAACATTTCTGGCAATTCAAGAGGAATTGGTATTTAACCCAACAGCTTCTGGCAGTCAGGTATGAGCATGGCAAAGATTTAGCAAGAGCATTAGTCATGTGTGGAGAATGGAGGGTCTCATTTTTAATTCAAAGCGCTGCATAGAAAAATTCATCATCAAAACTGAATATCAACCAGCCACTCTTTACAAAGGAGGCAGCATCACAATAGCAGCCAGGGAAATTTAAAGAATGCATAATGACAAATCTCAAAGAAGCCCCAGAACCAATCACTCCCTCCAACAAGGTGAATTAGATGCTGGCACTGTGTTCAGTGACAAGGCCTTAAAATGTTTACTTCTTGTTTCAATGCCAGGGTGCCTGGTTATTTGGAATTATCACAAACACATTCCCAACTAAAAAAAAAAAAAATGCTAAATAGCTTAACTATAGCTTCTGCCATACTGGCTAAGCACAGCTAATGTAAGCCACTACAACCTCTGTGCTGTGTGTCCTAATTTCTATAAAGAAGGTAAATGAATTTTGTGGCCAGAGTCAGGAAGCAGCAGGGAATTTGCCTCTCCTAAGAAGCAGGCAGCTGCAGCTAAATTGTTCTGCTCCTCCCTGGGCACAGGTAATCACGGATGCTTTTCTAACCTGTTGGAAATGCGAATTGAGGCGGACCGTCTTTGGCTGACTGAATGTTTCTTTAATTAACAGGTAGGAGATCAAATCATTGAAATCAATGGGGAGAGCACCCGGGACATGACGCACGCCAGAGCGATAGAACTCATCAAATCGGGAGGAAGAAGAGCGAGGCTGCTGCTGAAGCGCGGGACGGGGCAGGTCCCAGAGTATGGTGCGTTTCACGTTCTCTTTCACTTTTTCCTGTTTCTTTTGTGAACTGTAAATGCCTGTGCTTATTTATAGACCAACAGCAGTTCTCTAATTCCGCTGAAATATATATTCGGCTGTCAGTAGATATATGCACACACATGTACATTTAAGCACAAGATAAATATGTGTGTGAGCTCTGTTTTGCTCTGTTAGGGTAGTGTTTAAAATAGCAAATAGAGGAACTTTCAGGGCATCTCTGAGTGTGCAGGGAGATCCAGCTGCTACTTATACATTAGAACTTTTGTAATTTGACTGATAGTCGTCTGTTCATTTGAGCCCACAGTCATGTATCAATTCCTAAAATCACACACACATCACACTGCCCCACAGGGTAGGTAACTGGGGCCAGAGGATAAGCAAGAACAAATTTTCGGGGCGTGAAGTTTACGCTAAAGTGTAAACTTCAGCTCATGCAGTGGTTGCATTTCCTTGGCATTTAGGGATATCGCAAAAATCTGCTCCTATGTTGTGCTCCCTGTGTGCTTTTTGAGGAAGACATTAAAGAAGTCTTAAAGGAATTCTGTCCCAGCAGCCCATTAAGTCACTGCTGACAGCATTACCAAGAAACTGCTACACGGTCATTACATGAAAAACATCAAAACCTGAGCTGGTCTTTAATTAATCTCAAAGAGTGTCAGACAGACAGACAGATATCTGTGAAGAGCCGTGCTGAACATACCTGTCCAGATTAGAGAACTGGGATCTAACTGCTGTCTGAGTAATTAGCTCAAATTGTTAATCTGGATACCATGATTCTCACTTTTACCTCTTCATCCCCAAACTTCCCCAGCCCTTAAAAATTTCTAAGTAATACTTTTCCCTCTTAGATTATGCTTGTTGCTTAAGTTACCTAATAACTGACTGAACACTTCCTTATTTAGTGGAACAGTATAGTCCTGAGTTCAGCTGAAATATCTGAAGTTAAATACTTTGCATCCAGGGTCTTGAGCACACTCCAAAAATGGCTGTCAAGCTCTCACATTAAGAGTTGGGAAGCATTCAGAAGTTTCAGTAGGGCTGGCTCTACTCCCAAGGAAATATTTCATCCCCGCTCCCCACCCTTAGTGCTTGCATCTAATAAAATGGTTTAAAATATTAATATTAGCAATAAGCACAGGTCTGGTCCTGCATGAATCCCTTCGTAAAGAATCTGAACTCTTAGAATAGAAAAACTATTTGTACCCTAGAGCATTAAATGATTCAGTAATATTAAACTGACCTGTGAGATTTTTTTTTTTGTCCTGTGAGATTCTATCACTTACAAAAAATACCTCATCTAAAAGGTATGTTTTACTCCATGCCAAGACCTATACCGTGGGATTTTCATAGAGTTAATATTGATCTTATTGTTCTAACAAATTTATCTTCAAAAAGTTCATCTGAACAGCACAGCCACCCTGAGCTCTCTATTCTTTCGTAGAATCACTAATCAATCCATATTTTCAGCATCCTCTATGCCAGCTGCTTATCTATAGTTAGCAGAACAGTACTGTTGATGAACCCAAGCATAAGTATGAAGCTACTTCAAAGCATCGTTAAGGAAAAAATAAAAACATGTTTTCAAATGACAAAAATTCAAGATTGCATCAACATTATCCATTAATTCTTAATATCATCCAAAAGTATCCAGTGAAGATTACATTAAGAGTTTGTTGAATATCTGGGCACACTTTGGAGGGACTAATCATCAGTATTGTTAATTCTAGCAGTATTGCAGAATTTCTTCTACATATTCTTCTAAAATGTAACATACTTGCTGGTAATGTTAGCACTTGTCAGCTATTTTTGATGTTAGATTGACATAGGTTCTGACTGTAAAATAACTTTAGAGAATATGTCACAAAAGAACAAACTTAAGAATAGAACCACTCCACTCAGGAGATCTGATACTTCAGCTCTACTCTAGTCCCTCTCTTCTTTAGGGAAGTAAAAGAATAATCATAAACTACGTACCCATTAGTTCTTCAGGAAGACCTAAGCTGAAAGATGCACGGTTATGAGCGAGAAACCAAGAAGGGATGAGATCAGCATCTTTGATGATATTGCCTCAAGGGATATTTCTGGAATCTCATGGTAACTAATGAGGGGACTGTTTCAAGGGTCCTCAAGACCACCCCACATTCAGATTCACTAGAAGGACTCCTGGAGCACAGAATATAGCTGTACTCACAGCTAAGATTTATCACAGTGATGTAGTAAGGACTCACAGTGGCATCGTAAGGGGAAGAACCCCAGGCAGTCTTCCTTATGCTCTTTTTCTCCCATGGTGGGCACCGAGAAAGCACTATTTCCTCAGCAACATGTATGTGCTATTGCCATCCAGTGACGTCCTTTAGAGACTTGATGAATGGAGGGCTGCTCATGCAGGGCCCTCTGACTAGCATGCACCACAGTGCCAGACTCTCTTGAGGAAAGTAGGTGTTCAGCATAAAGCACAGTGTTTGTACAAGCAGCTGGGATTCAGTGAGACACCCTTACCACTCAGGGGAAGGCTTGTGTTAGTGTAGGGGACTCTTCACCAGTCCCAGTCCCAGGTGCCAGCCAAAGGCCACCCTTGCAAGAGGGCCTTTCTGAGGTGAGCCATCTCAAGCCCGCTGTGTGAACTCCCTCCTGAGCCAGGAGCAAGCCAAAGAGGCCACATGCGTGGACCAGCCCAACGACCCTGACCTAAAGGGGTGCCCACAGCTAAGGAACATCACAGTTCCTCCAGCATCAGTTAAACAGGCTGCGCCATGAGGCAGAATGTTTCTGTCCAAGATCAACCACGGTGTTTTTTAAAAATTGGCAAGGAGGTGGGGTGACAAGAGAAAATAACAGCAACAAGAGCAATAAAAGAAAACGGTCGTGTTTACCAGTGGATACAACCAAGAATATAATCCACTTCCCCTCATCATAGGAAAACTCACTTTTTTGTCAACTCTGAGATTAATCCTGTGTTTGTTTCCTTTGTTTGCCTTTTATGCATAAAAACTGATCCTTAAAAGATTGCAGAAGGGGGTCATCAGAATCCGTAGGGGACAGACCCTGTTAGGGAGCTGTTCAGACTTAACCCAGCCTGGGAGAGTGAACTTTGAAGATGAGGAGACAGAGAAACAGCAGTATGTGAGGGTTTGGGGTGGTATCCACCAGCGGTCCCTCTGATACCTGCAGAATTCAGAACAGCCTTGAAGTGAAACCCTTATCTGCAGCTTTGGCCACATCAAGGGAAAGCTAATCTCAGTCCAGAGAGATACTAAACTCTCGCTCTGAGTTCTTATGGTAATCTGTGACTAAAGAGATGAGCACAGGTACAATTAAAGGAAAAAACTACCCAGGGTAATCCGTCAGATTGTTGACTAAACAAAATCAGTGTGAATCCAGGTGAACTGAAGAAAGGCATAAATACGCTGCAGATACACCCTCCGTAATTACCCTCTCACTACTTGTCAGGCCACACCTCTGCCAATTCAGAGGCATAAATCAGCAAGCGGAGCCGCAGAAGTAAAGGCTGCACACACAGGCTGTCAAGCAGCCGCAAGGGGAGCGGAGAAGTGATAAGGGCTTTGGAGAAGTTGCCTTTATAGTTGAGTCCTTGAAAGAGAAGCTCAGGAGATATGATACTTCAACTCTACTCTAGTCCTCAGGATGAGAATTTGTTGATTATAAACTCAGTGGAAAGTGTCAGCCATCCCTCCCCTGACACGCAACTCAACAGCTGGCAGAAGAAACTCTGCTCTGCCATTCAGAGGAAAGAATAAAAAATGATGCATCAAAAGTAGGGCCCTCCTTAATACTGGCTGTTTGCTATCTGAATTAGATCTAAAAAGGTTAAGAGAAAAGGAAGCATGTTTCATGGTTCTAAAGCTACATCAGGAATAAGTTCTACAAATTAGCTCCCAGCCTTGAAATGCAGGTGTCCTTCATTAGCATTCAAGGGATACAACTTGAACATTCCCTTCCTGTATGCACTGAGCCACAGAGCCAGGTCCAGGGCAAATAGAAGTGCCAGTGGGTGAAAAAACTCCCTCTGCAAGCAGTTCAAACCAACAAGGAGCCTTTCCCTGGCAATATGTGCCATTCAAATCTGATCAAAATAAAGCAAAACAGAAGCATGCTTTCCAATTTGGGTCAGTGGTCTGGCCTGTTGATTCTCTTAAAAAGCAACATGGCAGTTCTGTGTGGCCAGAATGCCAAAGGGAGTCCATTTGTAAATGGGACTCTCAGTGGTCTTAGGAGGCTGGGCAGGGACAAGGATGAAGCAGAATTCTCCTAATGTCAATGGCCCAGCAACACCAAATGCCCACACAAAGGGGAAGAAATAGCCACTCTGGGAGTTAGACTTTTGCTTACACTTCCATTTTCAAAGTTAGATGTGTCTTTAATAGGTTTTGACTTGATTACAGACCTCTGGTAAATGAAATTGTTTGTGTTTTATAAGTAGAATAAAACTGCATTAAATAAGTAGAGAAAAGATTTATCTGAGCCAGTGACTTATAGCTAAAGAAATGAATGAGCCAATAGTTGTTTAGTTAAAGGTCTCCCTTTAATCAGTAGGTAAAAATGATTTACAGTGACTGTGTCAGAGCTCGGGACTAAGCAGTACTGGTCTACTTATATGGCAAGAGGCAACATTTATTGTTTATTCTTCTTTAAGAACATACATTGACAAGTAAACATTATGAGCTTACCCTTATTATCTTGTTTACAGTTATTTGCTCAACAAGTCTTTTCTTCCCAATCATATAAAAATACACTCCAGGTAGTATATCCCTACCAAACAGTCCATGCGAGACAAGCTCTATAATTAATATCGTTAGTTAATATCATTACTCTTTCCTCAACTAGACCAGGATTTTCTGAGCACCTCCTCTGCGCACTTTGCAGTCACTGAAAGTAAGGTCCAGCCCTGGCCTGCAGGGAGCGGACAACCTAAGAGTGAAGTCACGTGTTAACAACGTGATTCCAACGGAGGGCTGGCTGATTAAAGGCTCCCAAGAGATCTGCTCTAATGAAAAATTTTAAATGGGTTTTATTAATTACTTTTGGAATTTAATTAGAACTGTTAGAGCCTTAAGGACTCTTGAAAACTACTTGGCATCTTTGGCTTGTTAAGCATTTCCTTTGTAATATTTACACTAATAATTTGTGCTTTTTCTGAAGAAAGGACTCTCTGAGTATGGGTAGATCTCTGCTTAGACCATGTTTGAATTATTCCAAATTCCAAGTTAGGAAGCCGAAACTTCATCTAGCAAGTTTGCTGATCATCACCTCACTTCCCCTACAGTGAAGAGCTTTGTAACCTCAGCTCCTGAGGCTTTCGGGGTGTGCTGCTGTGCTCCCACAGTAAAAGACAAGGGGGACATAATCTCTGCCTTTGCCTCCTCCTCAGAGACCACCTTTAGGGGAGCTTTAACTGTTACATAACCTTTTGCACTAATTCACCTGCATTTTGAATAGGGCCACAGGCAGCTTGCTTCAATAGTAAATCCTGAAATTTAATTTCAGCTTCTGACATTCATGGTTGAGTGTACCTCCCTTTTCCAGGAGAGGTTCCACAAATCACTCCAATACACTTCTCCTGAGTCAAACCCAGGCAAGAGGACGGGCTGTCAGGCAGAATTCCAGGCCGCATCCTACTGAGAACAGGGCTCTTCCTGGCTAAGAGATTCAAGACTGCTGCTCTCTGCAGCATTTAGGCAACCCCAGGAAATCCTCTGACTGTGAAACTTCCAGTAAGTTCCTGTTTCATGGAGTCAGAGGCAGGGGCTTCCTTAGAACACACAACTCTGAAATTCCTTTCCCTGCTGCTCCACCAAAACCTTATATATTATTTTGAGTGTTTTTAGGATGAGGGTAAAATCCCATTTCTTCACAATGTTTATTGGCATCTGTGAACTACAATGATAATCCCTGTTTAGGGATGCTCTTACATGATTTTCGACATGCATTTTTCTTCTTAAGGTCATATTAAGTGATCTTCCTCCCAAATCCTCGCTTGATAGGATTGAAGACTCTGCTAAAATATATTAGATATAATAATATATATTATAATACATAAACATATATAATACATCATTGTAATTAAATACATATTATATATAAATATAATCACTAAATATAATTATAATTAAATATAGATATATAATATATATTGTAAATATATTAAAATATATAGTAACCAGGAAATAACCAAGAAAAATCCATTTAGCTCTTGAGGCCCAGCCTCCCGCAATTCCCAGATACGTGCTGGAGGCGGTGAGCGAATGAACCCCCCTGAGAACAGCAACAGCCTCCATCATGGAAACTGCAAATACTGTACCAGGGGCCCCAGTGACCAACTCATTATGGAGAGTCATGGTTTAGGCTCTGATGAGAACACCCCCTTCCTTGCCCCAACACGAAGCTGCGCTCTGCCACGAGAGGGCGCCCACAGAAGTCCCGGGAGAAGGAGCCCTAGAGGGAGCGCAGCCGGACGGGGCCGCCCGGACACCAGGCACGGTTTCAGGCTGCGCACGCGCACAGCTGAGCGGCGTTGGCCGAGGACTGTGGGAAGCATCGCGCAGGGGTGCCGTGCTCCCCAGACTGCCGCCTCGCTCCTCCTGCTCCGCTGTGAAGGCCGGGCCCACGGCAGGTGTGCTTCTGGCCGGCCGCCCCCGAGTGAGCGCAGCCCTCAGCCCGGCCTCCGCTGCCCGGCTGGTCTTACTCGCTCTCCGTTGGAACACTTGCCCACTGCAACTTGTAGAAGGGATACTAGGATGTCCTCGAATTCCGCTCCCCAACCCCTTTTTCCGTCTCAGCCTTTTGACAACCTGCGCTCAGCTCTGCCGCTCCTCGAGGACAGTCTGACCTGTGGTTCACAGCACTGAGTGCTGGTTCAAGACAAGCTCCTGAGCCCTCGTATACACCAGTTGTGAGCTGGTGCTTGCTAAATGCCAAAATGATTGTCCCCCGCTGTCTGATTTTCTTTTTCTCAATGTAGAAATGATGCAGAAAAGGTCTCCGTCCCTCTGAAGGAGTTTGCCAACTAACCCTGCTACCCAGGTACTCAGAGCAGAGTCCATCCGATACCTTCAGACAAGTGCTTGGGTAGGTCCAGCCAACGGCCATAACCAGCAAACATCAAGTCTACGAACAGCGTACTGGCTTTCATTTTTAAACTAAAGTACGCTAGACCTTTCCTTTCTGGTGGAAGAAATAAAGAGTCCATAAGGCCAGATTTTCGTCATTTGAAATTTGTCAAAGACAGGATTGCCCCATGTCCCATTCTGATAAAGACCTCCCAATTCTTTTCACCTGACCTCCCTCAATCAGGAGCAAAGATGAGATTATGAAATGCCTTACTCCAGGCCTCAATTAGTGCTCTAACTGTAGCAAAATATCTAAACTCTGAGAACTACACATTCTTCAGTGTGCTCTTTGGGATCAAAAATATTTTAATAGAATGACAAACACACAGTTCAGACTAAATAACTTACAACTGTAATATGGCTCAGATATTTGCTGACAGAACAACCTGCTTCCGTATGTCTGTAGTAAGGTCTCTGTTCTTCTCAGGTCACAGATAGTGACCCCTGGCCACATCAGAACCC
The DNA here is from genome assembly GCF_030020395.1 of Manis pentadactyla. Taxonomy (NCBI): domain Eukaryota; kingdom Metazoa; phylum Chordata; class Mammalia; order Pholidota; family Manidae; genus Manis; species Manis pentadactyla. The sequence continues at coordinate 61,606,970 of NC_080025.1, read as the reverse complement.
TGGGTTTTAGGGCTGACCATGTATATTCACAGCATGTGCTTTAAATATGCCAGGCACAGTATACAATGCTCCATTTTTCACATTTCACTACAATGCGTAACCCACACTTCACAGAAATTTATTCCTACCATGTTCTGGGCCCTTTATTTGACCTCTGGTCTGGCCATGAGGCTTCCTAGCACATGTATCTTTCAAGCCCAGTAAAAGCCATATTTAAAATCAAATGAGCACCTTCTCTGTGGGACACTAGAACAGCTTGATCCTTTTTGTATAAAATTACTTGCATCTTGGCAGGGCTAAATGGTAAACTCGATTAATAAATCTTGAAATTTAATTTCCACTTTGACATTCAGTGTTAGCATTAGTTTCCTTACCACAGAGAGGTTCCACTTCCCATTAACCCCGGGGTGGTAGCTCTCACCCGTCAGCCTTTCTTCCCTCAGACACATACCTCGCAAAGGAAAACGCCATGTGGCGTAATGGGAAATTTATGTGGCCTGCTTTTCCATTCTGCATGTCAAAGCCATGCATACACAGCAGCGTCTGTGGATCAAGTTAGGCTCTGAGGTGGGGAATAACATCAGAATAAACTGGTGAAGAGGGAATCCCACCTCAGAATGTCTGAGCTGCATGAATTAAGTTGTTGTGATCACATTAGCATCCCCTCTGCCTTTACCTCACCCAAGCAGAGCTGAGAGAACATGGAAGCAGGCATCTCTGTGAGTGTTTGCTGCATCTTCTAGGGGCCTTTACTGGCAGACATTACTGACTTGGGCATTCCAGAATTTCTAGCACCCATCTTTGTGTAGGTAAAGAATTATAGCCCACGAGCTGAGACAGACACAAACAAAAGACAGCCGCTAAGAGGTGTCAGAGCACAGCCCTTGTACAGGTGAGAAGTGCTGTCAACAGGCAAGACATTGCTGCATTTTTTCAGCTCTACTTTTGTCCAGAAAATGATTACGCTCAGCAAGTCAACTGTGAACTTTATAAATAAACAAACTGTCAGAGGTAAGGGGAACTGTAAGAATTTGCAAGATTATTAGAAAATACATAAACATGGGCACACCATGTCTTTCTTTTCTTTGTTGTTCAAACTTTGGAAATGATTACTGTGGCCAAGTCTCAAATGACAGCTGACATCACTAAAATGCCTCTTCCTTATTAGAAAATTCTACAAAAATTCTGATATCACCTTTTAAAAATTTTTAAACATTTTGTGCCTCCCTAAAAGCACCTCAGGATGCCCTCCATTTTTTGAGAAAAATCTACTTTTGGAATACACATGTAGTTCAGTCTTTCACTAATTCCACTTGCTGCATGCTTGATAGGGTTAGCTTTACATTAAGTCTTTATTCTTACTGCCTAGACAATTTGTACTCAGCTGCTCTAAACATACTAAGCAATCTTGATTCTAACAGTAATAATATATCTTTGTCACTGGTTCTGTTAATTCTAATGATTGGTCCTAGGCTGTTCCTCCCCTTCCTTTAGGAATGGTACCTTCCAGTCTCTCCATGTGCATGAAAAGTGACAAGCATGGGTCCCCATATTTCTACTTATTGGGCCACCCTAAAGACACGGTTTGTAAAATCTGCATGAATATTATCTTTCTCTAATGAGCTTTGTTTTTGCAAATGTTTTTAACCGATGTATAATGCTCTCTCTTTCATAGTAGCTTGTCTAATTACTGCTAGAGTTCTGGAAAATATCTCTAGCTGAGACCTAAGTGATAAGGACAGGACTTGTGGGCTCATGAAAATTCGAGATGCACCAGATTCCAGGGGTCCAACCTAGAAGGGGCCCAGCAGGAAGGGGTGAGAGGGTTGGACAGACAAGTTCCACTCCACACACTTTAAAAATCCTCCCCAGGCATCAGTGCAAACAACTGAATTTATTTCTTCTCAGCCCAAGTACTGGGGTGAGAGGCACCCTTTTGGCACCAGACAGAAAGACAGCCACAGTCACCAGACACTCTAGCCCTGGAAACTATGAACTCTGCCTGGCATTGTGGTATTTCCCCAGCCTGCTTTGTGGACTTGCCCACTCGGGAAGGGAGCTTCTCATTCCTTCCTCCGTACTCAGTGATGCCCAAGTTTAAGGAGAAAAAAAAAAAAACACCTAGATGTGACTTTCTTTGCAAGTGGGCACTTTGTATCTGAACAGTATGCATCACTATTTCAAAATGAACATTCCCAAGTGTTGGCTGTATTTTAGCCTAACATTTGATAAAAAAAATTTTTTTAATCTTAAGGAAGAAAAAGTGTTCTATACGTTTAAAAAACAGAATACAGATGGTAGCCTTGCAAATATGGCTCAAGCAACATTTTTCCGTCCCTCAAACACACCCCTAGTGCAGCACACATTTCCACTGTCACATCCTACCGTGGGCAGGTGGCTACTGCCACGATTTAGTGGGCCAGGATTTAAAAATATCTGCTTCACTGTTCAGCAGAAACCGACACTCATGCTCAGTCCCCACAGTTAGCCATACAAACATGCACCAGGCTGACACATTTCTCAATCCGGGTTTGGTTCTACTCCATACACGCTGTCACCGCCATGCCTACGCAGCTTCCCACCAAAGCCTTTTAAGCAAGTTCTCTGAATTTTTTTCTAAAATATATTTTTCAATTGTTAATCCTTCTGATTGCCATCAGGATTGGTTTTAATTTAACATGAAAGGTAATATTATTTACTGAGTGAATTATTTAAGTGGCCTACTGCTAAACATTTTCTTATCAGATACTTTGGTGCTGATATAAGTATCTGTGCACACACACGCATACATCATCGCCACCATTCCTTGTAGCTGTCCAGAAGTTTTAAATGTCATTTGTCTGAACTTATCTCAGGGATAAATTATTGATCAGGGGAAACCTAAAATAGGACATAAAAGAGAAAGCTGAAATGTCCTGGGAGGAAAAGGTATACAGCCATGAAGTAATTATTGGGAAAATCTAGTCCAGTGACCATGTGAAGAGGCATAGATTTGCGTTTCTGACAAAGGTATGTGTTTGCCTTTTAATTTACTGAAACCAGTAAATTAATGGAGGTGAGGGAACCCGAATCATTCAGTTCACTAGAGTCAGTAGCCAAACAAGCAAAGAAAACCAGGAGGGCTCTTTGTGGCTTCAGTTCAGTCCCACCAACACCTATTAGACACCTTGCCCAGGAATATGAAGATTAGTGAGAGAGCCTCTGCCTGTATGTGTTCACAAGCAGTAAGAGTGCAGGGAACATCAGCTAATGGGGCAAGTGTGATAGTGTCCTCAAGGGGGCAATAAGAGCACAAAGGAGGCCGTGTACCAGAGTTGGAGAAGATTCTTCTGTAGAAGATTTTAGCTGAACCTTAAATGACAAGTGTGGTTTCACCAATGTGAGCAAGAGCTGAGGCTGTTCCAAGCGGAGGAGACAGTGTGAACAGTCAGAATGTTCAGAAGAGCTGTCACTCAGGCTGATGGGGATGGGGAGGGACAAAGCCAGAACGTAAGAGTGGGCTCTGTGCACAAGGGCCTTCTGTGCCAAACAAAGAAACGAGAATTTTATATCATCAGGTGGCATCAAAAAATTGTTTCAGTGAGAGGATAAAAATATCTGTATTTGGAAACATACTTTGATAGTATCTAAGTGGATTTTATAGGAAACTTTTATAATGGTGTTATTGTGAAAGTTAGGACAAACGATGTGACGACCAAAGAGACATGGTGGTGGACATAGCATGTTGGGAGTGGATTTGGGAGATATTTCAGACTTTTCACTGGCAGAAGTAGCAAAACTTGGTGAAAAATGAACATGAAGGCTCAGGGCTGGCCGGAAGATGGAACCACACAGGGGAAGGCGCAAGTTAGGAGGAAAGACTGGAGGTTGGTTTGGGACATACTGTGTTGTAGGTGCCCCTTTATGGGATTCAAATGCTGCTCATCAGCCTAGGTTCTTAATACAAGGCTTTGCAGACTAAAGTGAAGTAAGTGAATGAATGAATAAAAGTCCTACAGTAGCACAAGGTCATCATTCTGACAGCAAATTTCAATGTAGGTTTTTGTTGAGACAGTTGCAGAAGGCATAGCAGGATGGCCCAAATTTCCACCGGCCATCTCAGCATAAGCCAGAACCAGGGGTGTGTGTGTTTAAAATAAATTCCTGCCTATCAGCTAATTTTCTTATATCTCTTTCTGTTGACAGCTGAGTGGGAGAAAACTAGCTAGTTGAATGTTCTAGATAATCATTTCTGGTTAATCTAAGTTTTGTTGTTTCTTTTTTTTTCTCAAATCATTGTTGTGACCTAGGCTGGCAGCACAGATTGCAGTTTGACATGCCAGTGTGGCTTATTTGCTATAAAATGTCATGTATAATAGTCTTCTGGAGACCTCGGGCCACCGGGAACAGTGGGACAAGAAATAACACTGGGTCTGAGTAGGACTGTGTGCCTGCCTGTCTGCAGTGGAAAAAGGGCCACCAGGAAAAAACTCTCTAAGCTCCCTTCTAGCCTCCTGAGTCCATACCACCTTCAACCAGGTTGACCCGTTATATGGTTATGTGTCAGCCATTGTTTGGTGCTATAGGGACTCTGGAGATAAATGTGGCACTGTCCCTCCCCTCAAGGTGCTCTCCATCTCACTAAAAAAAAGCGCTGAAAGTATACTTTTGGAACAAAAACATGACAGTAGAAACCCAACTGATAACAAACTCTTGAGGTAAGAGGGGTTGGTAATGATGAGAATGGTCAGACAGAGATCCTGAAAGAAGCAGTCCTGGAGGTAACTGTCAAGGAACCAGTGGTTCGGCATGGGCAGAGAGGAAGGCAAACAGCACTACCCTCCGAAATGGAAATGTTACTGGAGATGGGTCCTTGCTCTCACTGCGAGAAAGAAATCAAGAACAGATGCAAAAAAGTGACTGAGCATTAAGAGTTTATTGGGAAATAAGATTATAGAGAAAGGCAAGAGTACCTGCCTGAGAGTTGGGGGTGGTTAGACCCAGAGGGAGAATTGCAGAGGGAACCATGGGGAGCCTTTTTATATAAAGGGAGATGAATATTCACCGAGTTGGGTAAGTGGACTTAGGTTTCAAGGGGAATGGGTGGAGCTTTTTCAGAGTTTGGGCTTCTTCCACCCTGATGTGGGGCAGAGGGAGTTTTGACTGTACTTGGTTTTCCTCAGAACTGTTATGGGGTGGGGTGGGGTGGGGGTGAGGCATGATTTTACTATGCTAATGATGGAGAGGAATGATTTTTCCTTTGTTAATGAGCATATAATGTATTTTGGGGTGAGGTTTGGGTCAGCTTCTCCATGTTGGAACTAGCCGGTTTGAGCTGGTATATTATTATCTGTACCCTCCCTCCCTACATCCAGCAAGAACAGCTTATATGGAATGCATAGAATATAAGCAAGTACCTATCCAAACACTGGCCTAAGTCCCCTCCTCTCCCTGCTCATGTCTGACTACCTATCTATCATAAGGGAAATAGCATGTTGTGGGAGATGATTTTGATGCTAAGAAGCAAATGATGTGACTAGACCATAGAGTGAGTTCCCATCAAAAAGCAGAGAGAGAAGTGCAAGAACTTTGAATGCTTGGAAGAAGCCAATATCTGGAAACCAACTGCAAGAGAAAGCATAGAAGATTCTTGAGCATCACACTTACAGGGCCAAAGAAGTGTTTTAAGGATGGTGGAACACATTTTGGGGGAAGGGTTTTTAATCCTGGGGGCCCATTAGAATCACCTGGGCTAATTTGCATTTTAAAAATACCCACAGAGTCTCCTCCCCACACTGATTAAACCCGAAAGATTGGGGCATAGTTATGCTGTTGGGTTTTTTTTTTTAGACATGCCCCAGGGTCAATGTAAAGAGCAGTCAAGGTTGAAAATTGCTGGTAGATCAGACAGGGAGTTAAGTCAGGTAAGGAGGCCATTACATAGCTTAGGAAATGCAGGGATGGGGTAATGAGGTGCTGAATCAATAGAGCACAGCAGAGGTGATGATGCCAAGCGTCTTGAAAAAAGAGTTGTAAGACTTGGGTACTGGTGGGGTAAAGGGAATAACAATAGCGATGACTCAAAAAGTATCCCCAGGTCACACAAGCACCCTAAGTATTTGAGAAGATGGCAGAGCCACTCTTAGGAATAACACAGGAAAATTCAGAAGTTACGCTGTTAGCAAGCTGGGAGACCTTTCAAGAATCACTGAACTTCTGAGAGCATCAGTATTCTCATCTGTACAATGATATGGCTTGGTTATATGACATCTTAGTGTTAGGTCAAGAAAGCCAAGGAAATGCACGAGTGCAGATTGGTGACAGCAGGATTTAATAGGAGGCCTCACTACAGAAGTAGTGAAGGGCTGAGTCAGAGAGACTACAGCGGCGAAAGGAAAAAGTTTTAGGGTTCTATAGTAATCAGTCTTCAGCCAAGCGGATGTTCCCAAGGATCTGGACAGGACGCAGGTGCAAGATTTCCATCTCTTGGTTAGCGGGACTTGAGCCCCGTGGATGTTCTCAGGGTCTGGACAGGATGTTTTCCAGCCCCTCTCTGGGCCTGCGATTTCTCTAAGAATTAAACTCAAAATATCACAATTAGTTTTCTTGTTTCTGCCTTCTCTACACTTTGTTCCTTGAAAGCACTAGCATTGAAAATAATGTGATTGAACTAGTCTGGAGGTAAAAAGCCACATGGAATTTTAAGATGTGTGTGTGTGGACTTTCAAATAGTAACTCACGGCAAGCGTGAATTCACCTCAGAGTGGTGAACCTTCAGCTGGTCAAACCAGACGGGCAGATGGGGTTCCCCTGCTGGGTCTGCACAGAAAGGAAGGCCAGGAAAGGGGAGGAAGAACATGGATTTCCCTCAGTGCCTGCTCCCGGCTCCAGGTCACTCCCCACTCTCCTGGGACAGGTGAGCAGTGACACAGATAACCCCAACTTTAATGATGGACACAATCATTTTTTCTATGACCACTTGAGGTTGCTTTCATACACTGGGCTTTTCTGGAGAGAGATTGTCTTTTGTTTAGATAGTGTCTTTAAAAAAATAAGTTGGGTCATTTTGTAACTCAGTATGAAAATTCACTAACACAGGGCAAACCAGTAGCAGGAATTCTTAATGTCTCTTTTTATATTCAAGGTGTCTCTCTCTTTTTTATATAAAATACCAGAAGGGAGAAAATTATCTTTTCTAAGAGAAATACTTCTGTTCATTTGGCCTTTCCCATTACTCCCACCCATAGCTTATTTCCCCGGGGCCTACAGCTATCAGTATCTTTGGCTTGTTTTTCAAAGTGAAACGTCAGGCGATGCCCAAGGCAAAAACAAAAAAACAAAAAATGTCACTGCTTACTCAGCGTGTAAGTGAATGTTGAGTGCCTTCCGTTGTCAAACACAGTAAAACTGAGTCCCAGTCTTTCTATACCCCCAGCCCTCGGGCATGGAGGAGCTCTATCTGGAAGCCACTGGTCGTGAAAAGGTTAGACCACAAAAATGTACGACCGCCAACAAGTGTATGGTAAGATGCTCAGCCGTCATTAATAAGGAGATACCACTTAACACCTGTCTGATGGCCACTATCGACAAAGAAACACAGAAAATAACTACTGTAGGAGTGTGTAAATTGACTTTTTTTTTTTTTGTAAATTTTACAGGTGTTTGGCAGCCCTCAGGGCAACTAGGCGAGCAGTGCTGAGTTTCCTAAAGGAGCCGTCAGTAGGAGGGGAGCCTTGTTATCCTAAGACTGGTGCTGGGTTCAGGTCCCTCTCATTACCAGGGTTTTGTTTCACCATTCTTGCTGCTGTTTAGGTTCTTACCTTTGTTCGATTGGTTTTGGGATGCAGACAGGGCATTGGAGCTCCCCAGGGGAGGAAGGATGGAGGACTGCCCAGGTGCAAAAGGAAGTTGGGAGTCTGTTGATGTTTCAGCGGTTTACTTATTTATGTTCCTTTATACCCACCTCTTTTCACCAAGGCGTCTTTGCGGCTGTGGCTCAGGTTCAGCAGGGAGCAGGAATATCAATTGTCCTGCCAGCCCTGCTAAGTAGGAGCCTGCAGAACAGACAAATGGCTAATAGAGCACAACCCTGATTCCCATCCAAGAAGCTCACTGATGAAGGTCAAGTGTTCCCATCCATGTCCATCCGCAGCCTTAAGTGATGGGGACAGGCAGTGGAAACGCATGGCCAGGTGATTGTGGCTTGTAAAATGGGACATGTAGATCCTGGTGTTCTGTGTGCCTTTCTATGTGATCTTGTTTCTTATGGAAAATTTTTTCAGGTTATTTTATCTGTTTCACATTTCTTTAGCTACTGGATCAATTAGCAAGACAGAGTCTCATGCTAGCCCCTGAGAGAACTGTCCCCTCCTGCGGACGGAGGCCCAAGTGCAGTCACTGAGCTGTGCCAGGCTTCGCAACCCATGGTGCCTTGCACAGCGTGGCATGAATGAATGAGTGAATGAACAAATGAATCAGTGCTAGAAAGGAAATAGAATCAGGCCCTGCCTTCAGGTTATGATCTATTAGGAAAAAGAGAAAAAGGAACCAAGCACTCCTATAACTGAAGGGACTTGAAAATAACTGGCATAAGAACATAGTACATACACACTCAGATGAAGAGGGTGTAGAGTAAGCCATGTGGTGTGGGAGATGTTCTAAAAGAATTCCTTCCAGTCTTCAGCATTCCAGTATGAAAATTAATTCTTTTAACTAACTGCAGCATCTTTTGCTTATATTTATACTAAACAGCCCCATTTATATATTAGTATATATAAAAGATATATATAATGTATATTACTGTATAAGGTGACTGCATCCTAAGAAAGAACCACCATATTGACCCAGTAGACCTGGTTGCTTCCATTTAAGAGAAGGTACGAAATAAACTCAATTCATAAAAGAAAGTAGTATTGATCCAGCTGATTCTGAGGCAGATCTCATGGGGGTATGGGTGTGCTTGAAAAATAAAAAGCTAGAACTAAGCCTTTAATACCTCCCAGCAAGCTGAACGTTCAGTCTGGACTGCTGATCGGGGTGCAACAAGAGCTGGTCCATTATTTTCACCTCTACTTCCAAGTGAAGAATAAACAAGTTTCCACCGGAATTTTTTTCTCCCTTAACCTTTTCATCATCCGTCTCCTCTCTCTGATCTTTCCTCAATCCACCAACCCCAGAAAGTGGGTTCTTCTGCTTTGGAACAAGACTGGTGGGAAGGGAGCCCTCCAGAGAGGGGAAGACAACCACAAACTCCACAAACTTTGCTCTTGCCAGAAACCTGAGGGGAGGAAATACAGGGAAGTATTGATTCTGATGCCAGAGTCGAAGAATGAACTTCACAAACACTCCAAGTAGGAGAGCAAGTGAGAGGCTTTTATTTAGATATAAAGTGAGAGGACAGAGCTGCTGGCTCACACCAGGAGGGGACAAGAGAGCCCGTGGTGGTGCATTGTCTAGGGGATTTATAGGCAGTTGAGAGACAACAGGCTAGGGATGCAGACCTGCTAAATGGTCCCCAAATGTTCATCTTTGAAAAGACACTAAGTTTCTTATCAGTCTTCCAGATTATTTTGCAAAGTTAACACAAGAAATTTATTGCTTTGATTCTCTCCTAGAATAACAGCTTCTTGGTTTGAGGGCACATCAATCAAGACCACCTGTCCTGCTCCCAAGGTGGACTGAGTTATTGTCTGTTATGTTAAGAAACCTATTTTTTTCTTTTTGGGTATTAAAATGCAACCTTATCTTTAAGATGGAATCTTTCTTGTTTTTACTATGTTGTTTGTGACTGGGCTGGCTTGTTATATTAAATCCCTAGTTTATATATTACTTGATTAGGGACTGGAGGAGGAAAAGCAGCATCTGGGTGAAGTTAAAGAAGATAAGCTGGGCCTTTCAGCAGGCTAAAGTACATTTTATAATACCCTCATTTAATTGACACAATGAAGACATGGGCTATGCTGAGGTATTTTCTTATCTGGGTGATGTTCAAACATTCCAGGCCAAGTTACTCCTGGCTTTTAGTTTTAACTAATCTCACTGAAGAATGCTTATATTCCTAGTTTTAATATTTTACCTTGGAGAATTAATGTGACTGACTTTGCTTAATCGTTTAATATGGAGTTTTGGTAGGGATCTTTTTCCAGAGGCCCTCACCCTAGGCTAACTACACCCACAGTCCCTGTCTCAATTCAGTCTTACCAAACTCCTGCCTAATAGATTCCTCCTGCCAAGAAAGCATTTATAGGATTTATCCTCACTCCATGACCTCCAAACCAGGGGCATATTCCTACGGCAGGAACACGGCCTGTCCATCCTCAGTGGTCTCAGGGCTCCTCGCCACCTTTGGGAGCCAGTATGACAAGGAAAGGGGAAGAAAGGACCCCTGTCCCCCAATAACCTGCTCAAAGGATGCCACAGTCCTGAGATGCCTTCTGTATTGAGGGTCATCAGCTACTGGGACAGAACTATTTGAAGAGAATAGTTCTGAGCCAAACTCCTGGGATAGAAATTAAGAAAGGATATATCCTAAACCTCAGTTTTGAAAATGTTCCTACTGTTATTCTGTAACTACATTGATTCCCAAATGGTACCCTAATGGCTGCTCCGGGTTTAGATAACTTTTACTGATTTAAACAAAATAATACCTATTCGTCATAGAATATCTCAAAAACAGAAATAATCAAAAGAAGGAAAAGAACTCTTCCTTCCTCTTTTGAAAACCCTTTTCTTTTGGAACCTGCTTTTTTCATTTGCCAATATTTTTAGAAGACCTGCCCTTGATATTAAATATCCTCTATATGTCATTTTTCATGACTGCTTAGCCCTTTGCTGTATAAAGTTATCATTTAACCAACCTCCTATTTGGACTGTTCTTGTTTTCCTAATAACAGTGAAAAATACTACAAAAATATCCTTGTTAGTTATATCTTCCCATGTATCTTTGTTTATTTCCTTAGGATAACTTTGAAAAACAAAACTTTCTATTGTCACGTAAAGATGGACAAAGGCAGGGGAGTCTTATGTGCCTAGTTTGGGGACCTACCCTTGGGGGAGAAAGTAAAATTTTTGTTGAAGTGTCTTTTCAAATAGCCAAGCATTTAGGAGCCCTGGCAGAGACTGGGTGGACTGATGAGAAGTGCCCAGAGATGAGAGTGGGCGCCGAGGCAGAAGGCCAGGCTGTCTGCACCCCCAGCAGATGCCTCAGGCTCTGCTCACCCCTCGGGCTTGAGCACAGGAGGAGTCCCCGCAGGACTGGAAAAGAGAACACAGGCCAGACCGACAACTGCCCCATGTTTACGTGCATGTACAGTTTGTTCTACTTCTATTGGCCCTTCCAGTTTGGTTAGTTTGCTTTTAAACAGGACCAACAGTGTTTCTCAAAGAAGCAGAGGGCTGTGTGTGTTCTCACAGCCCAGCGCCAGGCCAGGCTGAAAGCCGTAAGCCTTCCCCGCTGACTCACAGGTGGCTGCGCGTGTGTCTTGTATTCGTTGAGGAAGAGCAGTTGGTCGGGAGCAGGCCCACGCCCATGATGCCACAGCATTACTGTGGCTTTCTCCCGAAGTGCTCTGGGCAGTATGAGCTGTTTACACACTTTGAAACTGAGTGTTGGCAAAGTTCACTTGCCAACAGCAGAACTGGCAGCACACTGAACACTGACTTACTCCCAGAACCACAGCAGGCCAATGCTCAAGATGCGGACTGGTGTCACTGGGAGGCTGTTGGCCTCTGTCTGCATAAGGATCACCTGGCATGGCAGAATTTGGAGACCCACCCCTATTAACTTATGGGTGAAAGTACTTGCATCTGGGGAACCTGCTGAATTGGTAATATTTGAGGAAACCGCTAAAGCCCGTGTTAACTAGTTATCTCTCATCCTGGTAACAGTGCCTTAACCTGTAAATAGGTGCTGTTTCTTTGAGAAAGTCCTTACAAGATGCTGTTTTCAGCAGGAAGGACTCTGAGAATTCCATCAGATAACCACAGATGAGACCCATGAGAGTATCGTCCCCACACTTTGCTCAGAAATCTAAGACATAAAAGGAATTTCTGGCCATGAGACAAACCTGACATAGAAACAAACATTTCAATTTCCTTGCCTTCTCTCCACTCAGTAAGCCTCCCAGCTGAATAGCTGCAGCCTATGGAAAATCCTCCATGTCCTTTAGTTGCTGTCCAAAGCAGACATCTTTGGCATGTTTAGAAAGAGCTGTCTTGTCTTGTGTGACTACCTCGGATGAGTTGAGAATATTCATTCGTATCCAACCTTCACTTTAAATAGCCATCCTCTTGTTTTTACCAAGACAGACTTAATTTGAAGAGCCTATGGTGTGGAAAAAAAGAGACTAACTAAATGAATCAGAATACTAGTCAATAACATTGATCTAAAACCACCAGGCAATTTAAATATGAGATCTCTAAGGTTCAGACAGGTTTACAGCTAAGGGCAAAAACTATTCAAGGACAAAATTAAGTAAGAAAATGTGTTATACAAACAGAGTTGTAGCACTTAATAAATATGTAATAGCAAGGAAATTTCTTCAGGTGGGAAAAATGGAAAATCTGGATGACTTCTACCTGGTGATACAAGGAATATTCTCTACTGTGAAAGATTTACTGACCTTTTACATAGGTATCATACAGCCTTCATTATCAGTCCCAGTGTATGAAATGGTACTTGAAAAGAGAAATAGTGGCATATTTCATAGGCCAAAAGACCATAAGATCATAGAATGAGCATCTCATTGCCAAGAGCACAAATGTGTGGAAAATTACAGATATCAATTCTGAAATACGTCGATGTTCAGGGAGACCCTGAATACTTGGAGTTCTCATTTTCCTCTTCTGAACTAAATAAGAAAACATTGAGACATCCCTGCAATGTTTCACAGAAGCATTGCATTGATGGTTTTGCTCTGGCAGGTACATTGTTAGAGGAGGTCACCTGGCACCGTCCAGCAAGCTGTATCCTTAGAACTGATGGGTTTTGTTTATCATCAAGTTCAAATAGATCCCCCACCCACATCCAGGACTGGGTGGAGAGGAGATATTAAAGGCTCCTAAGTGCCTTACTGTGAGCTGCTAAAGCATCATGGAATTGCAATGCTGTCTGAAATCATTTGTTACGGGCCACAGCAGATTATAGGAGTAAGTACGGGTCCCTCAACCTTGATTTATGGTGGAAGAACAGCTCAGAGAGTAATTCAGTGAAGCAGGCTGAACAATGTAACAGATGTTAGCCAAGGTATAAACATAAAGTGAAATTTCTAGAAGGAAAAACCTTCATCCATGGGCCTTCGCCCTACATGCCCTGAGCCAAAGATGAGTTTAAGCTCCTCTTGTTGGTCATCTTTGCACTCGTTTGCTGTCTGTAGTGACCATTTCCAGGGAGAAGCAACTTTACTGATCAGACTGGGAATGTGGTGGCAATTACGAGATCCTCCTCATCTTTTGTTTCATAGTGTCTCTTTCTTATCATGTATTATCCCTTAAACAAAGGCAGTACATCCTAAGTGTCAGGAGAAGAGGGAAGGATAAATTAAAATTTAACATCAAAGCCATTATTTATAATTTCCCTGAACCTTTATAGTCACTAGAAATTCCTCAGAATGCCTTAAATCTAAGAACAGAAATCAACAAGACTATTATCTTTGCCATCCATCCTTGGGTGAATGGAGGCCGTAGGACAAACTATTCCTCCAACCCAAAAACAGTGTGGACTGAAAATCTGGTTCACATAAACATGGGAGTAGAGAGGTGAAATGTTACAGAAAGACAAAAAACTGGCAGGAAATCCAGATTTTTATTAGTGGTTTTTTATTCCTGAAGAATAAGAAATACCCCCCAGATGATACAATTTATGTATTATCCAAATTATCTGTAATTTTATATATTTTATATATTATATCTATGTTTATATTTTATATAATATACTTAACATTTTATATATTAAAATTTGTATATATTATCCAAATTATCTCTAATTAATATATTATGTTAACATCAGGAAAAAATATTTTTAATGAACATGTAGAACAAGGAGGGAGAAGATGAGAGGGATTCCAACTGACACATTTCATCTTGATAGCCACTCATAGACACGTGCATATGTGGGAATACGAATTATATATACACAAGGACTTTTAGGCGACTTTTGGGAGAGTTACTGTTTTTCTCCACCCAGGCTTTCCTCCTGAAATGCAATCCATTAAAGTATAAAACACAAAACAATGCCCAAATTAATATACCCTGCATTTAGGAGACATGCCAAAGGGGATGTTACTCTATGAGCTTGGTTACCCATTTAATTTCAGAGCCTCTTTCCAAAATGTCACCTGGGCAAGGCTTTTCCTTGAATTCATTCATTCCTTGAGTCAAATTTGATGCAAGTCTCTTACCTTGCAAGGAACAGTAAGACGGATAAACCACAGTTGTTATCTAGTAGGCAAGGCCCATACAAGTCTACTCCTAAGTTAGTATCAGCTAGCATGCGCTCAAAAGAGAGTTCACAGTGCGTCTTTCATTGAGAGCTTATCGAAGACGACGTCAAGAATGCCTTGAACAACAGGCAGGCTTTTAGGAGGCAGAGAGTGGGGCAATCCAGTCACAAGCAAGGTCAGTGAAGGTGCAGACTTTGGGGGTGAAAGTGAAGGCAGGGAGAGCGGCTTGACTGGAATGTAAGGTGCGTGCCAGAGAAATAGTGGGAGGGCGCAGAGGCCTGCAAGTTAGGCGCAAGCCATGCCCTGGAGACAAGAGGGCGAGACACCCAGAGCAGTGGGCGGGGGCAAGAAGGAGGCGGGAGGCGGGAGGCGGGAGCCGCCACAACTACAGCACCAGCACTGGGGTGCTGTGGATGAGCAGACACCGGGCTGGAGCGCAAAGGAAGTCACAGACACGGGGATTCCCAGTTACCTTAGCAGGGAAAGCGGGGAAGCTCGCCTCCTGAGTGAAGGACGACCAGAGGAAGGAAGCGGGGGGTGGTGGGGGGGGGTCAAGATGGCGGCAGATTTAGGGCAAATGACAAGCTCATCATTACAGAACCCAAGACGGCCCATGGGCCTTCTAAAGGCAGCCTGCTGCCCTGCAGAGTCTGGGCCGGCGCAATTACAGGCTCACCAGGAGATAGCCCTGTTTATTTGCTTCTCCTCGGGCAGTTCCATGCCGGAACTTCCCCAGACGGCTGGGCTAGATAGATACCTAGGAGAGAAGATTCTACTGCCCCAACACCCAGCTTAACTATCTTCAGAGGAGAATTTATTTGTGGATAATCTAAATCATCCTGCCCCAACCTCTCTTCCTTACCGGTTAAGATAACACACAGAGCATGTAACAGTCACCCTCACTCTCTGGTTCCTTGTACGAAGGCCCATTCGCTGACCAGTCAATATTGCAACTTTATATCCTGTGGATGGGGGTTTGGTCTGTATATTATGTAAAGATTGATAAGCAGTTACCTACCTATTTAGCTAGTGAAGCAAAATGTCCTTAAAGTATTTTCATTGCCAGTTAATATATTTAATATTTAATATTCTAAACCAACATGCAATATATGACTTTTAAATTAGTCCATATATGTGTTCATTTGGGAAGGACATTTTATTAGCATATTTAGATGCCATCTCAAGAGTAAAAGTGGCATAATTCTATTAACAAAAACTAAGAATCATTATCTTTTTTTCTTTTTTTTTTCATTTTGTTTTAATTAATCTCATTAATCTACAATTACATAAAGAACATTATGTTTACTAGACTCCCCCCTTCACCAAGTCCCACCCACAAACCCCATTACAGTCACTGTCCATCAGCATAGTAAGATGCTGTAGAATCACTACTTGTCTTCTCTGTGTTGCACAGCCCTCCATATGCCCCCCCATATTATACATGCTAATAGCAAGGCCCCCTTTCTTTTTCCCCACCCTTATCCCTCCCTTCCCACCCATCCTCCCCAGTCCCTTTCCCTTTGGTAACTGTTAGTCCTTTCTTGGGTTCTGTGATTATGCTGCTGTTTTGTTCCTTCAGTTTTTCTTTGTTCTTATACTCCACATATAAGTGAAATCATTTGGTACTTAACTTTCTCCACCTGACTTATTTCACTGAGCATAATACCCTCTAGCTCCATCCATGTTGTTGCAAATGGTAGGATTTGTTTTCTTCTTATGGCTGAATAATATTCCATTGTGTACATGTACCACCTCTTCTTTATCCATTCATCTACTGATGGACACTTAGGTTGCTTCCATTTCTTGGCTATTGTAAATAGTGCTGCGATAAACATAGGGATGCATCTGTCTTTTTCAAACTGGGCTGCTGCATTCTTAGGGTAAATTCCTAGAAATGGAATTCCTAGGTCAAATGGTATTTCTATTTTGAGCTTTTTGAGGAACCTCCATACTGCTTTCCACAATGGTTGAGCTAATTTACATTCCCATCAGCAGTGTAGAAGGGTTCCCATTTCTCCACAACCTCGTCAACATTTGTTGGTGTTTGTCTTTTGGATGGTGGCCATCCTTACTGGTGTGAGGTGATATCTCATTGTGGTTTTAATTTGCATTTCTCTGATGATTAGGGATGTGGAGCATCTTTTCATGTGTCTGTTGGTCATCTGAATTTCTTCTTTGGAGAAGTGTCTGTTCAGATCCTCTGCCCATTTTTTAATTGGATTATTTGCTTTTTGTTTCTTGAGGTGCATGAGCTCTTTATATATTTTGGATGTCAAGCCTTTATCGGATCTGTCATTTATGGATATATTCTCCCATACTGTAGGATACCTTTTTGTTCTGTTGATGGTGTCCTTTGCTGTACAGAAGCTTTTCAGCTTGATATAGTCCCACTTGTTCGTTTTTGCTTTTGTTTCCCTTGCCTGGGAGATATGTTCATGAAGAAGTCACTCATGTTTATGTCCAAGAGATTTTTGCCTATGATTTTTTCTAAGAGTTTTATGGTTTCATCACTTACATTCAGGTCTTTGATCCATTTTGAATTTACTTTTGTGTATGGGGTTAGACAGTGATTCAGTTTCATTCTCTTACACGTAGCTGTCCAGTTTTGCCAGCAACATCTGTTGAAGAGACTGTCATTTCCCCATTGTATGTCCATGGCTCCTTTATCATATATTAATTGACCATACATGTTTGGGTTAATGTCTGGAGTCTCTATTCTGTTCCACTTGTCTGTGGCTCTGTTCTTGTGCCAGTACCAAACTGTCTTGATTACTGTGGCTTTGTAGTAGAGCTTGAAGTTGGGGACCGAGATCCACCCCACTTTATTCTTCCTTCTCAGGATTGCTTTGGTTATTCGGGGTCTTTGGTGTTTCCATATGAATTTTTGAACTATTTGTTCCAGTTCATAGAAGAATGCTTTTGGTAATTTGATAGGGATTGCATCAAATCTGTATATTGCTTTGGGCAGGATGGACATTTTGATGATATTAATTCTTCCTAGCCAAGAACATGGGATGAGTTTCCATTTGTTAGTGTCCTCTTTAATTTCTCTTAAGAGTGTCTTATAGTTTTCAGGGTATAGGTCTTTCACTTCCTTGGTTAGGTTTATTCCTAAGTATTTTATTATTTTTGATGCAATTGTGAATGGAATTGTTTTCCTGATTTCTCTTTCAATTAGTTCATTGTTAGTGTATAGGAAAGCCACAGTTTCTGTGTGTTAATTTTGTATCCTGCAACTTTGCTGTATTCCTATATCAGTTCTAGTAGTTTGGGAGTGGAATCTTTAGGGTTTTTTATGTACAATATCATGTCATCTGCAAATAGTGACAGTTTAACTTCTTCTTTACCAATCTGGATTCCTTGTATTTCTTTGTTTTGTCTAATTGCTGTGGCTAGGACCTCCAGTACTATGTTGAATAACAGTGGGGAGAGTGGGCATCCCTGTCTTGTTCCTGATCGCAGAGGAAAAGCTTTCAGCTTCTCACTGTTCAGTATGATGTTGGCTGTGGGTTTATCATATATGGCCTTTATTATGTTGAGGTACTTGCCCTCTATACCCATTTTGTTGAGAGTTTTTATCATGAATGGATGTTGAATTTCATCAAATGCTTTTTCAGAGTCCATGGAGATGATCATGTGGTTTTTGTCCTTCTCTTTGTTTAGGTGGTAGATGATGTTGAAGGATTTTCGAATGTTGTACCATCCTTGCATCCCGGAGATGAATCCCACTTGGTCATGGTGTATGATCCTTTTGATGTATTTTTGAATTTGGTTTGCTAATATTTTGTTGAGTATTTTTGCATCTACGTTCATCAGGGATATTGGTCTGCAATTTTCTTTTTTGGTGGGGTCTTGGCCTGGTTTTGTTATTGGGGTGATGTTGGCTTCATAGAATGAGTTTGGGAGTATTCCCTCCCTCCTCTTCTATTTTTTGGAATACTTTAAGGAGAATGGGCATTATATCTTCTCTGTATGTCTGATAAAATTCTGAGGTAAATCCATCTGGCCCAGGGGTTTTTTTCTTGGGTAGTTTTTTGATTACCACTTCAATTTCTTTGCTGGTAATTGGATTGTTTAGATTTTGTGTTTCTTCCTTGGTCAATCTTGGAAGGTTGTATTTTTCTAGGAAGTTGTCCATTTCTTGTAGGTTTTCCAGCTTGTTAGCATATAATTTTTCATAGTAGTCTCTAATAATTCTTTGTATTTCTGTTGGGTCCTTTGTGATGTTTCCTTTCTCATTTCTGATTCTGTTGATGTGTGTTGATTCTCTTTTTCTCTATATAAGTCTGGCTAGAGGCTTATCTATTTTGTTTATTTTCTCGAAGAACCAGCTCTTGGTTTCATTGATTTTTGCTATTGTTTTATTCTTCTCAATTTTATTTATTTCTTCTCTGATCTTTATTATGTCCCTCCTTCTGCTGACTTTAGGCCTCATTTCTTCTTCTTTTTCCAATTTTGATAATTGTGACATTAGACTATTCATTTGGGTTTATTATTCCTTCTTTAAATGTGCCTGGATTGCTATATACTTTCCTCTTAAGACTTCTTTCGCTGCATCCCACAGAAGTTGGGGCTTTGTGTTGTTGTTGTCATTTGTTTCCATACATAGCTTGATCTCTATTTTAATTTGGTCATTGATCCATTGATTATTTAGGAGCATGTTGTTAAGCCTCCATGTGTTTGTGGGTCTTTTTGCTTTCTTTGTACAATTTAGTTCTAGTTTTATACCTTTGTGGTCTGAAAAGTTGGCTGGTAGGATTTCAATTTTTGGAATTTACTGAGGCTCTTTTTGTGGCCTAGAATGTGGTCTATTCTGGAGAATGTTCCATGTGGACTTGAGAAGAATTTGTATCCTGTTGCTTTTGGATGTAGAGTTCTATAGATGTCTTTTAGGTCCATCTGTTCTAGTGTGTTGTTCAGTGCCTCTGTGTCCTTACTTATTTTCTGTCTGGTGGATCTGTCCTTTGGAGTGAATGGTGTGTTGAAGCCTCCTAAAATGAATGCATTGCATTCTATTTCCTCCTTTAGTTCTGTTAGTATTTGTTTCACATATGCTGGTGCTCCTGTGTTGGGTACATATATATTTATAATGGTTATATCCTCTTGTTGTTCTATTGATGGTGTCTTTTGCTGTACAGAAGCTTTTCAGCTTAATATAGTCCCACTTGTTCATTTTTGCTGTTGTTTTCCTTGCCCGGGGAGATATGTTCAAGAAGAGGTCACTCATGTTTATGTCTAAGAGGTTTGTGCCTATGTTTTCTTCCAAGAGTTTAATGGTTTCATGACTTACATTCAGGTCTTTGATCCATTTTGAGTTTACTTTTGTATATGGGGTTAGACGATGGTCCAGTTTCATTCTCCTACATGTAGCTGTCCAGTTTTGCCAGCACCATCTGTTGAAGAGACTGTCATTTCGCCATTGTATGTCCATGGCTCCTTTATCAAATATTAATTGACCATATATGTCTGAGTTAATGTCTGGATTGTCTAGTCTGTTCCATTGGTCTGTGGCTCTGTTCTTGTGCCAGTACCAAACTGTCTTGATTACTATGGCTTTATAATAGAGCTTGAAGTTGGGGAGTGAGATCCCCCCTACTTTATTCTTCTTTCTCAGGATTGCTTTGGCTATTCGGGGTCTTTGGTGGTTCCATATGAATTTTTGAATTATTTGTTCCAGTTCATTGAAGAATGTTGCTGGTAGTTTCATAGGGATTGCATCAAATCTGTATATTGCTTTGGGCAGGATGGCCATTTTGACGATATTAATTCTTCCTAGCCATGAGCATGGGATGCGTTTCCATCTGTTAGTGTCCCCTTTAATTTCTTTTAAGAGTGACTTGTAGTTTTCAGAATATAAGTCTTTCACTTCTTTGGTTAGGTTTATTCCTAGGTATTTTATTTTTTTTTGATGCAATTGTGAATGGAGTTGTTTTCCTGATTTCTCTTTCTGTTGGTTCATTGTTGGTATATAGGAAAGCCACAGATTTCTGTGTGTTGATTTTGTATCCTGCAACTTTGCTGTATTCCGATATCAGTTCTAGTAGTTCTGGGGTGGAGTCTTTAGGGTTTTTTATGTACAGTATCATGTCATCTGCAAATAGTGACAGTTTGACTTCTTCTTTGCCAATCTGGATTCCTTGTATTTTTTTGTTTTGTCTGATTGCCGTGGCTAGGACCTCTAGTACAATGTTAAATAACAGTGGGGAGAGTGGGCATCCCTGTCTAGTTCCTGATCTCAGCGGAAATGCTTTCAGCTTCTCGCTATTCAATATAATGTAGGCTGTGGGTTTTTCATAGATGGCCTTTATTATGTTGAGGTACTTGCCCTCTATTCCCATTTTGCTGAGAGTTTTTATCATGAATGGATGTTGAACTTTGTCAAATGCTTTTTCAGCATCTATGGAGATGATCATGTGGTTTTTGTCTTTCTTTTTGTTGATGTGGTGGATGATATTGATGGACTTTCGAATGTTGTGCCATCCTTGCATCCCTGGGATGAATCCCACTTGGTCATGGTGTACGATGGTTTTGATGTATTTTTGAATTCGGTTTGCTAATATTTTGTTGAGTATTTTTGCGTCTACGTTCAT
This sequence comes from Manis pentadactyla, assembly GCF_030020395.1. Classification (NCBI taxonomy): domain Eukaryota; kingdom Metazoa; phylum Chordata; class Mammalia; order Pholidota; family Manidae; genus Manis; species Manis pentadactyla. Next base: position 61,585,963 of record NC_080025.1, on the reverse strand, counting down.
CAGGGATATTGGTCTGTAGTTTTCTTTTTTGGTGGTGTCTTTGCCTGGTTTTGGTATTAGGGTGATGTTAGCTTCATAGAATGAGTTTGGGAGTATCCCCTCCTCTTCTATTTCTTGGAAAACTTTAAGGAGAATGGGTATTATGTCTTCCCTGTATGTCTGCTAAAATTCCGAGGTAAATCCATCTGGCCCGGGGGTTTTGTTCTTTGGTAGTTTTTTGATTACCGCTTCAATTTCGTTGCTGGTAATTGGTCTGTTTAGATTTTCTGTTTCTTTTTGGGTCAGTCTTGGAAGGTTGTATTTTTCTAGGAAGTTGTCCATTTCTCCTAGGTTTCCCAGCTTGTTAGCATATAGGTTTTCATAGTAGTCTCTAATAATTCTTTGTATTTCTGCGGGATCTGTTGTGATTTTTCCTTTCTCATTTCTGATACTGTTGATTTGTGTTGACTCTCTTTTCCTCTTAATAAGTCTGGCTAGAGGCTTATCTATTTTGTTTATTTTCTCGAAGAACCAGCTCTTGGTTTCATTGATTTTTGCTATTGTTTTATTCTTCTCAATTTTATTTATTTCTTCTCTGATCTTTATTATGTCCCTCCTTCTGCTGACCTTAGGCCTCATTTGTTCTTCTTTTTCCAATTTTGATAGTTGTGACATTAGACCGTTCATTTGGGATTGCTCTTCCTTTTTTAAATATGCTTGGAGTGCTATATACTTTCCTCTTAAGACTGCTTTTGCTGCGTCCCACAGAAGTTGGGGCTTAGTGTTGTTGTTGTCATTTGTTTCCATATATTGCTGGATCTCCATTTTGATTAGGTCATTGATCCATTGATTATTTAGGAGCGTGTTGTTTAGCCTCCATGTGTTTGTGAGCCTTTTTGCTTTCTTTGAACAGTTTATTTCTAGTTTAATGCCTTTGTGGTCTGAAAAGTTGGTTGGTAGGATTTCAATCTTTTGGAATTTACTGAGGCTCTTTTTGTGTCCTAGTATGTGGTCTATTCTGGAGAATGTTCCATGTGCACTTGAGAAGAACGTGTATCCTGTTGCTTTTGGATGTAGAGTTCTGTAGATGTCTATTAGGTCCATCTGTTCTAGTGTGTTGTTCAGTGCCTCTGTGTCCTTACTTATTTTCTGTCTGGTGGATCTGTCCTTTGGAGTGAGTGGTGTGTTGAAGTCTCCTAGAATGAATGCATTGCATTCTATTTCCTCCTTTAGTTCTGTTAATATTTGTTTCAGGTATGTTGGTGCTCCTGTGTTGGGTGCATATATATTTATAATGGTTATATCCTCTTGATGGACTGAGCCCTTTATCATTATGTAATGTCCTTCTTTATCTCTTGTTACTTTCTTTGTTTTGAAGTCTATTTTGTCTGATACTAGTACTGCAACACCTGCTTTTTTCTCCCTGTTGTTTGCATGAAATATCTTTTTCCATCCCTTGACTTTTAGTATCTGCATGTCTTTGGGTTTGAGGTGAGTCTCTTGTAAGCAGCATATACACGGGTCTTGTTTTTTTATCCAGTCAGTGACTCTGTGTCTTTTGATTGGTGCATTCAGTCCATTTACATTTAGGGTGATTATCAGTAGGTATGTACTTATTGCCATTGCAGGCTTTAGATTCATGGTTACCAAAGGTTCAAGGTTAATTTCCTTACTAAGAGTCTAACTTAACTCACTTAGTATGCTGTTACATACACAATCTAAAGATTCTTTTCTGTTTCTCCTCCTTTTTTTACCTCCTCCATTCTTTATATATTAGTTATCATATTCTGTACTTTTTGTCTATCCCTTGATTGACATTGAGGAAAGTTAATTTAATTTTTCATTTGCTTAGTAATTAGCTGTTCTACTTTCTTTACTGTGGTTTTATTACCTCTGGTGACAGCTATCCAACCCTAGGAACACTTCCATCTATAGCAGTCCCTCCAAAATAGACTGTAGAGATGGTTTGTCGGAGGTAAATTCTCTCAGCTTTTGCTTATCTGGAAATTGTTGAATCCCTCCTTCAAATTTAAATGATAATCTTGCTGGATAAAGTAATATTGGTTCCAGGCCCTTCTGCTTCATGGCATTAAATACATCATGCCACTCCCTTCTGGCCTGTAAGGTTTCTGCTGAGAAGTCTGATGTTAGCCTGATGGGATTTCCTTTGTATGTGATCTTATTTCTGTCTCTGGCTGATTTTAACAGTCTGTCCTTATTCTTGATCTTTTCCATTTTAATTACTATGTGTCTTGCTGTTGTCTTCCTTGGGTCCCTTGTGTTGGGAGACCTGTGGATCTCCATGGCCTGAGAGACTATCTCCTTCCCCAGATTGGGGCAGTTTTCAGCAACTACCTCCTCAAAGACACTTTCTATCCCTTTCTCTCTCTTCTTCTTCTTCTGGTATCCCCATAATGCGAATATTGTTCCATTTGGATTGGTCACACAGTTCTCTCAATATTCTTTCATTCTTAGAGATCCTTTTTTCTCTCTGTGCCTCAGCTTCTTTGTATTCCTCTTGTCTAGTTTCTATTTCATTTATTGTCTCCTCAACTGTATCCAACCTGCTTTTAATACCCTCCATCGTGCTCTTCAACGATTGGATCTCCCACTGGAATTCATTCCTGAGTTCTTGGATGTCTTTCTGTACCTCCATCAGCATGTTGATGATTTTTATTTTGAACTCCCTTTCAGGAAGAGTCATGAGGTCCATATCATTTAAATCTTTCTCAGGAGTTGTAGTAATAATTTTACTCTGGACAGGTTTCTTTGGTGTTTCATATTTGTATATGGTGCCCTCTAGTGTCCGGAAGCTCTATTCTGGAGCTGCTCACCCCTGAAGCAATGTTGGGGATCACAGAGGAGCAGTATTTGTGCCTGGGGAGAGGAAAGACCTGTTCCCCGCTTCCCAGCTGCTGTGCCTGTCTCCACTGCCTGAACCAGTGGGCTGAGCACAGAGGTATAAGCTTTTGTCCCTGAGCAGCTGGATACGGATCCCTGCTTTCCACAAGCGGCCAGAATCCCAGTCTCCCCAGGAATTCCACCTGTCCCAGCTTTCCAACCCTGTAATCAGAAGAGTATGATGAAAGCACCATGAAATGTAGGTTTGTGCTCCCAGCACAGATCTCCAGAGCTAGATATTCAGCAGTCCCAAGCCTTCCACTTCCTCCCTGCTCCGTTTCTCTTCCTCCTGCTGTGAGCTGGGGTTGGGGAGGGGCTCGGGTCCCGCGAAGCCACACCTCTAGTATGTTACCCCGTTCGGTGACGTCTGCTCTTTTCTCCAGGTGTATGCAGCCTGGCACCATCCTCTTTCCTGTTGCTCTCTCAGGATTAGTTGCACCAACTATTTTTTCTAATTGTATCCAGTTTTAGGAGGAAGACTCTTCCTCTCCTCTCATGCCACCATCTTTAATCCTCAATCACCCATTATCTTTTTTAATTACAGCTTTTGATTTAGTTATTTCCTGCTCAGCTAATAAGGAGGGTAGCTGTAGCTATCCATAGCTAAGTTTTTTTTTTTAAGTTTGCTCTTTTTATAGCTATTATGAGTTATTTGGTAGGGGAAGTTGATTAAAAGCAACATCCCCAGACCTTTCTATGTTGGCCCCATGACTTGGCCATAACTCAACTTGTCAGAGCTCTGGGAAGAAGTTTAGTCTGGGTTGAAGTTGTTAGTTTCTTCTATTCCATTGTCATAATCTTTAGCCCACAGAGGCCATACTGAAGGCAATTCGAACTGAGTGGTCAACAGTCTCACTTAGGGTGACCCAAGTCATCTCAGCAGTCTTCACTGGGCCTCATACAGGTGACATTCCTATTTCTGGCCCATCTGTGGGATGCCTTCCCTTGGTGTTGAGCTCTTAGTGCCTCAGTTTCTCAACTGTGTGTTCACCATTCAGGTTCTTCCAGGTCCAGAACACCAGACACCATCTGTGTCTCAACCCTGGCTGAGTTCACAGGAACAATGCAAAGCTCCTGAGTGTTCCATAGAGCAAGTACCAAAAGGCTGATATATCAGAACTTAGTATGGGATGGCTGCCAGCAGGGAAGAGCTCAGGAGGAGGGACTGCAGAAGAAATGTCACATTTCCCATCTAGACTGTGAGTTCCATGGGAAGAGGCTGCAGAGCCCCCTGAGTGTGCCTGGAGAGGCGTGCTGCTTGCCTGAAAGCAAAGCACGAGGGGAAGACGGGAGGTCTGTCCGCTCACCAGCGAGCACTCCCAGACCATGTGGCTAATGAGGTGTTGCCATAGCCACCAAATGTTTTCAATTATGGGAAAAGCCAGCTTGTGTCAGAGGTAAGACAGAATGCATCAATTATAGGAAAACTATACTTTGATCTATCCCTGGTTCCAGCTAGGGAAGCTTTTGGGCAAAAATACAGTAGTCAAGGGTGAACTAGTTAGGCAGCTGCCAAGAGTGCAATTAAGTTTTCCCCTCACACTATTTCATGTATTAAGCAGAAAATGGAAAACAGATTGAGAAATAAGCATATGACACTACCACAGCTCTTTCTTTTAAAGAAGAAACCTCAAACCAGTCCTTTTCAAGGGAAGTTGGTCAAATAAATGGTAAAATAGAAAGGTCAAGTGATCTTGAAAAGTTAAGTCATTTCTAATTCATCCAAGCTTATTAATTTTAAAATTAAAGCATGCTTTCACTTGTACCCAGGCTCTTTACTAAGAGGACTACACGAAGTTGTAAATGAAATGGGCTCTGTTCAAATGAATCTTTGATCTCAGATGAAGGCACAGAGGGCTTATCCAGTGTATATACACAACCATAAAATTGTTGACTGGAACTGAGAAGACTCATGAAAATGCCATCCTAATTCAGGTGCTTTCTCTCAAAAGTATATTTCTAAGGAATTTTTCTATGTCTTCATATCAGTTGGTATATAACTCTATTAAAGTGCTTAACAAATTGTATCATTTATTTCTTTAGGAACCCTTCTCCCTTCATTAGAATGTGAGCTCCACAAGGTCAGAAAGAGCAGTTTTTAAATTCATTTTCATATTCCCAATGGCTAGCATGTTGCTCTGCCTTAGGGATATGAATAGGCCATTCAATGTTTGATTGACTGACTGGATGAGAGAATAAAAGTATGAAAGAAAATGAGATCCCCAACCAAAGACCATTATACAGCTATTGCTGTCCTATACAACCTGTGTCTCCACTGCTTAGATGCACCCTCAGGCTTCTGAGGGAGGCTCCCACATGAAATTTATTAGGTCTTAAATTTTCATTTGCATTTGACTTTTATTCCCACATTTAGCAAATGATGACACTGAGTTCCTCTGAATGGTCAAATTGACTTTGCCATTGAGTCTCTGACTCCATCTCTCAGTGGGAGCTTCTCTTTGCCAGACACTACCCATTCCCAAAATAGCACGTTAGTTCCACACAGGCACTGAGGATGTCTGGTTGGCCATTGTATCTTAAGTGCCTACCATCTAATAGTCACTACAAAGACATCTGTCAAATGAGAAAATGAATGAATGATTTCTCAGTCTACTGCCATACCAGTCAGTCTTCTATACTGCTGTGAAGATAAATAGTAAGACAGGAGTGAAAAGCTATACAGAAACTCTGCATTAAGATTTGAGTGGTCACTAGCGTTCGGCAAAAGAGGAAGCTAGAGTTGAAGATATGCTAATGCCGTTGTGGGCAGCTCTTACACCTCTTCCATTCTGTCCCTGGAATGGCAGTGACAATAAGCAACCTGCCTTCCTCGTGGCTATGTTGGGAGAGGAAGAGGGTCTTAACCCCACCCAGGCGGGTGAGTGAGCACACGCACACACACACACACATATGTACTGCTTACAGCAGCAGTGTTTCTACTTAGAAATAATTGATGACGATCTTACAAAGAGAAAGAATGCCCTGGGAACTCTGGGTCCTGAAAAGGGAACATTAATAGTGCAGTAAATTTGGGAGGGAGAAATCACATTATTTTAATGAATGTTTCTCATAAAATAATGGAATAAAGATGTCCTCCTCATAATAGAAGTACAAGTTATGACACAAATTACCCTTTTTTCCCATTTACCTTTAATCAAGTTACCCTGGGAAGATGAAAGAGTAAAAAAATGAGCTTGAACTTGAAAGAGAGATTTATTTATACTTAAGGAATTGACTTGATCCATTATTGCCATTATTCTTTTTGCACTTGCTTGAGGCTAGAGATTGGCAAAAAATCTGACTTAGATCATACCAAAAGTATATCAGTCTCAATTCTTAAGTTTCTGATATTGAAACTTACGCCTCGTGAGTTTTCTGTTTCCTCTCAGAAAATTGTGGATTCCTGAGTCCTAGGGAAGGCAACAAAAATAAGTGCAAGAGTGATTGACCTTCACTCTTTTCCAAACAAATAGCAATGTGAAAAGCTGACCACGAGTCATTGGCTGCACATCTGATAAAACGCCTTTGATTCACCTGACCCATTTAACCATCAGTGCTAAAGAAGGGATGCTTCCAAGACTCTCTGAACCCAGAGCCCTAATCCAGCTTTGTCAGTTATTTCAAGTGGATATAAATGGAGATTTTGATGAATCCTTTCCACCCCGAGAGGTCAAGAGAGGAGCAGTACTTGAAAAATTAATCTAAAACTTAAGTTCCCAGTGCAACCTTCTCTTGAGCTTCAAGGCTGATCTGAAGCTCCTGAGTACAAACTCCACCCACAGCTGTCTCCTCACACTTCCCCAGCCACATGTGGAAACAGCAGGGCTCTCCAGCACGCTTGGGGATATCCAAGGTTGGGTTCAAGTCTCCTGACTCCAAAGCATAGTGTGCTTTTCACTGTATTGTGCTCTACTGACCTGATTCAAAGGCTTTATTCAGTTCACTTAAGGAGATGTAGGAATATGCCTGCATAGTATATAAACTGATGTATTGGTGAAATCCTCAGTCTTGGGGATCTGGCGATTGTGTCTGTCAGCTTCATTTGGCATCTCCAGATCTGGCTCTGGATAAAGCTCACTCATTCAGAGTAATTCCAGGAGATTCAGGCCAATCTGAGGCCTTCAGAGAGCCTTGAGGGAAAGGGTCTTCTTTGGTTGACCAGTGATAACAACAGCATTGACTCCATTTTGCATTTACTTCATTATGACTACGTGCCAGGCACTGTAACGGTGCCTTGAGTTACTGAGCTCTCTCAGACCTCGGAACTCTCTGAGGGAGGTACTTCAATTGTTGTCATGTTATTAAAAAGAAAGCCAAGTCTTAGAGGGTGTTGGATGGCCTTGATCAGGAAGGATGATCAAAGACTGGAACCAGGACAATTTGACTCTAGCCCAGACTTTTAAAACCTATATTTCAACAGTCCAGAGGACTTCATGACCTCTTGGTCAGCCCATAGTCCTCCAGAGACTACTCAGATTCAACCAAAATAAGCTCTCATAGAGAATGCTGTTTCACCTAGCAGCCAAGCCCCACTGGCTGGGAGCTTGTAACATTTGCCAAAACAGGAAAGAATTTCCATTGTAGTGTTACCAAACTATCACATCGTTTCTCTTCAGGTGATTTATCCAAGCATGTAAATGTAGCCAAAGCACATATTCCTCAGCCACTGGAACATGGACAAAGGCCCCATGACCCTGACTCTTTGGAGTCAAGAGCAAACTCTTCAAAGACCTTAATAGAGGAAGAAAGGATAAAGAAAGGAATTAAAACTACTGATGTGAGACAGAAGAAGCCATTTAGGATCCATATCTCCTATACTCAGATGCTTGGAGTACCCATTTTAATGGAATCATCCTCAGCCTTTGAAAACAGCCCCATGTAAAGGGCGCAGCTCCTCTGGCCCAGGCCTTCCTTTCTGACCAGCCCGAGACCAATGCAGGCCGTGTCTGTTGGAAGGCCTCCCCCTGCCCCCACCCCCCCTTCACTGCACCCAGATGGCAGCCTCACCTCTACAGCAGGCCTCAGTGAGTGCCTTGGGGCAGGAAGGCTTACCTATATATAGAAGGCCCATTAAATGAACCACTCAGAGGGACAGCAGCTCATGGAGTCAGTAACTTCCTGCATTCAAGGTGCTGAGTTTCCAGGCTGACAGGAGCCTTAATGAGCAGCCTTGCAGTGCCCTGGCTAGAGGTTGGGAAGCTCCTGGCCACACGAATTTCCTATTATGTTTCTTGTTCAGCCAAATGTGTATCTCTATTGGGAAAGTGCCCTTCCTGTGTTGTGCAAGTTGTTATCTGAGTGCAGGAAGCCTCCAAGGGCGTCACTGTCGGAGGCACAGGACCCCTCCGGCGCCACCGCAGCCTTAAGTAACCCGCTGCAGTCAATGTTGGTGGGTTTTTCTTTCCACAGGGGTTCCCCGTTACAGCACGCAGGCTTCAGACGAAAATAGGCATGGTCTCTGATGCTTAAACAATAGAAGCCTGAGTCACGTTTCTGCCTTCTCCCATCAACACGCCATTCCGCACAGCGGCTGACTCAGGGATCAAATGATGCTCAGGACGCCAGCGGGCGTTCTGCCAGCTGCGCACCCTCTACCCTGGGCACAAAGGCAGCCGGGCTTCTCCGGGAAGGTCTCGTCCCTTTGGAGCACGACCTACGGAAAGACCTCAGAGAGGATTAACTCCTCCCCAGTCAGCCTCTTAGCAGTTAGATCGTTTATTTCAGTGCAACATCAATCATTCATGAGTCCAGGTAACAGTAGGCAAACCTAAAGAGCGCAGACTGCTCGGATTAAAGGTATAATGTGATTCCCATATCCAACTAACTGTTCTAATCACAGCCGCTGGGGAGGCTGAGTCTTCCCTGCCCGAACGTGGGAATCGCCTGCCAGGCTTCATAAAGAGCCCAACTGCGGGGCCTATCGACGCGGTCCACGGTGGTCGGCCCAGGTGCGTCCCCCAGGGTGTCCTGCCTCGCGCCCGGGGCTGAGACCCACTGCTCTACCTCTGCTTGGAGCGCAGGCTGAGGAGCCCCTCATTGCCCGCCGAGGCCCAGATCCGAAGGCGTGTGCGGCAATCGCGCCCACATGAGAGAAGGGTGGAATGGGGAGCCCCCTTCCCGCCCCAGGGCTGAGCGGAGCGGGGTCCGGTCTGGTCTAGGAACCTGCGGTGCGGCCAAGAGGCCGCCTGAGGGCGCTCGTCCTGCCCCCCGGTCCGCGCAGGGTCGCTGAGCTGGCGTTGCGGCTCGTCCTGCGCTGTGGTCTGGGCGGAGGGTGGGAGAGACCTAGAATTGCACCTTTACCCTTCCTTTCTTGCGAGGTGACCCAAAGGAAATGGCTTACATGCGGTACTTTCCTTTGGAAAATATGTACAAAAACAGCTCCCAGCCGCAAGCCCTGAAAGATGGCCCCCGAATACCAACGGGACAATGCGCCGGCTAAAGCAGCCCATTTGCACGGATTATTACTAATGAATATGACCTCCCGGCTGAAGTCTAGTATCTGTGTTACCACGGGGGCACGTGTGCTGGGAGCTGCGCCCTAAATGACTGCCCGCACACTAATGCAGGATTAATCTCCCCACCTGCAGAATGGTATAGGTCGCTAAGAGGGTCATCTCAAAACTGCAGACTGACGCAGGGGGGCCATCAGGTGAGAAATTGGGGATCAACAGAGGTGAGGCTTAGAACCTCTCCCCCCCTGTTTTGAGAGAAATCTTCTGCATCCGTGGATGTTTTATTGCCCCTGTCTAGCTTGGATTAACACATAGTCTACAGGCACACACCTGATCATCTACATTTGCTCTCTTACAACACTAAACTATGTTTTCTACCTTTATCTTGCATCTACCTACCACTTCAGCATTTTATTTAAAAAAATAATAATAATAAGGGAGAAATGTGGGATTCACATATAAACCAAGTATAAAAATCAAACGAATAATCATATTTGACCTGATTGTTTATAGTTCATGATGCGTGATCAAAACCGAAAGTTTCTGTGATGACTGCCCTTGCACTGTTCACCATGTAAGAACTTATTCACTATGTAAGAACTTGTTCACCATGTAAAAACTTGTTCGTTATGCTTCAGAAGATTGGAGACTGTTGAGAATTAGGCTTTGGGTTGATTAATGATTGTGCATTGAGTCCCCTATACAAAATTTTATTGTTGTTAACAACCATATGATCAATAAATATGAGAGATGCCCTCTCAAAAAAATAAAAATAATAAATAATAAATTAATTAATTAATTAATTTAATTTAATTAAATAAAAACTGCAGACTGAGAACAAGTCTCCGGCGATAGCTCTGTGGTCGGGCCCTTCCACAGCAGGTAAGGCCGAAGAATTAGCAATGGCTTAATTACTAATCAGCTGTGGTCTGCAGACTTCAAGGCTCTGTCAGAATGAAGATAGTCCACTGCCCTGGAAGAGCCCCCCACATTTTTCCAGCAATTTCTCCAGTTCATTTGTTTCAAGCACCTTTGAATTCCTCTGGCATAATCATCCTACCTTTTGTCAACACAAAGTGATTGTTTAAACGACTCAATCAGATCATGCCATAGGCGACTATTTCCATTTATTATGATTTATTGCCTGTTTAACACCAATGTGCAAGACACATTGAACAGAAAAGGAAGCTTCAAAATGATTTTTCTTTCTGCTCTGGAGGCCTACAGAATAAAAACAACCTGCTCAGACTGAAGGAAAGATTATCCTCACTGATGAGGATCAGTGACTAAGGACATTTTGGAAAGAGGTTTAATTTTCCAGATGAAAAAGAACAAGACTTTCTCATTGCCGTTGATCCTCCTATTGACCTCAAGCACAGCGTAAATTGATTAAAGAGAGAAAGAACTCCCAGTTTTTCAGCAGGCCTGGAAGAGATCTGTCATGAATAAACCAAAGTCACAAAATCCTATTGAAGGCAGGAATCTGGTATTATTAGTCTTTGATCCCAAGCACCGGCCACATGCTGGCCTTTAGGCTCTGAATAAATACTTATTTAATTGAGTAATTCAAGTGTGAGCAATCAGACTGCTCATTTTCCCCCTAACTAAGTACATGTAGAATTTAGGGAATAGAAGTTTTTTGTAACTCAGCTTTCCAGGGATGAGCCTGTCATCGTTATAGTTTCTCCTTCAAGTTGTTGCCAGGAAAAGAGGGGGAACCAGGTGCTGAGCTGCAGTTCCTGAACCTCATACAGTCTCAGGAATGTGTCAACTGCATAAACAGGCTCCAAGTTGTTCTTTATAAAAACAACTTGTTGGGGAGGAAGAATTTTCCTTCACCCTTCAAGGTTCTTCTAGATGGTCTAAGAACTGGCAGATTAACAGAAGAAAATCAAATTTACATACCTAATGGGGATCCACACAGACATGGGACTCCAAAGTAGGCAAAATGAGGTATATATATATATATATATATATATATATATATATATATCATCCTGGACTAAGGAGAAGAGGGTAGAGGTCTGGGACTTCAAAGGAAAGAAAGTCAATTCACAGGAATATAAAAGAGTAAGTGTTTGGTAAACAAATGTTTGCTGGGCCACATGGAAACAATGGGACGTAGAGAGGAATTTTAGCAGACTTTGCTAAATTCCTCCCTGTCTACCACACTTAGGTCATATTATACTGTTGTAGTTCTCTACAGTGATAGCTCTTTTCAGGGAGCAGGTCCTCTATCTAAATTCTTTCAGGCTGGTGGGAGGAAATCAGAGTTTCTTTTGAGTTTTTTGGGCCTTCATTGTTCTCAGCTCGACATAATCTGCATGTCAAAGTGGCACGTCTTGAGGCCCTCTGCCCTTGGCCTCTATACTAACTTGGTAAAAATTCCAATAATAAGTGAAAATTACACATCAGTTAAAATCATTTGTAAAATTTCAAAAGCACTGTTAACACATCATTCAGATACCTTCTCTCCAGTCAAACCAGAGACAGACAAGAGATTCTGTCCTGTCTGAATGGTCCCACAGTGTTAACTGTGCCAGTAACAGGCATGAGTTATGCTTAGTTATAACACCCACTAAATTAACCAAGGATCTTCCTTCAGGATTTAAAAACAAAAGTCAGCCTGTAAAGCACAGAATTTCTTAATCTTCCTGGAACTATCATTCACTTCAGCGACCTGAACAAAATTATTACTTCTTTTCCTCAACTTCAGTAAACTGCCCCCTACAGTTGACAAAATGATCTCACAAGCTTAAACTGAATCTTTTGGAGGAACTGTGATCTGTGATCCTCAAAGTGGGGAGGTTAGAATGTTAACAAGCTTTGAGGTGATACCAGTGCTGGGGCCCATCAATGACACTTTGAGTAGCAGAGTTTTAGTAGCAATTCAAAAAAAAATTTCCTTACCGATTTTACATACTGTTTAATATTAAGTTTTTTCACTTACCAGTGCAATAATACAATTTAACCAGACAAGAGTGCATAACATCAAAGATGTTACATGTAGATATAGACATATAGTCACATATGTAGACATAGATACATGTACTGATACCTCTACCCTCCTAGGTTTTTCTGGTTGATCTAACAATCAGGTTGACATGAGACAGATTAACAGGAGGACAACAAATTTAATTAACTACATACCAGGGCCCCATGAGAATATGAGACTCACAGGCAGCCAGACAGGTGAGGCTCATATGCTCCCCGAGCTGAGGAGGGGGGTAGGGGTGGGAGACTTCAAAGGGAAGGAAGCCAGCACACAGGGACATGAGAAGAGCAAGTGTCTGTAAATAAATGTTTGCCATGCTTTGAGATGTCTTTATTATATAAAACAAAATTATCTTTGGTGATAGCTCTTCCTAGTGCAGGCTCCCTATCTATCTAAATTCTTTTGGGCAGTGAAGGGGGAGATAAAAAGGAAAACTTACAGAGTCTTGTTTCTTAAAAATAGTCAACCTAAAATAATCCTCATGGTAAGAAGACACATTTGCTCCCTTACAGTCCAATACATATGCATCTATTTCAAATAGCCCATGTCTCTCCACATTTCTCTAAATTATTAAAGTTGGCTGTGGTTCCACTTTCAAGAAAGGGGAATGAATGATCTCTGACTGACCTATTCATTCTTCATTCCACTGGTATTTATTGAACACTTAGTATGTGCCCAGCACTTTGTTAGCAACCAAAGTTGCAGCTGCTAACAAGACAGATCATAATTCCTGTTCAATAGAAATGCACTCTAGGAGCGAGACACACAAATAAATTGTAGGAAATGCTGTGAAAGAAGCCACATTGCTAAAGTAGAAAATCACCACTTTGGACGGTGGGTGGAAAGGCCTCTGACGAGGTGACATCGAAGCTGAAGGATCTGCTCCTGGGAGGTGATGGGGGGCCAAGTGTTGAGGCTGTAAACATGTAAACAGCCCTGGAATCAGTTCCTACTTTCAGCAAATGTCTACTGAACAGAGGTGGCTGCTGCACAAGTTTGGCTTCATATCTGAGTCTGCATCACTGCTGACAATCCACCAATGTCCCCTCTGCCCCACCTGCCAGTACCTCCTCCCAGGCAGCCTCACTCCCGGGGGGCTGCTGGCACACGACCGCTTTTCTACAGGTGCACAAGCCTGTAAAACCTGAGGCCCTGATAAAGCAGAATCCACAGGGAGAGCCAAATAGAGTTCCTAGTATTTCTTCTCAGTTATCTTATTTCTGAAGAAATGATTCCCATGAAAAGCCATACCTTTTGCTAAAATGAAATTAAACCTGCTTGCAATCAGTCATTACGTATGAGACCTAAATGCAACAGAAATTGATACCTATTGGTTTTTTGCAAGAAATAAAGGAAAGTTCTGAGGTTTTGTTTTCAGAAATAAAAATTCATAGGCAGCCTTTATCAGAACCCAGAACCCTTACCTCTCCTTTCAAGGTAAGGCAAACTCACTACCTGCCCCACCCCAGCCCCGCCCAGCCCACCTTCTGTCTTTAGTGGGTCTCCCAAATGTTGTCAAGTTCTGACTCCTGGCATTCCCTCCCTTCCTGCCTGTATGCATCTGCCCCACACCTTCCCTCACACACCCTCAGACCTGTAGCCTGAATGTGGATGAGGCCTCGGCTGGTTCCAAGTAGCACCCTCATTTGCTCTTTATTACCAAAACAGGGGAGATGCAGGAGGCTTGCACATCCCTGTGGTAGGAAGTAATGTTTGTCAGCATTATCAGCCTCCTGACATGGAAAAAAGGGATCCAGTAACCAGGGACATGTGACTGGAGAGAAGGACCCAGCAGCCCTCCGGGGCCTAAGTTCAGAGAGAGGCCTGAGATGCCAGCTGGGGCGAGCTCTGGGGCCCCTGCTTGCCCTTATGACAGCTCTTTTCATCTGGATGCCCCCGGGGCCCTGGGCCCTTCTCAGGTGGATCCTCCAGGCAGAGGATCCCCAGGATCTGTAACTGTTCCTCCTGCTCCAGGGCAGTGACTGTGCTCAAGGCACCTGCTGCAGGATGGATGGGAAAGGCACAGGGAACCCACATTCTCCTTTTGCTTCTCATGGGAACTTCAAATAAGAGTCACATACAAGCTGAAAGGATGGAAGGGGACAAGCCCTGGACAAGCCTGATAATCTCTATGAGCCTCAGTTCTCTCATTTGGGTAATGAAGATAATGACAGCAACGGTATCACTGATTTCTTATGAAATTAAAATGCCAGAATGCAGACACAACATTCAGCATAATAGTAAGTGCCCAGCAAATGGTTTTTCTATCATTATCCTTATCATTTACAAGTGCTTCTTATGGGCCAAAAACTGTAGAAGATGCTCATTTAACTTTTACAAAAGTCTGGGTAATTTAAATTTACGTAACAGATTTCTGAGGTAGAGATTATATGACCGAGGCTCAGAGAAGGTGAGCAATTTGTCCAAAGCCCACAGCTGGTCAGTAGAAAAGCTGGGATTTAAATGTATATTAAAATTGAAACTCTAGATTTCAGTTCTCTGTCTCATGTCTGCTCTTCATGAATGCTGACATAGTAAGTCAGGCTCGAGCCCGCCAACACCTGCAGGACGGGCTCACTGTCCTTGTCCCGCAAGCAAACGAGCTCATGGTCACCTCCTCTCTCGTCGCCTCACATCCTGGGTCTCAGCCGGGGCTGCCTATATGAGTCCCCGCAGACTCAAGCACAGAGCATAGAACTTGAACAAATGAATGAGTGTGTGAATGTATGAATGCAGGGAAGGCAGAATCATGTGACGGATTCTGGAAAGTAATGAAAAAATTTGAGATGTATGAAAGTGACAGATTTTGAGTTTTTTCTCTTTTCAAGGTAGACAAGAGCTGGACATGATTCAAAGCAGAAAAGAAGCAACAACTTGAAAGAAAGACTAATTACTGAGGAAACAGAGCAATATTGCTGTTAACAGCAAACTGATAGTCTAGTTTTTAGATAAAGACCATTTCCTCAGGGAGGCTTCCCTTCACCCCTCAGTGAGGTTAGCACCCCATTAAATACTTCTGCAGGAGCCTTTACTTTTCTTTCTTAACTTTCCTTTGGATGAAGCATCACACATGGAATCACTTATTCTCCAACTACCTCATGTAACAGGCTCTGCAGGAGCAAGGATGTCATCTTGTTCATGCTCCGTTCTCAGCAGCTAACACAGTGCCTGGTACACAGAAGATGTTCCATAGATGTTAATTAAATGAGAGACTAATCGTATCTCTGCCCTGAGAGTGATGGCCCTTCTGCTTGCCAATACCAAGAAGAGAAAATTTTCACCTCCTGATAAAACAATCTAAAACAAAAGACACTCTGCCTGAAGCAACATACATTTAAAAAGTTTTAGTTTAAGTGTAATTTCTTTGTGTCATGAATAGACTCACCTGTTAGATGAGGAGGCGGGAGCCTGCTTGTCGCTCTCCTGCTTCACATCCTCCCCTTTGTCTTTAGGGGGAGTTCTCACTGTCCAGCCAGCACTCAGATCCCCCCACAGCCTGCTTTCCCAGCCTCCCCTCCCTTCACCTCATGCAGGCCTCACCGTTCTCACAGCAACCCACTGAGCACTTGCTGACCCCACTTTCTGGAGTACTCTTCTGTACTTTCTGCATCTAATGAGCTCTTATTCTCCCTTCAAACTCAAACTAAAACCTTCCCAAGTCCCAAATACAGAACCATCTTTTCTCTCCCTGACCACCCTGCAGCAGTCCAGAAATCTGAGATGGTCTGTGATTCCTTGGGGCATAACTGTGTCTCGTTCCTCTTTACCTCCACAGTGCCGCATGTTTTCTAGTGAAAAGAAATACAAGAAACCCTTGGGTCCTCCTTGCCTAGTCTCTTCCTCTCAAACACCACAGCCGGTCCGTCAGCAGGGCCAGTATAGTCTGTCTTCAAAATACATCTGAATCCAGCCCCTTCCCCCCACTTCCCTCCCTGCCTCCCCATCTAAGCCACCATCCCTTCTTGCCTGGGCTACTGCACTGGCCTCCTGACTGGCTCCTTGATTCAACCTGTAATCCACTCTGCACATGGCAGCCATGTGGCCGTGTCCTTCCTCTGCTCGAGGCCATCCAGTGGCCTCCAGTGCACTTAGAATGAAGTTCAAACTCCTTCCTGAAGCCCTGTGGGCCTCACACTGCCCACTCACCATCCCTCCCACACAGCGAGGCCTCTCTCTGCACTTTGGCCCGTGTGACTGGCCCCTCGGCATTCATGTCCCTGCTCAGTGTCACCCCATCAGAGAGGCCTTCCCGGACCACCTTATCTACAACAGCCCCCACATTTCCCTCCATCTCACCTTATTTTCTCCATTGTACTGATCCATATGGGATTTGTTATGATTACCTATTTGTATATCAATTTTCTCACTCTTCCACTGAGACAGTAAGGTCCTTGAAGACAGGAATACTGCTTTCCTCACAGGTGTATTTTCAGTGTGTAGACCTGTATAACACAAACTGCAGGTGCTCAGTAAATATTTGCTGAATGAAAATAAAAGGTTTCTGCCAGGTATCTGCCAAAGATGGCAGAAGGGCAGGTCTGGTGCTTGATGGCCAAAGCCACTTCTGGGCTACCAGGCAGTACTCATCACAACCAGGCTGGAAGGCAATGGTTTTACGCAGTTAGGGTGTGAACGTTTCTGGCAATTTCCACAGAAACAAGTACCTGGCCTTCCTCAGCAAGTGTATGAACACCAATGAGTTGCATGGTGCCTACCGCATCAGGCTCCAGGTGTATATTGTGGAAGACAGTGGAGGCATGATGCCCGTTAGACCAGCAGAGGCCAGGCTGCCTCAACCACCTCAGGGTTTGAGGGGACCCTGCCAACCTTGGCAAAAAAAGCAGGTGGTGGTTTCTGCTGCCCTCAAGGTTGTGTCTCTGAAGCCTCCAGGAAAGATTGTCCACCTGGGGCATGTGGCCCGCGAGGTTGGCTGGAAGTACTGAGAGGTGACAGCCAGGGAGGAGGAGGAGGAGGAGAAGGAGAAGGCTGAGATTCATTACTGGAAGTAAGGTCAGCTCACGAGCCTACGGAAACAGGCTGAAAAGAACGTGGAGAAGAAAACTGACCAATACACAGAGATCCTCAAAACCCAGAGACTCCTGGTCTGAGTACAACAAAGATGTTATTCTTCATGCTTGGCCCAACCTGGCCTTTCTCCATCACCCCCTTGGGGTGTGGGGACCCCAAAGCCAGCCAGCCAGGTGCCACAGGCAGCCTGGGGCTCAGAAGGCTGGGGACACCAAAAGGGCCTTCATCACTGTTCCAGTTTAAGAAAGTCCTTTCTTTAAAAAGTGACCTTAAACATCCCTGAGAACGGTGCAGCCATAATTTGTCTATCTATGCCCTACTTGTTCATGAGAGAGTTTTAGGAACTCAGTCGTAGGAGCAACCAGTTACTTAGGTTTCAGTATTTGCAAAAGGGAACTGAAAACTTTTTCCTGGAACCCTGTGCTGCGAATGGGCATCTGCTTGAAACTTGCCTCGTGGTCACATACCATACTCTGCCACTGTGAGAACGGGTGGAAATGCCTGTGGGGCAGCCTGGGTGGGGGTGGCGCAGTGGTGTTTATAGATGTGCACAGGCCAGGGAGACATGTGACCCAGAGGCAACAGGCATTATCCTCGCTGCTTTCCTGTATTTTGTGATCAGAAATGCATAATTATTTTTAAAGGGGGAGAAAAAGGATGACTACTGGGTTCCAACATAGAAACATGCAACAGAGGACAGTGTTTTGAAATATAAAGCTGGATACAGAAAAATAACCATCTAAGGCTAGCTTGACGAAATATAACAAAATTGGATAACTCCAGACACAAGAGCTTTGCTTTCACTAATTCATTTTCTTCTTAAACAGCCAAAATTGTTAAAAGGGGGACTTTGTTCCCTGGGGGCACACTGATGGGGATAGAGTTGCACATTACTTGTGGGGCTTTGGTCCAGAAGTGAATGAATCTGACGCCTGAGTCATGCCCAGGGATGGCCGAAGAGGCGGAGGGAGGGATCATGAAGACTTTGTGTGGGTTCCGCAGAGATATGGATGTGGCTGAAGTCCAGAGTATCCCCCAAGTAATGCATTTCCATTTCTGCCATCTTTGACAGGAGGTGGCTACTGTCAATTTCCATCATTTGTCCCATGAAATAGGTTCCTTCTGATTGATTATTCTCATTCCTTATTTCTGCTTTCTGCCGTCTCAGACAGGGCTGTATTTCTGTGATGAGCACAACTCTAGACAAGCTTTTAGATTACCAGTATCACTGGGCTCACACGTACGTTAGTCCAGTGGTGAGGAAGAAAGGGTGTTACTAAGTAAATTAGTGGAGGAAATATTGTTTGCAAAAGGAGTAACCAACTTAAAGACTTCTCCGTGCCAGGCTTCAAAATAGTCTATCAGAGCTATTAACTTTTTCACATTTAAAAAATTGAAGTATAATTCACATGTAGTAAAGTTAATCCTTTTTAGTGTACAATTCTGCCAGTTTGAAAAATACTTGGTTATATAATCGCTACTGTAATCAAGATACAGAGCAGCTCCATAAGCCGCCAAATTCTCATTCTCCACCGTGCTTAAGGCTCGGCCCTACCCCCACCCTGGGAAACCACGAACTGGTTTTCTGCCAGCATAGTGGTGTCTATTGCAAACCCATTGCGGAGCCAAGACCTCGGCCATTGCACACCAGTGTTTACCCATCCCCAGGGGATGGACATTCACGTTGTCCTTTTTAGTTTGGGGTGAGTAAAAATAGAGCCACTATAGAAATTAATGTACAGGTTTCTATGTGAACATAAGTTTTTATTTCACTCTTGTAACTCCCTCAGAGTAAGACTGATGACTTATATGATAACTAAGGGTTTAACTTTTTAAGAAACTACCAAACTGTTTCTAAAGCGGCTGTTCCACTTTGCATGCCCAACAAAAACATATGAGGGTTCCAGTTGCCCCACATCCTTGCCAGTTATTTTTAGTAGTAGGTTGTTTTTTTATTTTCGCCATAGTAGATGTGTACTGGTATCTCATTGTAAATTTAATTTGCATTTTGCTGTTAACAATGTTAAGCATTTTTTTATGTGCTCATTTGCCAACCATATTTTGCCTTTGGTGAAGTGACAATCTAAATCTTTTGCCCATTTAAACAATTGGGTTCAAACTATTAAGTTGATGGCTGGTATGTATATAAATATTCATATATATTGTTTCATTTGGTCATTACAACTCTGAGAGGGAAGCAGGGCAGATGCTAGTTCGTAATTCTCAATTCTCCATTTCGCTGAGGAATTGAGGCGGGAAAGGTTAAATGACTTGCCCAACTTCACCCCAGGTGAACCTGAAGTACTGAAGTACTGAAGCACTGAAGTACTGGAGCACCAGAGTGCTGGGCACTGGATACTGGAGTACCAGAGCTTGAAGCCAGGCCTGCCACTGCCACTCTCTCCCTCACTAGTTGCTGACCCGCCCCACCTGGGGAGAAACAGGGAGGCCTTCTGCTCAGCAGGACTGTGACCTCCCCGCAGAGGCCCAGGCAGAAGTCAGGAAAGCCCAGTCTGTCCTGCCCGCTGCGCCCCACTCAGTTCCAACCCCTGAGCCCAGCATTTCCCTGGGCTTTGTCTCCCTTCTCTGCAGTCCAGCTCCCACCTAGTAATATTTAGAAAAATATCTATTAAACAAATCTTCCCTGACTTTCTCCTCTTCCCACCCCCTGGTGGGAATTTTTGCATTTTTGTGGGGGCTTTTAGATACCTCACTTATCTGCTGGTGGTTTGCACACTGCTCATTCAGAGCTTCCGGGTTCCTGACAATTGGCACGGCAAGCCGGAGAGGGGTGCGTGGGGGAGGTTTGGATCCACCCCCTGACCAAAGCAGTTCCCTTCTTACTGTTTACATATTGGCTTTCATTTAAGATTTTATTGGAAAGAAGAATGTTGCTTCCTAAAACTTGCTTGAAATAAGTGACTTGGCAAATCGGTCATATAACCTGTAAGGCAGGTATTTGATTCATTGAGGCTGACCCCTTGGCATCCCACATGCCCAGACCCTCAATTTGGATCATCAAGATTTCACATCCTTGGAAACTGAAGCTGAGCTTCCTAATCTGTCCTCAGTGACTATCTCTGATAGGTCACCCCACGATATCACGATATTGACTCCCTTTAGTGTTGGGACATACAGGAAGGGCTTGGCCGGTGTCTTCGGACCTTAATCATTTCCATCCACTTACTCGAGGGCACTGGCCAAATAGTATCTTTTTCCATGTGTGTCCTGATTTGAAAAAGGTTAGAAAACATAGAACAGAGTAGTGGCTTGGGCTTGGGCTTAGGCTCTGGAGTTATGTGGAGAGTGATACTGATTCTCACTCATTAACTGAGTGGTCCTGGAAAATTGCTTAATTTATCCAAGACTCAGTTTCCTCATCTGTGAAATGGGAGATAATAGCGCCTTATTTCCTAGAAGCATTGTAAGAATTAAAAGCTAATGATACAATATACATGGCACAGCTCCTGGTACGTATGAAGCAGCTCAGGATGGCAGCTGCATTGTCAGTGGCCCCTTCTGGCCCTGAGGTTTGCCCTTCCAGTCCCAGAGGAAAAGTTTGCCACAGGTTCACTGCTACACCTTTGATTAAGCTTTCACAGTGGGTGTAAATGTGAAGCATCAGTAAGCAAATACAGACATATTGTTAGTTATTAATGTTTATAATATCCAGTTTTCATCTCTGTAGTAATAAAGGTGAAACCAATACAGGTGTGAAGGCCATTAAGATGCCTCAGACTGGAAACAATGCTTCAGAAAGAGCAGAAACAAAGTGATATAATTAATTTGTTCCGAAATTTTATAAATGCACATTTTTCTTATTTGTATTGTTACAAAAAGCAATCACCTTAGTGATGGTTGAACAGATCCTAATGAGCCATAATGGTTTGAACACAACTTTAAAAGATTTTTCTTTTGAACACTAAATGACTTCCCATTACTGCCCTTTGATCTACTCTAATCATTTTTATGTTTTCCTACAATATTCTAAATTAGAAGAAAATATATTTCAATACAACCTCATCCATAATCTCTAACCCAGCTACTGTGGGTTACAACAGAAAAGGTTTTCACAAGAAGTAACACTTACCAAATCCATGGATCTCTTTGCAGAATAATTTTATTCATATGAGCAGTAAAACTCTTTACATCTCAAACTGGCTCAGTGTTTCCAGTATTCAGAGTGAGTATTTCCAATTCAGCCCAGGTTCGGAGTGTGGCACTATGAAGGGTATGTTGAAGTACATCGTATTATCCCTGCCTTTAAGGAATCTAGTATCTTATGCTCTGATTCCTGCTCTTATTTCCAGCATTTTCACAAATTGGCACCCTAGCTATGGTGACCATTGAAGGTTCAAACACAAATGGCATTTCAGAGCCTCCATTTGGAATAACAATGGACCTGCTTCTGACTGTCACTTTAGACGGAAGTTTCTGTCCCACTGCCCCAGAAGAGGAGATGAGTCCCATTTCTCAGTCAAAATAGTGGATAGCAAATGACTCCAGTGACAGTGTTCCAGCTGAGCTTGTAGAACATCACCCAATTCAGAAAGTCATTTAACAACCCTGCTCCATTACCTACCAGCTTTGTAGGCTTGAACAAGTTACTTTGCTTCTTTGTGCCTCAGTAAAAGGCCTATCTGTAAAATGTGCAGGTTTACTTGTGTTTAAATACATTTAAGGGCTTAGAAGAGTGCCTGGTACCTAGCAGGCACCTCAATGTTAGGTGTTGCCATTATTAGTCATGCCAGTAGTGGTAATACTATTATTACCTTCCTGGACACCCTAATCCAAAAGGCAGCCATGAAGTTCTGTATCTCAGCCCTGTACTGGGAGCGGAGAGCGGTAAAGGAACCCTCATTCAGGCTTGGGGGACCAATCAGCCCAAAGCTGGAAGCCCTCAGGCTATCAGGTAAGATGTGGGGCAGACCCTCCTATCCCTGCAACAACCCCTGACTCCCTTCTAAGGGGTCTCTCCTACCTTTCAGCACAGGATAAAATTAACTCTTCTTCAGTATGAGTTACACTTTCCTCTTCTGTACAAATTATTTGCTCAAGGTAGAACCACACTGGAAAACCAATAACATAGTTATTTCTTGTAATAAGTACTTTATTCCTACCAGTGGGTCACCCCTCTGGTTACTATCACTTGAGTTATATTCCATAAAATAAACAAGTTGTTAAAACACAGTAAAAGGGGTGTTTTGTTTTGTTTATCTCTGGCATAGGAAGTGAAGGAGTGCATTTTATTTTTCAATATTGCTGGGTACCCACCAGATAATTTAAGAGATTGTACATCTTTTAACTCAAAGATAATGGGGGTGTAATTTGTGCACCTATATACTAATAGTGTGTAATTAATCAGTCTGTTTTCTAGGAGAGATCCATAATGGCTAGAACCGACAACAGGAAAGGGAAAAAACTTGATCCTAACATAGGAGAGGGACTTGCTTCTTCACCAAGGGAGTATAAGATATTTGGGGCTTTCTTACCTGTGGGAGCATGTGAAGCTCCACAGGCACATTGATCAAGCGGTGATTCCCCAGGGAAGAAAATCCTTTAAGCTAAGTCATTACAGCATTGCAGCTCGTACGATTAACAAGGGACATCTGTGAAAAGCTGGGGCAACTTGACTGGCAAGGCCTCAGATGCAGAGCTTCTCCTTGTCCCTCCCTGTCTCAGGGGCCACCGATGAGGTGGAGAACTCTCCCCAGGGTACTCTCTATTGCTGGCATCCTCTTCTGCACCCTTTCCTCAAAACTTATTTATTCCTGACCGGCTTCAAACACACATTAGCATTTCACCACCATCCTCCCTCTGCAAGCTGATAAAAGTCACAGACACAAACCCATTTTTGGCAGATTATTCTTTAAATGAAGATCTTTTGCTGTGACATATTTCCTCAAGTAGGCATTTGGTTTCAAGTCTTCCATTTTTATTTGTGGAATAGATGTATTTGTTCACCAAATGTACACTGAGCCTTACTGGTGTGTCAAACACTATGTTAGATACAAAATCCGCTGAGGTAAGACCAATGTGGTCACTGCCTTCATGTCTATTATAATTTAGTAATTGAGACTGATGTTAATCAAATAAGCAGGGAGAGATATCAATTACAAGTCCTATGAAGAGATAAAAGCAAGATATTCTTGGGGAGAGCAGAATATCTCCTGTTGACTGGGGCTCTCCCTGGGGTGATATTTAAGCCCTAAAGAATGGAGAAGGACCTGTCCTGTGACTAGCTGGGGGGATAACCTTCTGTAAAGGAGGGTCAGCAATGACATGCCAGAACAGAGAATGAGCTTGGTGCATTTGAGGAACTGAACGAAGACTAGCATGGGTGGAGAATAAGGGATGAAAGATGAAGCTGGGAGGCTGGCAGGGGCCAGATCATGCAGGCTTTCGTGGGTCATGTTAACAATTTTGGATTTTAATCTAAGAGCAGTGAGAATGCACCAAAAGTTTTAAGCAAGGGAATGGCATGATCTAATTCATGTCTCAAAGACACTGTTGTGGATGCTGTATGGAGAATCGTTAGAGGTAGACAAGAGTACAAGTCTAGAGAAGAGTGGGTTATTGCAGTAGCCCACGTAACAATAGTGTGACTGGACCGTCCCTGGATATGGTAACTAGGTTAGTTGTCCTGGGGGTGAGCTCAGTGCAGGATGTATGGTTAACAGTATACTACACTTAACTTCTTGTCTGAGCAACAAAATTTAGCTTTGAATTTTCTGTCTTTAATAGTATCCCCAAGGCATGCCTGTGAAAGACATCCACACTGTGCCCTTCTTTTAAGTGTGATTATCGTGGGCAGCCCACACTGGTTGCATCTCCCTGTCCTGTGTCTTGAACTCAGGCAGTGAAAGTGAAAGTGAGCATAAGCTGACAGGGTCCACGTATATTTAAAGAGAAGACTAGTAAGACTTGCAGGTGGATGGTATTTGAGAGGTGAGAGAGGAATCAAGGATGATGCCAAATGATGGTTGTACCATTCACCAAGACGGGGAAATAAAGGACAAGGGCAGAATAAGGCTTGGGAAGAAAAGATTTCCATTTTGGACTTGTTAAGAGAAGATGCCAACAAGCTGAGTGAAGGTACAAGGAGGCAGGTGGGTACACCAGCACAGAGCTGGCAGCCTACAGCAGAGCCACTTGAAATAGTGCTGTTGTGTAAGAGCTACATGAACAGAACAGAACACCTAAGAGAGACTATGAAGGAAGAAAATGACCTAAGGCCTGAGGAATGCCAACATTTAGAGGCCAGGTACCAGAAGAGGAACCGACAAGGTAAACTGAGATGGAGCAGACAGGGAGGAGAAAGAGCAGGAGGATGGCGGGTTGTGGAAGCCAAGAGTTCAGTTTGTTTCTGGGAGTGGCGGTCCGTGGGGAATGTAGTGAGACTGAGTGTTAGGGCGAACACAGAGAGGTGTCCTCTGGATCTGACCACAGGAAGGTCACTGGTGACATTGATGAGAGCACTTTCACTCAGGTGCAGGAGGGAGGGGGCAGGCTGAGGGCGCCAGTCTGCTGGTGGATGGCACTTGTGAGGTGAGAGAGGAATAAATAGTTTTTTCCCTTCTGATTTCAGCCGTAGGACCTGGGAGCATTGTTGGGACAAAGGGGCCCTGGGAATCCCAGCAGGCCCACGTGGCTGAGTTTGTCTTTCTAGGATGCATCTCTATTATTTCTAATTCTAGTTAGAACATCTCAGACAGGAAGGATGTGTGAGGCTCATCTTCCTGGGCAACAACTCTGTAAATGAACATGATCACATGCTTTAGGCAGTAACCAGGTTCAAGAAAAAAGAGAGAGAGAAGGAAAGGGAATGAAGTTTGAAGGAAGAGAACTGAATGTGGTTCATCCTTCTGGTTATTGAGTGCTAGTATCTCATGAAAACCAGAGTTTGAAGTGTTAGAGAAGGGCTCTTCCTGACCGTTCATGTCACCTTGATGAGGCAGGTGAGAGGGCGAGGTGGGCAAGGGGCCACCTGCGACTGGCCGTCAGTGCTTCCCAGGTGCGTGCCAGGCATGGACGCCGTATGTCTGGTATTGAACTGGAGAGTTCTTGTCCAGAAAAATTTAAGTGTTAAGCCATATATAAAAATGTCCACCTTTTAAATCATTTCATTTTGTGATCTAGTTCCTTTGAACTTCTGACTACTGTTCTTCATCAGCAGTGACTTGGAACATTTTAGCTTCTCATTTCTCCCACTAAGTATTTAAAGATCTTTAAAAAACATTTGAGAAATCTCTTTACAATAAGAGGGATTCTTCTGTATTTTTGCATTTTGCATATTTTTGCCTTCTAGTTTACTGTTCTAAGTGTTCAGAAATAAATGCTAAGTATTCTCCTCAATAATGGGACCTAGTTCCTGTTGTCAGCAGTGGCCCCGAGCATGTCCACTTCACATGCTGTGATCCTATTTGCAAGGTGACATCTTAGGACAATTTTCTCAGTAAGTAAAAAAAGAGTAAAGAAACATAACATTTTACTCCTAGCTCACCCATTCTGTAATCCTGGTCAAATTACTTAACCTCTCTCTGCTTCAGTTCCTCCTTTAGGAAATGGTGTGAATAATATCAACCTCTCTGTATCTCAGAAGTAATTTGAGGCCAGCTAACTGACTCTACCATATGTGATGTAATGGTGGGGAAAGAGCTATTAAAATATGAAATACCATGACCACGGTCCAGGTTAGAGATTACCATTGCACAACTACCCTCTAATTAGGCCTTTTGCAGAGATACCTTTTAACCCTTTCAGGCATTATCTTCCTAAATTAGTGGAGTTTGCCACTGTCTATCATTTATTAGTTTAAAACTCAAACCCAGCCAGAAGCAGAACATACTTCAATTGTCACTGAAAAGCATTTGAGGATTCAAAATATTTTTTGATGCAACCAGGGATAACTGAGGTAGAGCAAAACCCCACCTGGCAATCATAGCATGTGGGAATGGCTGACTTACTGCACTTATTCAAAACCTCACCGGCAAATATGATAGTGAATGTGGCCCAGTCCAGAATTAGGCAGTCACTGGACCACTGGAGAAAATTAGACCTCCCTTGCAAGGTGCTTTTTCCCTTTGAAAGCACACGTTTCACCTGTATGAGGTCACATTTTATTCCCACCTTAGCAAGGGGGTTATTGAGGCTCAGAGAGATTGAGTAGTTGGTCCAAGACCTCACTGCAGGTAAGTGCTAGAGGCAGGATTAGATTCCAGGTCTTCTGATGCTTTTTCTGGGATGTTTTACTGTGTGAACATGATAATGGGTATCAGTCTAAGGAAAGAAGAAAGAGAACATTGTGCCCTAAATACTCCATTCAAATTTCACATCCTAGAATAAACTTTTTTATAACTGATTTTATATGAATTTGAATTATTGGAACTATCAACCCACTGCCCTCTTCCTCTTCATATCTCTTTATAAATCAGCATCAAAGATACCAGATAATAATCCTCAAATTTTAAACACAGTAGACACTTGACATGTACATATTGATTATGAATAAGGGCCCCATAGTTTCTGAAAGATAATGTTACAGCGGCAGGAATTTGAATCACATGCACTGAGGCTGGTGTGTGGGACTGAAACTCTTACCCAGGAAGAGAGACTCACCCACCACCCAGCCTTCAGACAGCACTGTGGCTTCCTTGTTCCCCATTCACAACCGTACTTCAACTCTATGGTGAAAAAATTACATTCTAAAATGATATTCCAAAACTTAAGGATATCCAAAGGTCTTGGGACATATACCTTGCAAATATCAAGGGATCAATCACTCGATTGGATTTCCCTGCTTTAATTTTGCTTTAGTGGCCAGAAATTCAAAGATAATACTAGTGGTCATAGTAACTAACTTATCTCAGATTCCTAACACATCTGTCCTCCTACTTGGCTTCTGACCAGTGGTTGCTTTAAAAAAACAAAATCATTTTTCATTGTTACCATTCTATTTTGTATGTGTAAATTGTCTCAAATCTTTTCTGAAAGTGAAGAAGACCTTAAAGCCCAAATAAATGTTGAAACTAGGCTTCTTAGAAAGGATCATTTATTTTAATCCTGTGCCTTCTATAATATTAGAACTAAAAAGAATTAAGGACAACGATTTCTAAAAGACAACAATGAACGTTTTTACATGAATTTACCCAAATTCCGAGCGTTATCTGGAGGTAGCTAAGAATTATGCTTTGAGTGACACCTAATGGTTGAGAAAGTCACTCACCCAACTTCTTGCAGAGGACTCAGACCAGTGCTTCCCAGTTTGGTTCTCGGACCATCTTCAGAATCATCGGGGTGCCTGTTACAAATGCAGGGAAATTCCTGGGCCCTATCCTAGCTGAGTGTCTGGGTTTAGCCACCCGGGAAACTGTATTTTTCACAACCACCTCCAGGTGATTCAGATGAGTTTGGGAACTCCCTTGGTGATTCAAGGGCTGCCAAGTCAGACATCACACAGGAAGGTCAGGCCTGGTGACACCCAGGCAGTTAGAAGGGGCCAAGGCGAAGGGATGGGTTAGGCCCGGGCTCCGCCATGACCTCCCCGATCAGTCCCGGAGGGACGGGGGTGGGCTACGGAGGCTGCGGGGGCGCGGGGCCCGGGGGCTGCGGCCGGCGGCCCTGCTGGCGGGTAGGGGCCCGTGGCGGTGCCCGGCACCCGCGCGCAAAGGCCCCGGCGGCCTGTCCCCGTCCCTGCCGCGGAGCGAGGGGGCGGGCGGGGGGCGGCGGGCGCGGCGCGGCGCGGCCCCTAACGCCTGTGCTTCCCGCCCCGCAGACGAACCCGGCCCCTGGAGCTGTCCCACTGCCGCCGCCCCAGCTCTGCCGGAAGTAGGCGCCTGCCTCGAGGACGTCCTCTCTCCATTCTCTCCATCGCATCCAGCCCCACCCTCCGACCCTTCCCACCAGATAAGCCCAGACCCAACTTGGGATATCAAAAGGGAGCACGACGTTAGGAAACCAAAGGAGCTTTCGGCCGGCGGCCAGAAGAAGCAGCGCCTCGGGGAGCAGAGGGAGCGCTCAGCGAGCCCTCACAGGGCCGCGCGGCCGAGGCTCGAGGAGGCGCCCGGCGGCCAGGCGCGGCCCGAGGCCGGCAGGCCCTCCTCGGAGGCCAGGGCACCCGGGCCCGCGTCGGACGCGGCGCGGGCCGGCGGGAAAGAGGGGCCCCGCGCCGCGGCGGGCCCGGAGCTCGGCCGGCGCGAAGGCCCCGGGGCCGCGCCTGCGTTCGCGGGCCCGGGCGGCGCGGAGCGGCCGGGCGCGCGGGAGGCCGAGGGCAGGGCGGGCGCGCGGCCCCCGGGGGGCGGCCCCGCGCGCAGGGCCGCCGTGGCGCCGGGGCCCTGGAGGGTGCCCGGCTCCGACAGGCTGCCCGGCGTCCTCAAACCCGGCGCGTCGGCCGCGGGCAGATGAGACGCCGCAGGCCGCCCTTCATAGGTTCCGTCTCACGGCGTTTTAATTTATTTTCACTGTCACACGCATAGATCCACGAGGCACCAAGGCCTGGGAGCACGACGTGAGTCCACGAGCCGAGCGAGCACGGGCGGTTCGGCGTCCACGCGCAGACCTAACCTGACCCTGAGGTCCCCGGCTCCGCTGTGGGGGCCTTGGCAGCTATGGAAGAACCAAAATAACGTGAACATCACAGAGAGTGCAGTGTAGCTTTAGTAAGAAAAAGAAAGAAAAAAATATTTACCCCCACTGCATGAAGGATTTGGATGCCATCCAAACTTTATATCAAGAAACTGGACATGTTAAGAGCAATCACAAACTGGAATATCGCCTTAAAAATCAAACCGCACGGAGCAAGCTGAAACTGAGACAAGATTATATCTTTTAATTGATCTAAAGAGCTGTAAATAAATTGTTCTTGACGTATCTAGACAGGGGTTAAAAGGTTTCTTTGAAACATTCAGAACTGTTCGCCCAGGACACAGTCCCGTGGCTCACCTGCGCCATCCGTCACGGGTGTGAGCAACGTTCCCTGCGCACCGCAGGAGAGTTAGAAATCTAGTGAATTCATTGGTGTGATGCGATTTTTACTGCCATTTCTGTGATCAAATCATATTTCTGTACATTTTCAGTGGTAGAAAAAGAGGTCTTAAAAATTGTATCCTAGGAAAGTTTGCCGTAAGTCAGAATTTTGCAGTTTAGTTCATAGACCTTAATTGGTTTTCAACTAAAATACGAATTTTGTAATTGAAGGACCACGATCGAGATTGGCAATGCTGCAGTTCCTTTATGAGAAGGCTTTCCGATTGTCTCAGGCTAGCAGAGATAGTGGCTTCTTTGACAGCAATGTTGTGTTTCACCTATTTTGTTATTTTTAAACCCTCCTTCCATTGTTTCATTTTCACTTTGATAGAGCAGAGGCAAAGAATTTCTCTTATATTTCTCAGATTATAATGAATTCCTAATATTAAAAAATCATTTTTTGACCAATTTATTTTCACTAAAGAACATGGATCTTAGCATTCCTTTCTGCTTCTCTTCCTGTCCTTATTCATTCTTTCAGTTCCATGTGGTTTGCCAATTTTTTATTTCTTTAGCAACCTCTTGGTGTTTCTGTTTATCTTCATCCATTTATGGTTCATCCCTAGTAAAATTCTAAGGCTTGCCTTTCTTCCCTGTTTTACCTTTTAGTTAATTATCCGTTGGTACTTATTTATAGCTACATGTTAAAAGGCCAAATGTTTCCGAGGGCAGTTTCTCTGTGACTTCATCCTTCCTATATTCTGTCCCTTAAAGAAGTTCAAGTGCAAATAAGGCTCACCTCCCTACACTGTAGTCAGATAAGTAAAACGGAGAAATCAGGTCCATCACAAGGTTACACATAACAGCCTCCCCGGTTGACTCTTTCCTTCTCTGTGTAAATTGCAGTAACCTGAGCGCTAGCATTTAATTTCCATCAGCCATAGGAGTAGTTCAGTTGTTTGACAAGAGGAGAATATGTTTGAAAGCCTCAGCTGAAGAGTCTTGCGGCTTGTAAAAGCAGTTTCCAAAAATGGAATCCATTCATCATAAACAAAAGCACAAACACATGTAGCAGTTTACAGTACTTTTGGTTTAATCTCAATTAGTCATTCCCCCTGGACTAGAAATCGGGTAGAGTTTGCCATTAATTTATTGAATCTGGTTTTGGACAATACTTCTGTAGTGTAACTGCACGTCCCAGTACTGTATCCTCTGACCTTTATTTTTCCATGTGTTACGAAAGGATACAAAAATTGAGATTACGCTTGCATAAACTCTAATTTGCACAGTTCATGGCTACTACTTGTGCAGTAATTGCTTTATGCAGCTGTAATCCATCACCTGTGAAGACAGCACATCGTCTAAATCCCATTCCAAATAATATTTCTGTGTAGTGTTAGCTGTGAATTTACCCTGTACAGCTGTATCTCTATAAATATACTTCCATGTATTAATAGTCACAGAAAGACTGTAAGTGAGCAACTATTTTTATGAAACGCACCACTATGGATAAATTAACTTTTACAGAAATCTTGTTTACTGTATGATATTCTAAAACACTGTCAAATAAAATATATATCCAAAAATCTTTTTTTTTTCCAACTATATAGGCTGTGTGTTAATTTGAAGGAAATGATTACTGGGGATTAATTTTTTTTTTAACTGCACTCTTTATAAAATTTTTTAAAGTATAAGTTTAAAAACCCAAACAGGACTTCTTTAAAATTTCAATCTAAATGCAGTGGAGTTACATGGGGGAAAAAACTGTTGATATTTTTGCCCAAGTAAACTGAGAATTTTCTCATAGACAATCTGCTTGGTATTTGCCTGTCAGCGAACTACATCGTTTAGGAACTGGCAGTATATTTCCGTTGCTTGCTGCATTGATTGATACTGAGCCTTTTTTCAAAAAGGATTTAAGGTATCAATCAATGATAAATTCCATCACATTTTTTCCTTTTAATTCAGAAATTTTTTCATGCAAAATTCCAAGGAGTTTATGCAGAAGCCAACATTTAGTGAATGCAGTGTTGAGGTCCAAAAGGAGTGGCCAAATACCCCTTTTGCAATGTATTACACACACACCTAGGACGAGAGCTCTGTGCAGGGAGAGGATGAGGACAATGCTGCCATCAAGGAGTTTATAACCCAAAGAAACAGTTCTCCACCCTAGTCCTGTCAAGACTTCCCACTGATGGTGGCAACAGGAGGCCTACAAATCCCAGGCTGACCACTTTAACTCCAATGTAATTTTTTAAAAATTAAAAATACCATGTGTCACTTTTAGAAAAGGGAAGCAACTGACATGACACCAGGCACAAAAGTTAAGATATTTGCAATAAATATATGTCATTCTTTATGAACCAATTTGAGAATGAATGGTCAGGGCAAACTGAAAAAGCAAAAGACTTATAAAACAATGTGATTAGCAAAATGGGGTGTAAATATTAATAATGCATAGTAATTAGTATTTTGAAGGAAAAAGAAAGTCATTAGGACATCGGGAAGATTAGAAAGTAGAGACCAAAGGGATTTGGACAGAGTGAGAGCAGGACTAGGGCGAAGCTAGTGAAGTGCCCGGCCTGGACAAGAGCCTTCTCCTGAGTCAGAGGTCCCCTCGATCAGGCAGGAAGACATGAAAAAGTGAAGAGGGCCAGGCGGGACTGGACCGAGGGCAAGCACATCCCTCCTCTAAAACTCATTTTGTCAAGTCCAAGTCCACTAGGGAATATTCTGTCAGTTTCTCAAGAGAAGCACAAAAAAGAAGAATAAGAAGAAAAATGAAAGAAGTCAGCTCTGTATTTGAAGTTGTGTGGCTTTTAACGTTTGGCAAGTGTAATTCACATTTTTAAAAAAACACTGAACAAGAAGACGAGACACTACCACAGCGAGCCATCTGCAGACCAAGGCTGGCCCACAGCCCACCAATTTGCAGCCTCTGTCTGGAACAAGAGCCAGGCTCTCCGCAGAGAACCCTCACTTTCAGCAGGGTCTGATTCACTTTCTGAGCAGTGGATCACACAAACCCCAGAGATCGTAAATTGTGTGGCTCTTGAGGTCCATACGTGCCTGGAATTGCTTCAAATGTGTATTCTAAGCAGGAGGCACTCTGCCAGAAACCTGGTGGCTGCTGCTTCTGAGATAGACGTAGATCTGTTGTGAAGAAACTAAAGCTTGCATGAGCCCTGCGGCCCATTTAACAATTTATATTCTCTTTCTTAATGAGTTTTCCCCAAACTATGTAAGCTTGGGGCTCCCCAAAGGTGAATCTATCCCTGCCCTACTGATACTACTGTTTTTTAGGCCAAATGCACCACGCGATCAAATGAGCTAATTGCTGAAGAATTTGGAGTTAACAGGTATTTCTTTTCCCGAAGGCCACAGCGCCAGACAGGATGCCTGTAAAATCACAGGCGTGCTTTCCAAGGCTTAAAATAATAAGGGTACTATGTCTAATGCTAAGTTTCTGCTTTATGTCTAGTTCATTTAGGGCACCAATGAAATGTGTAGAGATTATAATTATGATTATTGGTGGTATCAAGAGCTGTAGTTGTAAACGGTCGGGTGTAAACAATACAGCAATATCCTAGAATTAAACCGCCCCCTTGCTGGGCATTTGGTGGCGTATCACTCAAGCAACTGGGTAATCACAGACCACATAAAAGCTGAAGCCTGTCCCACCCCTTTGGGGAGGGTCACTGGCAACTGCAAATGAGAATCGGATCTGTTTTTAAGGGTTCTGAGAATTCAGTGGGATCTTTTCTTCTGGGGACACTGCCTCCTGGAGAGTGATTTCACCTGGAAAAACCTGGGAATCTTATGGAAGCAACAAAGTGACCCTGGACTTTAAGTGGAAGGTAAATTTTTCTAAAACCCTAACACAGTGTATCTGTGTGAAAGGAAATGAAACCCATTCTGTAATTTTGTCCCAAGCCAGCTGCCTTCACACTGAGGGACACAGAGAATTTCTAGGGGGACACAGGTAGTGGTAGCTCAACTAAATGCCCTAATTTGAGCTAGACATGATGCGGAAGTTCTGGATTCCATTTCAAAATGTCAACTTCCGTTTTTATGCGTTTCAAACTCGTGTACCACCACTTCCCCATTCCCACCTGCCCTTTACAGTAGAGAAGAAAGACCAGTTGCCGCTCCTCCATCTCATTCTGGTACATTTCCTCGGGGTGTAAAACCTTCTAGGATGTTACACAAAGGAACAATTAGAGAATGTAGCCCTTCTGCAGGAGAATCAAGAGAGCGAAGTAGAGAGTATTAGTAAGAAATGTTTAAGTGGGCAATGCCTTCCTTCATCCAGAAGCACTGGTAGGGTTCCTAAGAATTAGCACCCACATTTATTCAAATTCTAAAATAAAGTCAGACTTTTTCTGATTGAATGTGTGATTTGGTTATTTGCTAGGCTTGACCACGAGGACTAGCTTTACCAGTTAGATTATATGTCAGAGATTTTCTGTAAATGAGCTAAATCTGAAACACCAAGGTTTACATAAAATAGTTAAAGCATGCATACAAGAGAAAATAAATCCCTTGCAATATTTAAATTTGTGATAAAAAATATAGATGCCAACTTAAAAATGAAATCAGATCTAGAGTTTTATAAAACTATTTTGGGGGCTACATGAGCTAAATAAAAGAAGCACTAAAGCAAACCTACTTAACTCAGCTTAATAAAGGTTTACAAATAGTGTCTAGTGTCTAATGTATATATAAAAAATTACAGGGGAACAGAAACAGTCTCTATTCTTTTTTAGTATTTTTTTTATTAAAAAGTATCATTGATGTACAATCTTATGATGGTTCCACACACACAAAACAGTGGTTGAGCATTCACCCACATTACCAAGCCCTTACCATCTCAATTGCAATCACTATATGTCAACGTAGTAAGATGTTACAGAGTCATTAACTGTATTCTCTGTGCTCTACTACCTATGTTGTGATTATGAAGTTGAGAGCCCCTTAATCTCCTTCTGCCTCCGCACCCACCCTCCCCAATCATTCCCCTTCGGTAACCACTAGTCCCTTTTTGGTGTTTGTGAGTCTACTGTTTTTTTGAGAAACAGCCCCTATTCTTAACTTGCCCATAATCTAGTTCGGAGAGTGAGACAATTAACACAAGACAGAATGCCATTAAGTGTGATCATAGGAAGCCAGATTCTGTAGGATGCAGACATAGCTGGAGACAGTTAGGAGTCATGAAGCATAAGGGGCATTTTAGTTGGGTTTTGAAGGATGGGTGGGATTTCAAGAGACCCAGGAAGTATAAGGGAGAGAAAAGCATGAGCAAAGTCAGAGTTAGGACACTTGGAGGTAAGTTAGAGAAACTGTGAATGGTTGGTTTTAACCAAGACTGTATGGGGGGCCTGAGGAGTGGAAAGGGGGACATTAAAGCAGTAGGTTCAGGAAGACCGCAAATGCCATTAGTGAGCACAAGAGTTATTAAAGTGTTCTGAGCTAAGCAAAGGTCAAATGAGCATTGGAGGAAAGTCAAGGCAGGCCTGTGGGGAGGCAGGGGATGCTCTGTAGGTACTAACGTCATCCCGGGTGAGCAGCGAGGAGACCTGAGCACCAGAATGGTGGGGAGGAGACACTCTTGAGGGAGAACAAGCAGACCTCAGGCTTAGTGGATGCAGAGTCAGGGACAATCAGAGGCTTCCAGCCCAATTGAAAAGGAGAAAATGTGAGGACCAGAGCTACAAGAGGCATCACTGTGGTTTCTGACACATTAAGTGAGAGCGGCTCTCGGGTCTCCCAGATGGAAATGTTCATCCAGCCCATGATCATAGACTAAAGATGGAGATGCTGCAAAGAGGGTGAGGTTCCAGTGAAAGACTAAGTCTGGGCTTTGGAGTAGACTCCCTAGATCCCTGCTGGACCTCCACCTCCACCCCCGGCCCGAGGCTCTGAACTACCAGGTTGAGATGGGGCCATCTGGGAGGGGAAATTTCATATGCATTATAAATACCTCCAAAGAAGTCTTAGAATGCACAGAGTGCTTGTTACAGAAAGCAAAGATTCTGGATAGACTGACTTCTTTCTAAAGCCCAGGTGCCACCAAGAAAGACATGAGCCAGTTTATTTCCCCAGTCCTTAACAAGATAATAAAAGTGAGCTGCAAGTGGTTCAACTGCCATGGACATGGAGAAATTCATAGAAGGCATACTTCTAAACCAATATCCCTGTACACCACCCCTTTCACATCCTAAAGATTATCAGGGGACTAATACTTGGTGACATACCTTCCAGGTCCTTCTGTGTTACCTCATCATAACGGGGTCACCTGGGTTCTTGCTTCTTGATCTGGATTTCCAACTCTGAGATGATCTTAGTGTGCCTCAAAGCACGCTAATGTGAGCAAATCAGCAACTCAAGATAATGGCTGAGAACATGTGTATTACACTCACACATGTATATATACACACACACATGCAGACTCACACATGCTCATACACCCAGGGACTCTAATTTTAATATTTTTATTGTGACAAAATAATTTATATACCCAGAAAGCATGTAAAAATATAAGCATAACTTACTCAGTTTTGTTGCTGGCACATGAGTAATCAATTTGAGAAACAATCAGGGACTCTGACTTGAGATTTGCACAGAGTAACTACTTGATACATACACATTTTTATTATTGTTGTTATTATTAATTGAGAGATGTATATGCATTTTCAGTGGTGCTCTGGAATTCCCACTGAAAATATTTATTGTTAGCCATATGCCAGCCACGGTGCAGAGGGCTGAGACTGTGACCGTGACATAGGCAGGAATGACCCACCCCACAGAGAACTTACAGTCTTTTAACCTCCAAGGAGCCAATTCCACAACTAGGACAATTGCAGTTGTATTAAGAGCTACAAAGGAGACGTGAAGGAGCCAGAGGCAGGTCCATGGGGCAGAGAGCGGCCATCTCCTAAGGAAATGGCTTCTTGGCGGAGAGCTGAACATGAGCAGATGTCAGAAGGGACTAGTGCCAGCGGGAGATGCTCAGGAGTCCAGGCCTCAAGGAACGGAGTGACCAACCTCCCCAGTGTGCCAAGGACTCTCCTGGTTTTAAAGTTGAATCAGTGTCCCAGCAAACAACTCAATCCCAGGCAAACCAGCATGGGGAGGCCACTCCAGAGGAAATTGGCAGTTTTCTAAGGTTTGCTGCTATTTCTACAAATTTCTTACAGAAGAACTTGTTATTTGAGCACTGCTTAGGGTGAACGTTAGCTTCCGCAATTCACCCAGGTGCTTTATCCAAAATAAGAACAGTAACTATTGACCCTTGACTTTCTCCAGCTAATGCTCAGGCCCAACTTTGTCCCAAAGCCAGCAGGGCTTGAGCAGCACCTGGCTCTGGCTCTTATTACAGGAAAGTTAAGGTCAGGACCAGAGCAACAGTCTTCTTGTTCCAGCCTTCCTTGCTCAAAACCCAGGGAGAGATTTTCCATTAGTGTCCTTGGCTGAATTCTAGCACACTGGGTCCAGCCGGTCAGAGTTCCTTAGATGAACTTGGCCCCCCACTGTAAATGTTTGCTGCGAGCATGCAAAAGGCACCTGCCGGCTTGGCCTTGGCCTGGCCCAGACTCCCCTCTGTTTCTCTGCTCTGATTGTAGCTCCTCCCAATAACATGCATGCTTGCACGCACACACACGCACACATATGCACACACACACACACACAAATCCCATCTGACCCCCTGCCCAGCTCCTGTCCCTCTTGTCAAGCAGCCCATGAGTACGAGCACACTGTTCTGTTAGCTGGACCATTCCAGCCATCCTCAGCCCTGCCGCCTGTAGCCAGGCCCTGGCACTCACCCACTGGCCCCTTGGTTAGGGGACTCTACCTTGAGCTCTTACACTGACCTCTTGGGATCAAAGATCCTTGTGGTTTGAATTGTCATATGCCTTTTGAGTGCTTACAGCAAGCATGTACTGCGGGGCCAAGTTCATCTAAGGAGCCTTGACCTGCTGGGCCCAGTGTGCCAGACTCTCCATAACCTGCTGGCCAGACAAGACAGGCCATTCACAGCCAACCCCAAAACATATTTTCACTCTCTGTTTTTGATCTGAGTCAACAAATACAAAACCAAGATTTTTTTTAACCATTGCTGTTATCAAGGAGCTAACGCCATGAGGCCCTGGTAAAGTTTTAAAATATTGTTAGGTATAGATCTCCTAAAACATGAAGCAGTCATCTGGGACACACAGCCCTATTAAGGGGTGGGGGCAGCCAGGGGTGATTTTTGTCCTGGGTTCCTCTGCCAAGGTACTTTCAAACAGAAGCAGTGAATTGTCTGAACAACACCCAGAGGACGAGCTGCTGTCAAAAAAGGTTTATTTCTCACTCAGGTAACAGGTCAGGAATTGCTGGTTGAGGAGCAGCTTCTCTTTGTTTAGTGAATCAGAGGCCCATGTTCCTTTCATTCTAGGCTCCACTATCTCCAGAGCCTTGCTTCTGAATGAGTGGTCTGAACACCAGCAGCCCAGCCATACTCCAGAAGCTTGTTAGAAATACAAGGGTTCAGACACACCCCAGACCCCCTGCACCAACCCTGAATTCTAAGAACATCCCCAGGTTTGGGTGACCTGAATTCCCAGAGGTTTGAGAAGCGCTGCTGTGGAACCTCAGAGCACCCTACGTCCAGATAACAGAAAGGGAAAGAGGGCATGGAGTGAGCTCAACCCCTTTGGCCCTTCAAGTCTCAGCCTACAGAGGACAGGACACTCCCAATCCCAGTCCCTTGGGGAGACAAGTCAGGTGGCCCCATGTTCAAAAGGACTGTGGGAAATGTAGCTCCTGACTGGCCCGCTGTCTGGCAGCTGCCCCTCCACATTATGGAACTGGGAGGACAGATTTTGATGGACAAACAGGCATTACAGGTGCTCACACCTCCTCCTGGGCACAGAGGGCCAAAGAGGAAGCACTGCTTTGGCTGCCAGAGCAAGCCCTACCCCAGGCCATGCACCCGCCGAGGGTGCAGAGGAGTCCAAGCAGGGGTCTCTTCACAGAGAACTAGTTATCATGAAGTTTTCAAATGGAATAAACACCCTGGACAGGTGCAGAAATCACTGAAGGGACTGCAAAGAGGAGAAAACGTGGTCAAGGTCAGTAGCAGGAACCAATAAGGAAGAACTTAGCACCCCATCAGCATGAGCTGCGAGCCCAGCTCTTTTACATATGGTGTCCAGTTTATCCTCACAGCAGCTTTGTTTGTTCATAATATTCTTCCTGCTCCTCCAAAATTGCTTCAGTTAAGGGCACACTCATTCCAAGGCTTACTGTAAAGCTATGCAGTGTCTCAGCCGCGGCATGATTCATATTTGGGCTGGATGTTCTTTGGTGCGGGAGGCTGTCCTGTGTGTGCACTGTAATGTGTTCCCCCCGCCCACCAATTATGATAACCAAAATTGTCCCAAGACATTGCCAAATACCTGGAGGGAAGGGGAGACAAAATTGTCCTCAGCTGAGAGCCACTGAGCTGCAATAATCAAGACAGAGGTATTAGCAAATGACAGATCTGTAGAGAAGGGCCCAAAAACCCATCCATGCGTATACAGTCAATTAATTCTCATCAAAGGCTCAATGGCAAGTCGAAGGAGGCAGACTAGTCTTTTCAACAGCTGGATACTTACTGCAAAAAATATTAAAGAAAAAATATCTTGAAGCGAACCTCACACTTTACACAGAATTTAACTCACAATGGATCATAGACCTAAATGTAAAACCTTAAAATTTAATTATTGGACCTGAATCAAAATGGAAACTTCTGCTATTCAAAAGACACTGTTAACAAATGGGAGAAAAAGAGTTACAGACTGGTAGGCAATATCTGCCAAACAAAAATTTGATGAAGAAGTTGTATCCTCGCTATATTTTTTAAGTCTGAAAGTTGAGAAATCAAAAATTTCCAACTGAATTTATACAAGGTATGAAATATTTGCAAAGACAGTTCACCAAAGAAGATAAACAAAAGTTAAGTAATTTAATAAAAAGATACTCAACATTATTAATCACTAGGGAATTGTTCATTACAACCACAGGGAAATATCATTACACACCTTCTAAAATGATTAAAAATTCAAAACTGACATGCATCATAATGGGAAGGCAAATGATACAACCGTTTTGGAAAACAGTGGCAGTTCCTTATGCAGTTAAAATACACGTACATATGACCCTGCAGTCCCACTCCAAGGAGCCTCCCCAGGTGAAATAAAGCCTATGTTCACACAAAACCCATAAGTGAATGATTAGAGTGGCTTTATTCTTTTTGGCTAAAAAACTAAAAATAACCTGCATGACATTTGGCTGCTGAATGGATAAACAAATGTGCTGTAGTGAATCCATACACTGGACCACTACTCAGCAATAAAAAGGCCCAAACTACCCCAAGACACAGCAGTGCAGATGAGTGTCAAATGCCCTGTGCTAAGTGGAGGAATCCAGGCTCAAAAGACTACAAAATGTACAGTTCCATTTTTCAGGGACGCTCTGAAGACAACTCTGGGATGAAAAGCTGAGGGGCCAGGAAAGAGGACAGTGGTGGCCACAGGCTGTGGGTGGAGGAGGTGTTGACACAAAGGGGCCCATGGGAATTTTTGGGGTGGTGAAACTGGTCAATAGCTTGACTGTGTGACAGTCACATGACTCCCCGTGTTTGTCAAAACTCGCAGAACTATGCATTTAAAAGGGTGAATTTTACTGTATGTGAGCTGTACCTCATAACATATATATGAACATTATATATATATATATATGAAAGTTTAGACTTTTACTCTGCTTTATTTTTCTCCATGACATGTCTCATGCATTCATTTTTTGTTTATTTTCTGTTTACAGGCACTAGAACATAAGCTTTATCTTTATCTGCTTTCATCACTTTGTCTCCTAAAACAGGTCCTGAAACATAGCAAGTGCTCATAAATATTTGGGTGAATGAATAAAGGGTGAATGGAGGTCCAGATGGGTGCAGGGATTCAGAGAACGACAGAGGGAGGGAGGTAGAGAAAAAGGAAGGGAGGGAGGAGGGGATGGGTGGACCGGATGGAGTTGACTGGATATTCTCTTTTAGAGAATTTGAACACAAAACATGAAGTAAGAGTGAGCAGCACCTGCAACCGTGAAAACAGAGACAGGAGCAGCTGACCTCCCAAAGAATGGGACACACACAAGAGCTACAGATACTGCTATCTGAAGCACCAGTGAGTCACCAGAACGGCATGATAAGCAAGCAGATCAGTCTCCTACTAAATAGCAAGCCTCTCCTCCGAGGCCTAGTTTCCTGACTCCTTTACTGCCCTGAGTCCCTCACAATAAACCTCTAAGGCACCCCACCCATGTCACTCACAATTCTTTGGAACCTCAAAGACCCCAGCCACCACTCACACCCACACTTTTTGTGGTGGACTCAGGCATCCATGGTTTCCCCTTCTTGGAAAAAGAGCGCCGTCTACAGGGGTCCATCAGCAGGAGTCCGGAGAGCTGGGAGCACTCAGTTAAGCCCGCTCTACTGCCAGCCACAAAGCAGTGTGACAACAGAACGCTGTGTGCCCCTGAGGAGACCCCTACGCCTCCCTCCTTGCAGCACCAGGACCACTTGCCCCGATCCTCCCCTAACCTTGCTTTCTCTGGCTGGGAGTTCTTTATCCCACTCCATTCTGACACTCCTGTTTCTGATCCCCTCCCACCGAGCCCTCTGGAAATCTCCATACCCTTACTCTCTTCTCTGAACTTTCCTGCATCTTTGTGTTGTAACTGGAACCTGGCTTTCCCCTTGAGACACTGCTTCCCCTGAAGTCTCCCCAGTGGTGGCTGTGCTCTTTCCCACTTCTCCTGTTCCATGAGGCTAAGTGTCTTCCTTGCATCTCATTGATACTTTCAGCCCATTTTCCATCCTCCTCCCTAAAATACCTAGCCTTAAATCAAGTCATCTGACTCAACCATAGTGGTCCTCTCTTCTTTTCTAATATATACATTTATTGCTATAAATTTCCCTCTGAGCACTGCTTTTGCTGCATCCCATACATTTTGATAAGCTTTACTTTCACTTCAAAATGATTAAAAAATTTCTCTGGGGTTTTATCTTTGACCCATGTTATTTAGAAGTGTGCTGTTTAATCTCCAAATATTTTGAAATATTTCCAGATTATCTTTCTGTTATTGATGTCTGGTTTAATTCCATGTGGTCTGAGGACATAGTTTATAAGATTTCCATTAGTTTAAATTTGTTAAGGTATGTTCTAGGGCCCAGATTCTGTTCTATCTTGGTGAATCTTTCATGTGAGTGTGTAAAGAATGAGTATTCCACTGTTGTTAGATGGAGTATGTTATAAATGTCAATCTAGTAGATCAATGGTGCTGTTCAGTTCAACTACATCCTTACTGATTTTTCTCCCTGCAAGATCTGACCTCATGTAAGTTCCATGGTCAGTCACTGTCCTTCCTCCCTTACCTCTTGCTCCTGTCTGCTCCTGTGCATTCACTACATAAACTATACCCTGACTTAGTCCAGCCCTCTGCATATGCCTTGCCTGTCCCCACACATGCTGGCTGTGGTTGGAGAAAAACTCCCACACTTGCTGACTGGTCTTTTTTTAAATTCACAACCACTAACACCAGGTGGGCCCTGTATGTTGTCAGACAAACAGACATTCCCTGGTCCATTCCTAGGAATGGACCCATTCCTTTTTCCACTCATTGATGACTATTTCGTTCCTTCTCACTCCCCCTTGAATCACTAACACCTCCCCCCAATCCTCACTCTCTGCAGATGCCCTTGCTTCCCAGTTCACTGAGAAATAGAAATTCCCATCACCGTATCTACAGGTGTATTCTGCCTCTAGGACTCTCACCACGCATTAGGCATCTGAGCCCTTAGTAAATGCAGCCCATTCAGTGAGCGAGCTAGAGTCCCAGTGCTTACTCAGAGACCGCACTCCAGCAGCTCTCTCCTGCACCGCCCATTCTTTTCTCTCGCTTTGATCTTTCTCATCAGCACATATGCTATTTTTTACATAAAATGGCAGGCATCTTCCCGGGGCTTTGTATTTGGAGGAGATGCTGCTCCCCAAGTTGGCCACCTGACTCTCCCTCTCCTCCTCAGGACCTCAACCAAGTGATACCTTTCAGAGATGCCTTCTCTGGCCACCCTGGGCAAAACTGCAACCCATAGGGTGACCCTCAATGAGACAAGCCCTTGAAGGATCCCTTTCTCTTCTGGTGAGGGCAGAACCTGTTACTGGCTTCTAACAAAATATAGCAAAGATAATAAGCTGTCACCTCTTGATTAGGTTATATTATATGGCAAGGTGATGGGCTGTCACCCCATAATCATATTACATTATATAGGACTCCATCTTACAGACTAGGGAAGAGCCTTCCCTTACTGGTCTGAATAAGCTGCTGTATTGTGAGCAGTCCAATGGAACTGGGAGGCCTCGAGGATCTGTGGGTGGCCTCCAGGGGACAGCCATCAAGAAGCTGGGCTCTCAGGCTCACAATCATAAGGCATTAATCCTGTCAATTACCTAAATAAGCTTGGAAGAGAATTATTCTCCAGTTAATTCTACAAATAAGAATTCAATCCCGCTGATACCATGACTTCAGCCTTGTGAGACCCTGAGCAGAGGACCAGTTAAGCCATGCCCAGCCCTGAATGCAGAGGAACTGTGAGATAATAAATGTGTGTGTTGTTTTAACCTGCCAGGTCTGTAGCAAGCTGTTATGCAGAAAAATAGAAAACTAATACATCCTCCAAACACCTCCTGTTACCCTCTTCTATTCAGTTTTTTTCCCTTAGTGCTTATAATCATTTAACATTTTCTATTTTACTTATTTACCTTGCTCATAGCCTGTGTTTCTCCCTCTACTCTTGAGTGTAAGGTCCATTGTGACAGGGATTTTTGTCTCTTTTCCCCCCGTCACTATATTCTCAGTGCCCTGAGCAGTCTCAGTAAATGTTTGCTGTGAGGATGAATACAGGAATGAATGCTAACTCTTGTTACCTGCACAGAGGAATCCATTAAGCTCACATACATCTCAGAGAGGTAAGACAGGAGAGGAAAGGTTTGTATTGCTTTTAACTTGTTATTACAGAAATGTTCCAGCACTGCTCCCATAGCCAGTGGGCTCTCTTCAAGTAACAGCTTCTTACAGGCTGGCTTACTGCAAGGGCAAGTTATAAATTCTTACAGTAGCATTCTCCAAGGCCTTTTGACTTGATACACATTAAAAATACACTTCACATTACGTCTCAGCACACACACCCATATGCCCACATAAATACCTGAAACAGGGCTTCACAAAATAGTACTTAACCTTAAAACA
This sequence comes from Manis pentadactyla, assembly GCF_030020395.1. Lineage (NCBI taxonomy): Eukaryota > Metazoa > Chordata > Mammalia > Pholidota > Manidae > Manis > Manis pentadactyla. The sequence goes on along the minus strand of NC_080025.1, from coordinate 61,542,310 downwards.
TGCGCTGATGGTTTCCTATTCCATTTCATTCTGTTGCACTTCATTTTTTAGAAACTAGGTAAGACACACTGATAGGTCCTCGAGAAACCCTCCAGGCAATTCTCCATGGAGACCAGCCCTCTCAGGTGTCCAGCGCGTCCCAGGTTTGGATTGCTATGGGTTGACACTGTTCTTGCAGGTAAGTAGGGTCACGGCAATGCCTGTTTACCTGGAAAGTGGAACCATCTGCCTTAGCAGATAGGAGAGCTGAGGGCAGGGCTGGCATTTTCTTATGAAAGGAGAAGTTTCAGAGAACAGTACCTGGAATGAGTACAGCTGAACTGAGAGGCACCACCTTCTGCTTGCAGCTGAGCCACAGGAATACCACAGGGCTGGTGGTCATCATCATTAGGTTTCATATATTTCAAAGACTCTTGAATGTCCAAATAATTGTTACAGGTCATCTTTTATCATGGGCATGTCTCAGATGTCTAAATGGTCTCTGAGTCACTGGCATTTGGTGCTTGAATTTGATTGTTAACTGTTTTTTTTTTTTTAATCACTAAAACATTAACCACTTTACATGGTTCAAAATGGCACAATTTGTGAAGCTAATGAAAAATTATGGCAAAGCACTTTCCACAGAGTGTGAACTAATCAGCAAGCCCAGAAAAGCTGATGTTGATGAAGTACTGTTAAGTTATGGCATGAAATGCCACCTGCCAGTAAATCTGGGTCTAATTTGCCTTTTGCAAGTAGTTTTCTATTTATTTGAATGTGAGAGGAATCCCAAGGATGGTAGATGAGAAAGATGCTGCCCCTTCAAAACTGCTTTGATTTTAAATGCCGTTGTTCTTTTGTGTAAGTATATGGGTTCAAGAGAAATCATTTTTAAAAACCCTTCGGTTTTAGTTCAGCAGTGTGGCCTGAGGGGGAAGAACAGCCGTGCCTCCACCATGCTGCCCGGGGTCAAAGGTGCTGGCGTAAAGATGGGCAGGTGCTGGAAGGTGAAGGCCCCAGAGGGAGATTGGGATGGAAAGGAGTGTAGGTTGGCCCTCCTCTCCCTTTGGCACCCCTCGCCTTCCCTGCGGCCTGTGCCGGTTCCCTGAGGAACCGTTAATAACAAGTTAAAAGCCTTTCCTAGGGTCAGATGACTTCATCTTTCCACCCTTTTGTTTCCAGTAAAACTTTCCTGCTCCAGATTTTACTCCTGGAAAATAATATTTAAGTTTCATAGATTTCTCTGCTAAGGTGACACTTCTTGTCACCATGAGGCAGCAACAGCCATGGTGGGAAATTCTGCAGGACAGATGACCCAGCGTTTCCACCTCATGAACAGCAGCAGGGCAGACGGGGATAAAAGTGCAGTGGGGAGAGGGAAGAAGCAGCTGTTATAAAATAAGAGAGCCCAGAGACATAATCAGATTGAACCCTGTCTCAAAGTAAAGAGTGTAATGAATCCCTAGTGGCCCATCACCCAGCCTCGACATCGGTCAATATTTTGCTCTTTTTGTTTCAGTCATTCACTCCAACAGATACTTGTTTGTTTTGTGGTGAATTTTAAAACAAATCCCAGAGTTCATATTATTTCACCCATAAATACTTCGGTATGTATCTCTTACAGAAATACACTTTAGCAAGAAGTTTTCAGCTCTCAGAGAGGAGCTCTAGTGGAAGCATCTCTGATTCAAATGAAAGTTTAAGGACATTATTGACATTTATAAAAACACATTGTTCCTCTAAATAAACCCTCAGGATAAAATTCCTCCTGGACTTAGCTTAGGAGAAACCCCACAATTTCTCACGAAAACACTGAAAACTCAGTACATGATCAAATTTTTCTTTATACAAGTTGCACTAGGAGGCTTAAAGACACATCTGTGGCCAACCGTGGCATATATCTGCATTCTATGAAATTTGTATTAATGTTATTTCCAACTCTTATATGTCCCTGTCCTTGCTGTTCCTTTTTCTTCCTTACCTACTTCAAATCTGTGTCACCTTGTATTTGTATATCCTTATAAGCAGAGGTATGCTGATAAATGTTTCACAATTGGTTCTCTCAAAAAAAAATGCATATATTACATTTATTACACCTTTTGCTGCTATAAATGATTTATTGCCCACAATAAACACTTAAAAGTGAAATACACAAACTTCTTTATTTTTAATTCCAAGCAGCCATGCAATCGATTCTCACAGAATGCTTTTGTTGACTTTTGTCAAACTCTTTATCCATAGCTAGGTTGCAATCAACAATCAAGAGTAGTTCAAACATGAACATTGGTTGATATTTTTACTTACTTTAACAAGAGAGATGAGATGAAAGTAAAGCAACAAAGACCTATTAGCATGTGTCAGAACTTCACTCTTTCCTCATGGTGTGCACAACTTTTTTGCTAAGTTGGTTGTTTTCAAATTCTAGAAGAGTATGTCCTCAATTTTTTGTGTTGTTCCAAACACAGCTGCTATAGAGACTATACTTTCAAGTTTCCTCTGTACTGTTAACTTTTTATCCATCATTTATGAAGTCTAGACCATCATTAAAGCAATAAATAGTCTTGATTTGTAGTGTTTGCCCATTTCCATGGTGTAAATATTCCCACCATCACCAACTTCAAGATACCAGTATGAAGTTGCTGAATGTGGATTTAGGAAGAGATATGCAGTAGGACACATTCTGTAGCATTTTCATCCTACAGATACAATGGCCATAAATAACTTCAACAGCATAAGTGAAAATGAAACATAATTATAAAGGAATGAATTTGAGTATTTATTACCTTTATTTTTAATATAATTTAATTGTAAATTTATATAATTTAATTTTTAATAATAGCTGTGTTTAACAAACAACACAAACAAAAAAAGTTTAATAATTTGTTAAACTTCCTAATAATGTTTAACAGTACATTTCTCCTAAGTCAAGACAAGATTACTCCAGCACGCCACTATCTGTAAGCAACCTAAAATAATTTTGGAATTAGGTGGGGTATGAAAAATAATAGATCAATACCCTGTGGGAATTCCTCTTCAGGTAGAATTATGGATTACCATTATGAAAATCCCTCCCTGAGAATACTAGATTCTGGATTAAATATAACAAACATTTTTTTGAAGTATTGCTGAATTATTTACAACAGCCAAGATATGGAAACAACCTAAGTATCCAGTGACAGATGAATAGATAAAGAAGATGTATTTTTTATATATCCAATGGAATATTATTCAGCCATAAAATGGGAAATCCTGCCATTTGTAAAAACACAGATGAAACTTGAAGGCATTATGCTAACTGAAAGTCAGACAGAGAAAGACAAATACTGCATGGTCTCACATGTGGAATCTAAAAAAAACCCCAAACTCTTAGAAACAGAGATCAAGTTGCCAGAGTTGGGGTGGGGTGGTGGTGAGGTGAGGTGAAGGCAGTCAAAAGATAGAAAAGATACTTCCAGTTACAAGCAAGTTCTAGGGATTCAATGTACAACATGATGACTATAGTTAACAAAAATGTTTTCCTTATTTGAAAACTGCTAAGACAATAAAATTTAAAAGTTCTCATTATAAGGAAAAAACATCTTTGTAACTATGAGAGGTGATGGATGTTAACTAAACAGTGTAGCAATCATTTTCCAATATATACGTATAATAAGTCATTGTTGTACAACTTAAATTTATATGTTTTATGTCAATTATAGCAAAATAAAACGGGAGAAAAAAAGTATTGCTGAGCCCAGATCAAAGTATGGAAATTGCTCAGATTTAAGGGGCAAAGGGAGACAGTAAGCCAAAACCAGTTCAGTAAACAGTAAATGGAAAACAAAACCGAAAATAACACAAAAGCACAAACAAGCTTTGGTTTACCCTGTAGGTCAATAGCTCCACCAGCGCAGAGAACTGGAGAGATCTGGGCCATGCAAAGTAGGGGAGGTGGACCTAGGACTCCTGCCCTGGGCCACAGCCTCAAGAGGAATACACACTTTGTGAAAGGTTAGGACAGAAAAATAATTCACCTCCCCGCAGAGGAAAGCCTACCCGGAATTTGGATTACCTCCGTCATAACTCTAGGAGGAAAAAAGTGAGTATTTTTCTTCTCAGAATTTGCATCCTCTGTGCAAGGTCTGCTGTGGAGGTTACATTTACATTCCTCGTGCTACCAAGCTTACTGCAAAAACTCCAACGAGCGGACCCGCTGGGGCCAATGGTCGCCCCGCTCCGCCCTCTCACCCTGGGGACCGGAACTCGCGCCCGGGCGCGCCCCCCCCCCCCCCCCCCAGGGCAGGACCGTCAGCCGGGGCCTGGTGGCCCAGAGGGAGCGCGGTCTCGGACGGTGTCCGGGACAGGCGGGGCGCGGAGGGTGAAAGCAGCGCTCGCTCCAGGCGGAGCTCGGTATTTTCATTTGACCCGCCTTTCTCCTTTTCATGATTGTTTTCTTACTAATCGCAGGTAGGACCCTCTTCTCCGTCTCATGCCACTCTGGCTGGGACCCTCTCTAGAACAGCCCGAGTCTTCTCTCAGCGGCACAGTTACCACGGGGCCCGCAGGTCTAGCACGGGAGCCCTGCCTGTCGGGTCTCTTTCACACCCCCTCCACCTGCTGCGAGCGCGGGCTCCTGCTCCCAGGGCCCAGCAACCAGCGAGAAGGGCTGGGAGAAGCAGCCGGGTCTCTGGCTGCAAACCCCTCCCCTGAACTGTTTGCAGCTCATAGGACCTCCCTCTCCTTTGAAAACCAAAAGCCAACGTAATATAGTTAAGAGCCTCTGATTTTGTTTATAATTTTTCTATTCTGTCCTTTGTTTCCAGCATCAATAGCCTGTAAGGGCAAAGTGCACACAGTGAGAAGTCTTAAAGCCTGCAGGGACCTGTGCAAGGGTGCCCATAAGACTGCTCTCTTCTCCTTCCTTATTCCCTTCCCCCTAACCCAAGGTCTGTAAAAGTTAAAAAAAAAAAAAATAAGTAAAACGTGGTGCCAGGTTGGTAGCACTATCTAGCGCCCGAGCAGGAGCAAGCACAGTTCTCTGGAGAAATAAATTAAGTTCAAATATCCCTCAATTAAAAATTACCAAATACAGAAGGAAATAAACCAACATGGGCAGGAGTCCGGAGAAACCACACACAATAGATTTGCATCCCCAAGAACCTCAGATAGCTGAGCTATTAACAAAATCATGATGTTTGAAATGGTTAAGAAAAAAGATGGAATCAGAAAATGATCAAGCAACAGAGACCCAGAGAAGATTTCAAATGCATTCATATGAAAATTTTAGAGAGGAAAAATATTTTTACCCAAAATTAAATGCACAGAGGCATGGAAGCAGAAAATATGAAAGTAGAAAGAGATGGAAGACAGAAAGTTTAATAAATGTCCAGTTCAAAAAGAAAGACTAGAGAAAATGTAAAGGTGTGGCAGCTGAGTTTTTAAAATTCATGAGACCTTATTACACAGATAAGCAGCATGTAGATAAATGAAATCCCCACTTAAACAATAGTAGAAGAACTACAAAACAAAAAGATGATTCCAGAAGCAGCCAGAAAAGAAAGACAGCTTGGTTGCAAGTAACAATTAGACCAGTAGCCAACTTGCCTGCAGTCACACAGGAAGCCATAAGGGGTGGGAAGACCTCTGCTGAGAGAAAATAACTGTCAGCATGGAGTTATGTACCCAGCAATCTGCCTTTCAAGAAGACAGGTAAAATAACCAAACAGAGAAAAAAACAGGGCTGAGAAAGCACTGTGCAAAAAGAAATTGCTAAGCATGGAGGTAAATATAAGTACGAACTGCATAAAATAATAACAATTTCTGATTTTTAGGGTTAGAAAAAACAAAATACTCTACAATAGCTTGGAAGGAAGAAGAGGGGCATCTGAGCTAAAGAGGCTGACCTTATATTCACTGGAAAAGAATCAAGATATGATTCAATTCGTACTTTGATTAAGTATGCACATTAAAGTTTTCAGGCCAAACACTGCAATAATAGAAATAAATAAAATTTACTTCCCAACCAGTAAAGAGGGAAAAGAGAATAAGAAAAGCAAGCAAGCAATCAAATGAACAAAGGCAATCCATTCAAAAGAAGGTAGAGAGAAGAGAAAAAGGAGCTTTGTATTTAAGTGCTGAAATCAACGCAGGCCACCAGGAGGAAGGGGCTGGTTGGCACTGCAGTAGTCCTTCCTGTGCCCTGTGCATGTGTGTCCTTCCACCCCCTCAGGCCAGGCTGTCTCCAACTCAGTTAGTGCTAAGCAGAGGGAGCAAGGGTAGGTGGACCCTTATATCTAGAGACCTTTCTCAGAGAAGAGAGAGTCTCTGCCTTTTGGGTTCCAAATCCATTGCCTTTCAGGTTCTCCTGAGCAACTTTGTTCACTTCTCCCTCTCCCAGGGCCTCCCTGGAGTTTTTGTTTAGTTGCCGTACACAGTAACATGAAATGTCTGTGTACAGCTGAGGATCCTGCAGCACAATAACGACAAAGTGGATGCGCCTGAATTAGAGTCCAGCGGCCCAACGGCTGATCTCTGACCTCCCCCTTTGTGACTGTGTAAACTCAGGACACAGCTGTCATCTTTGCATTTATTTCCTCATCTTTGCAAATGAGAAAGTTGAACCAGACAATCTGCCAGGTCCTTTATAGCTCTAATATCCCCTGATTATGCTCCTCATTAAATATGCACCAGAGACATGCAATTGTAAGCTTTATATTCTGATAATATTTAAGACTGCTCTTTGTGCATGGCCCTTAAAACTCACTGCTTATATAACATGCTCATTTGCTCACAAAACACAACAGCAATATTCTGCCCTAATAGTCTTGTATTCGGTTATTGCCTTTTTTAATATCACTTTTCTAGGACCTCAAGTGAGAGCTTCAAAAAAATAAAAAACAAAAAAAGTAAAACACCTTCAGTGACTCTGCTTCACTCTGCTATATCTCCTTTTACCTTGTCTCATGTATTCAGTGTATACAGGCGCACCAGGCCTGTCAAGCTGGCTCGGATCTTGAATCCTCCACTCTGGGGACCTAATGGACCTTTATCTGCCTGGATTTAGAAGCCAGGTTCTACCGACAGTGCACTATTAAAAGTTCCAAATGACCTTTAAGTAGCTAAATTAAATGGCCATTGTGCACCATGATCCTACTTGATTTAAGTGATGCTTTTGATGTTATAAATCACAAGGTATTGCTTCAGTAACTGTCCTCATTAAACTTTCAAGGTTCTGGACTCCAATCTCTGGTGTGTTTAATGCTGTCCACACCTTTCCCTCAGACAGTTTTAGTGCTCATCATTCTCATGCAGGGGACACCCCAGCCTAATGCTCCCAGTTATTCTCCTCAAACTCATCCACCTGTTTCACGAGAACAACAGTTGAGACAGGGGGTACCTCCCACTTGACTGGCCACTCAGCTCCCCGCCCAGCCCTCTTCTTGTGGGTGGCTGATGTTCTTGGGCAGTTGGCCCAGAGGCCTCAGAGCTCAGAGTCCAAGACCAGGATGCCAATCCTGTGCCCCCATCATCCCGGGTCTCTTCAGTAAATCTGCTAGAGCATTCTCTCTCCTTAAGGTCTTGGGGGTTCATGGAGTTCTCACCTTAGTCTGACCACTGCCATCTTATATAATCCTAGTCAAACCATCCATGCACTTTGTACCCAGGACCATTAGGACAACCCTTGCTGCTTGGTGTACTGTGTCAGGCATGCTACTCACCATCACTGTGACAAGCCCATTTAATTTTGTAATACTGCCAAGGGGTTGATCCTCAGCTGGTTGTCTCCAGTAAGTCCTCACGAATGATTTACAGTCTATGTCTAGTCTTCTTGGTCTGTGTCTCTGGCAGAACCGTTGTGACATGTATGACAGATGACCTGGAGGTAGAGGCCAATCCCAGCTTATAAATGAGGAGCCTGAGGCCCCTTGCATGGGAAGAAGAGTAGGACACAAGATACTCATTTTGTGGGTGAAGCCCATGGCCAAAGGCAGTGGAGCCAGAGTGTGCAAGTGCTTCCTGGCCGTGGTCAAACAGCAGCTCTTTGGCAGCCCCATTCTATAACATGGTCTGGAGGGTTGTTTTGGAAGCTTGACCTAGATCCTGTTTCTTCAAACCCTCCTAATTCTATAAATACTTTCCTTAATAAGTGCCTTTGTGCATACAGTAGCTGTCTGATGAATTCTGTTATCTGCAGCTAAGAACCCTGGCCCAGCATTAGTGGCAAAGAAGGTGGTAGAAACCAAGGCTAAGAGCATGATAAGGAGAAACTGGAGAGAAGAATAAAGGGCACTGTGGCTTTCCTTCTATAGACATCCTAAAAATAAAATAACATCATAAAATATTTTGAAGTCATCAGGGAAATAAGAGAGCTGTATTTAAGACAAAGTTAATTTTCTGTTACATTGCATACATTGCTGTCAGGATTAATTACCTGTCCTCCTTATTGCAGTTGTTTGAAAACATACATATACTCCCTTGAGAGGAATACAAAGTCTTACTCAGTTTGGCATCCAGAAACTTTGTCCTCTTTAGGATCCTCCAGTATCTAGAACTAGAGTGTCTGTATGGTCAGCGCTTAATAAATATTTGTGAATGAATGAGTGAATGAAGAATCCACCACAATGCCACCCAAAGCATTTAATCAGTGTATTGCAGAAATGGATGATGCACACAATTATCTCCTTTAAACACTTAAAGAGCCCCAGTGGAGAAATAGTCTTTACCTAGGAAAGAGATTAGAAAGGATCATCAATAATGAAGCCCTCAATGAGGGCCAGGCTGGCAGGAAGTTGATATACTAAGGTCAATATACAGCAAATGGCAAGGAGATGCTCGGAGTAGGGAGGGGTATTTTCAAAATGTGGTCTTCAAATATCTTGCACCACAGTTAACTGGGAACTTATTTAATATGCAGATTCCTGTGCCCCACCTAACGCACACTTAATCACATTCCCTGATTAAGAGTCCTCCTCCCCAACCCCCACTCCCAGGATTCTTACTCATACTTGTTTGAGGACCTTAATATTATTTGCTGGATGTGAAGATAATGCTGCAGGTTTAGAGCCAGAAATTTTACCTCTGCTCACCATAGAGGGGTGAGAGAAGAGCCAAAGCAACACCCTTAGAGCCTAGATGTTGATCTTGTCCTTCCAGACACCTCCAGAGACTTGAAGGAGAACTGGAAACAGGTAATGGGAGTGTGGGTAAATTGTGGTATTTCCAGAATCTCTCGCCTGGCCTTAGAGCATCTCCATATCAATAGATAATTACAAGGGGGAGCAAAGGCATATCTAGACTGGAGAGGTTGGGTGGGGTCCCTTTTTGCAGCCCAGTTATGACAGACACTGGAGAGCAGAAGTGGAGTGGATGACTGCTTATAAGCAATAAACAGGTTTCTCCCACTTTATTTTTCACTTTGACTGATTTCGGTTTCAAAGGTAATTTGCCCCAGGCTGGGAAAATATTTCCCTCACCCCCAGCCCTGCCCCCTGAGTTACAGGGCAGTAGATCAGGTTGTCTTTGGCTTTAAATATCAGAAAGCCCACCTCAAATGGCCTTGTTATTAGCAAATGCATAGTCTCCCCAAACCAAAAGTCCAGCAGAGGGTCAAGTGTCAGGATTGGCTTAATCAGGATTGGCTCCAGACCCTTTCTGCTGCCATTCTCTTCAGGGTATGATTGCTGATTTGGATAATAGTATTTAAACCAAGAGTCTTGGGGATGCCATGCAATCTCATATGACATCAGATGGAAAGCTTCCTTCATTTTTAAACTTGAACATTGCCCACTGCACCTTAACAAGTGGGTTTTCCTTTGGGTTCCAAAGGTAGACATCATTTCTAGTCTGCCTACACATCCCTCATTACTGTGTTTACAGAATTTCAATCTGAACCCCAAACAAAACTCCCATGACTCCAGCTCTCTTCTCCTCAAACCTTTCTTTGGGTGATAAGTTTGCCCTCTGTACTTAAAGAAACCTTACTGAAGAAGGCGAATCAGAGCAAACAGAATGTGGTATGAAATCCTGAAGGGATCCTGGTACCCCAACAGGCAACATCTGCTAGTTTCAGGATGAAGTCACTCTTTAAGGCAGGATAGGTAAGATTGAGGACTTTCAATGGTTATTGTGTAATGCACATGCATGAATTATTTAGAGCAGCACCTTTCTCAACATTTCATGTGTAATTTTGTTAATGGATATATAATCCATTTGTCATTTACTTTATAATTTAACAAATATGTACTGAGCAGCAAAACAAGCAGAAGGAAGGGAATAATAAGGATCAGAGCAGGAATTCATGGATTAGAAACAGGAACACCATGCAGAGTATCAGTGAAACTGAAAGTTGGTTCTTTGAAAAAGTTGGTTCTATAATTGATACTTCTAGCTAGACTAATCTAGAAAAAAGAGAGAAAACTCTAAAATCAGGAATGAAAGAGATATTATTACCAACTCTACAGAGATAAAAAGGATTATAAATGAATACCATAAACAACTGTATACCAGTAAATTAGGTAACTTAGATGAAATGGACAAATTTCTAGAAAGACACAAACTACTGAAATGGACAAAAGAAGAAATAGAACTGAATGGAACTATATTAACTACAGAGATTAAATTAGCAATTATAAATCTACCTACAAAGAAAATCTCTGACCCAGGTGTCTTTGCTATTGACTTCTTCCAAATATTAAACAATTACTACCAATTCTTCACAAACTCTTCCAAAAAACAGAAGAGGGAATGGTTCTCATCTTTTTCTATGAGATCACTTATTACCTTGGCACTACACTGAGACAAAAACATTAAAAAAAAAAAAGAAGAAAGAAAGAAACTACAATGTAGAAAACCATAATACAATGCTTCTTATATATACAGATGCAAAACTTCTCAACAAAATACTAGCAAATGGATTCCAGCAGTATATAAAAAGTGTACACCATGACTGAGATTCATCCCAAGGATGAAAGTGTTTTTAACATCTGAAAAAAGTCAATTAATATAAATTAATATAAATATAATATAAAAATATAAATATCCAGAGAACGGGTTGGGGCACATGATCATCAGTAGACTCTCAAAAAAACACTTGACAAAATTCAACACTCTTTCATGATTAAAAAAGAAAACTACATTTATAAAAAAATCAACTAACATAATGGAAGGAATCACCCTCAACCTAATGAAAGGTAAATATGAAAAAACCCACAACTAACACTGTATTAGTGGTGAAAAACTGAGTCCTTTCTTCCTAAGATCAAGTACAAAACAAAGAAGTCTGCTTTTATATGCCAACATTGCACTGGAGGTTGTAGCCAGTGCAATTAGGCAAGAAAAAAGGGAAGGAAGGAAGGAGGGAAGGAAAAGAATGATATCTAGATAGGAAAAGAAGAAATATAACTATCTCTATTTGCAGATGACATGATTTTGCATATAGGAGATACTTAGAAATCCACTAGAAAACTGTTAGAACTTATAAACACATTCAAAAGCTATAAAATACAAGATCAATATACAAAAATCAATTGTATATCTCTACAGTAGTAATGAACAAACTAAAAATGAAATATTAAGGAATACAATTTTATTTATAATTTAAAAAGAAGAAAATATTTTAGTTAAGTTTAACAAAAAATGTAAAACTTATACTCTGGAAACTATAAAATATTGTTGGAAGAAATTAAGAAGACCTAAATAAATAGAAAGAAATGTAATATTGTCAAGATGACAAAACTTCCCAAATTGATCTATAGATTCAACACAACCCTATCAAAATCCCTGTGCAGAAATTGACAAGCTGGAGCTAAAAATTTATATGGAAATTCAAAGGACCCAGAATAGCTACAACTATTTTGAAAAATGCAAAATTGGAAGACTGACACTTCCCAATTTAAAAAAATACCACAGAGCTATAGTTAGTAGTATAATAATTAAGACAGTGTAGTACTGGAATAATGGTAGACATATAGAAAAATGGAATAGAATTGAGAATCCAGAAATAGACCCTTCCATCAAAGGTCAACTGATTTTTGACAAGGATGCCAGAACAATTCAATAGGGAAAGAACAGTCTTTTAAACAAATGGTACTCAGATAACCAAATATCCTCATGCAAAAGGATAAGCTTGGACCCCTACTTCACACTAAATATAAAAAAGAACTCCAAATGGATCAAGACTTAAACATAAGAACTAAAACTATACAACTCTTAGAAAAGAAAATAGGGATAAATCTTCGCAACCTTGAATTAGACAATGGTTTCTTAAGTATGAAACGAAAAGCACAAGCAACAAAAGAAAAAAGAATAGATAAACTAAATATCACTGGATTATTAATGGCAGGACTTTGTTGACTCTGATGAGAGCAGTTTTGGAGGAAAGGAAGGGGAGAAATGTAGTGATGCGCATAGAGAGAATGCAAGAGACATGGCAGGGGATGACTCAGCAAGACTCGGCAAGAGAAGATCTTTCCTTGCAGTCGAAGGAAGAATGAAAAGTCAATTATGGCATATATAACTAATTAACAAAAATGTTTTGCATTCTCAGTTGGTTTTCCAAGAATGCAACTTCTCTTGTGCTGTTGAAAGAAAAGTGGTTCAATAATAAATGTGTACTGTAAGAAAAATATATATATATACATATTATATATCCCAATTTGGTTTATGCACATGTATATGCACAGAAATAAGAAAATACACAGAAAACTTTTATGGGTTTCTTCCTGATTGGGGAATAAGAGATAATTTTAATTTTCTTCTTTATATTTTTAAATCAGAAAAAAGAAAAGAAAAAAATTTAAAAGAAAATAAATTCAAAGAGTTGTTTAAATTTCATAATATACAACAGGAAGAGCAAAAGGTTAGTTTTTCTTCTCATCATCCTTCCTTATTTGGCAAACCCAGCATTTCCGACCAGGGTTCACTACTTCCACATGGCCCTGAACACATATGTAATCTACCTGTAGTTTTTACAGGCACCTTCTGATGATAAAATGAACTAATACCTGCAGATGGGCTAGCATACTGCATGCCGTGAAAGCTGTCTGGTGTCACCATTATTAGTGTTACCTGCGTGAGATTACGATTTGACAGATTTCAAAGGGCAGGAAAACAGTAGACTGCCTTTATGCATCGACAAAGTACCAGAATTTAGTTTTAACAATATCTTGTGCCTGACCTTATCTGATCTACAGAAGACTAATCAAGCCCTTCAAATGTCACTCCCGGGCTGCTTTCCTCCTGATGTCCACATGCCTTTCTATCACCCAACATAACTGGAGACTTAATGATCAAAGTCATGAACAAGGCTAGAGAGCTGAAATCACAGAAGAATTACAGGCTCTTAGATGACTTGAGACTTTAAACCTTGCTATTTAAAAAAACTGCTCAAACTTTAAAAATTTGAGCTGGATTACAAGAAACAAACAAAAATGTGATTTCTAATATTAGCAAGGGAGCTGAGAAAACCGTAGCCTACAGACTTGTAAACCCCATGCCAATGAGGCAGGGGGGCCTCCCCATCAGAATGACAAATGCAGGGTAGACTAAAACACGGCAAGGAGCCACCTCAAGGTTAAGCAAGTCAAACTCTTTGATTTTATCGGAAGATCAGGGGCATCTTCAGCCCCTGGCCATTCCCCTTTCTGCACCATGGCTTCTCTTCCACCACTGACCCTCATGGATGAGCAGCAGGACCAGGCTGGTGTCAGACGGCACCCACACGGGCTCTCAACGCAGGGAGCCTCCCCTCAAGGGCTCCCTGGCTCCTCAGACCCCGCAGGCAGCAGTTTGCAGAATTCTGCAAAAGCAGGGAAGGTAGAAGGGGGAGAATCCAACAGCAAGCCTTCCAGTTTTTCACTAACTAATCCTACCGACTAAAAAGCAGAGGAACATGGGGGTCAACAGAGGTGAGGCTTAGAACCTCACCCCCCCTGTTTTGAGAGAAATCTTCTGCATCCATGGATGTTTTATTGCCCTTGTCTAGCTTGGATTAACACATAGTCTACAGGCACACACCTGATCATCTACATTTGCTCTCTTATAACACTAAACTATATTTTCTACCTTTATCTTGCATCTACCTACCACTTCAGCATTTTATTAAAAAATAATAATAATAATAATAATAAAGGGAGAAATGTGGGATCCACATATAAATCAAGTATAAAAATCAAATGAATATTCATATCTGACCTGATTGTTTATAGTTCATAATGCATGATCAAAACCGAAAGTTTCTGTGATGACTGCCCTTGCACTGTTCACCATGTAAGAACTTATTCACTATGTAAGAATTTGTTCACCATGTAAGAACTTGTTCGTTATCCTTCAGAAGATTGGAGACTGACGAGAATTAGGCTTGGGGTGGATTAATGATTGTGCATTGAGCATTGACTCCCCTATACAGAATTTTATTGTTGTTAACAACCATTTGATCAATAAATATGAGAGATGCCCTCTCAAAAAAAAAAAAAAAGCAGAGGAACAATTCCTATAGAAAGATTTAAGGACAAGAAAGAAAAGAAAATCAGACTTTCATGTTCTATCTCCTCAGCTCAAGACACTCTCCACCCCTTAAAAAGAGGTAACTCTCCTCTAAATGACAATTTTAACCCAGGTGCAGCTCAGACAATGTACTGATGGACCAAAGAATAAGTCATCAGGAATGTGAAGCCCATTTGTCACCAACACTAAGTACAACTAATTTTATTACTTCTGTTTTCCCTTCCTTTTCAATAATGAAGTGAGTCTGAGGCCGAGCAAATGACAAGTCTCTATTTTTAAAGTGCATTTGGATTTTACTAATTTACTTTGTTCATACATAATTCAAAGATAATTTTATTTCAGTGCTTTATTTGTGCCTTCTAGTCATTACTCCTTCTGGAAATGGCCTTTCACAGATATTACATGGAAAGCTCTACTGAAGATTTTTGGGGTCTATGTAAATGTTGTTAACTTCCTTTTCTTAAGCATGCGAAGAGGAAGAATCACTTGGGTGATGGCTTTGTGGTCGTGTTCAATTTCTAGGGCAAGAGAAACCTAGTGAGGAGAGGCGGGAGGATGAAGGATGAGATGTTGAAATACCAGAATAGAGGCTTATGGTTTCTCGGAAAAGATTTTGTTTGAGCCAAAAGCCTCTAATTGCAGAGGAAATAGCCTTGTTCAGAGTTTAACAGGTGCCTTCCCTTAAATGCCAGGAACTGTATTTTCCAGTGCCTGAATAAGCACGACTTCTTTCTAGAGAAAGAAAGAAATCCACCTTACTGCAGCACTGTG
The DNA here is from genome assembly GCF_030020395.1 of Manis pentadactyla. Classification (NCBI taxonomy): domain Eukaryota; kingdom Metazoa; phylum Chordata; class Mammalia; order Pholidota; family Manidae; genus Manis; species Manis pentadactyla. The sequence goes on along the minus strand of NC_080025.1, from coordinate 61,527,079 downwards.
GTATGAAAAACTGCAACAAAACCCCCGTGACCTGAGAGCTGAGTATTGGGATCCGCACAAGGAGCTAGCCAAGGAGAGCTGCCCCACCAGCTCAGCCCACGGACCGCCTCCTGTCACGTTGGGTGTCAACATTGTGCTGTCAGAGTTTCCTCCCCTCTGTGGGAGCAGAGATAACCCATAAGAAGTTTAGATACAACTTAATTTTAAAAATAGTATTTAATGGCAGGCGCAGAGCATCAGGAAGAGTCTATGGCACAGGGGAGAAAGGACCAAAGAGGCAGATGGTCAGAGTACGGAGTGCGGACTATCTACCAGCCCTGTACGCCATCAGACCTGACACCTGCTCCAGGTGGGTGTCCTGGCTGCCTCTAGGCCCTTGCTCTGGCTTTCCAGAGCTCAGCACCAGCCAGCACTGGACAGGGATCCAGGAGTCAGACTTAACTGTGGCGAGTGGTGGGAAAGCATGGAGACCAAGGAGAACTTGAGCAAGACTTGCAGAAAGGTGGGAAATAGGCAGGGGGAGCGGACAGGACAAAGGGAGGTTGCACGCTAAGGTACAGCCAGATGATGGGCCCCAGAACTGGCTGGAAGGCCGCCCAGGATGCTGCAAGGTATCTTGCTCAGGGCCTCACCACTACTGCTGAGGCTACCTTGGAAAGCTCTACCTCTCTATGTGTCTTGGGTCTGTGGCACTACTTGGCTTAAGTGCAGGCTCACGCCCATATCCCAGCTGCCTGGGAGCCTCCATGGCAAGCGGCTGGTCCTGTGCTGCACTTCACTTGGGGACATCCCCCAGTAGGGTGTTTGGATACCGGGCAGCCAAAACAGCAATCTCAGCAACCACTTTGCAAGGTCCAGGAACCTAAAGTCTGAGGTTTGGTGTGCCTGCCTGAAGCCAGAAGTCCTTGGCACCACTTCACGGTTACTCAGTCCTCACCTCCTTCCAGCAGAGGCTGGCCCAGGGCTCGCTTCACTGTTTAGTGGTGACCTCCAGCTAGACGACAGCCCCCACAGGCTGAAGGGGGCTTAGAGCCTTCTGGTCTAACAGCCTAGATGATGACAGTGATGCTTCCAGAGGTCAAACCCCTACCTTCCATCCTCTCACTCCTGAAAGGTAGAGTCCGTGCCAGCCCACTGCTTCTCAGTGAGAGCATGCACCCTCAGGCTTTGACCCGCATGGTCATTGGCAATAAATCGGTCTGAACTTCAATGCATTAAAACGTAATGGTTTTACTGTCCTCAAAATAGAAACTCAATTTCTTTCCTGACATTTTCCATCTACCACTCTCCTTACTGAATTTTTTCTTAGCATTCTGCTAGGAAAGTCTCTTGCTGAAACAATTCTGCCCATTATACTTCTGAAGGATACGCCACAACTGCCTGGGTGAACTGATTAATATTAGCCTAAATCCAGAGCTCTTCTGTGACTGGTTCTGATGAAAAAAAACAAAACAAAACCAGATCTGTAAAATCCCAAGGATTAGGAACAAGTACTCAAGAAGGCAGGAATAAGACAAAATGGCATTTCCATTTACACATCCTTTGAGCACTAAAGACCCAGCTGGTCCTCCTGGTGATGTCTGTCTTGATCTGCCTACTGACTGAGCCCTTATTTTATTTAATCAATCCAAGAAACATAAACTAATTTTGTTTCATTAACACTTACACTGCCATTAAGATTAAGACATTCAGCGGTGAATGGTTGTATTTGTGTTGTATTAAGTAGAACATGTATTTTATTTTAATTGTGACTAGTGCTCTTAAACTAGTCGATTAGTGTCTTTAAGTATTAATGGCAGGGGGAGACACAAAGGTTAAGTTAAAAATGAGCTCATCAAACATAGACGGGGGCACCACCTTTGATTTCAAGACTCACTTTTTCTCATTTCACATTTCTCAATCAATGGCAGTGCTTTCTCTTAGTAATACACAAAATAATGACATATTTTACAATAGATGGCATCTTAGATTCAAGGGAACACTCTCTGGCAAGCTCCTTGTTCATATGAAATTACTGGATGATTTACAATTTGGGGAAAAAATACAATGTAGCCATTTCCTTATACTAACAATTACCTGTGGAAACTGAGATTATCCACAGCGTCCATGATGTAATGAAAATTCTGAGGATTATACTTTCTTTGATTTACTACTGTGGCCCACTTCACATTTAGTTTCTGGTAAGACCAGAGGCTTGAAGGCTTCCATTACCGCAAACACGTTTTACTCTAGTAGAGAAACAGACTGATTTGGTGGCCGTGACTTTGGTCAAAGATGGTCTTATTAACCTGAGAAAAATAATATATGAGCTGACATGGTTGTAGAAGAGTACATACCAAAAAGTCAGGCCCTAACTTTCACTCTAGAGTCAGTAGAATCAGTAGGGTTGTTTTTTTATTTTCCTTCACCTTTTACTAAAAACACCCCAACATTCTAATACATTTTAATTCCAACACTGGTGAAGATCACCGCTGCCTTAGCACTTCCTTTGAGTAGAATGTTCATGCCTCTCAGGGTGATAAAAGTCCCCAGGTGATAAAAAGAGTCCAAAAGATGAATGCCAAGTTGCTCTCTGCTTGTGTGGCATAGCTAAAGCGTAATAAAGACGATCTATAGCTGGTTCAGAGATGAGCCACAAACTGTCCCCGACTTTACTGACAGGTTCCATGGGAAACTAAAACAATGAGGTTTTGAGTCTGACAGAAATGGCTGGGAGGGAACTGAATTTTCTTTGTGTAACTTGACTTCACACATAATTATAAGGAATGTTGTCATTACTGAGCAATTTCTATTGCTAACGTTTCACTCCCATTTTATTTCTGGCAATCTTTCTAATGAACTACACACGAAGACAGTAAGTCTCAGATGGGGGAAGTGCTTCCCAGGATCTCGCTGCTGCTGGGGAAGAGGCAGAACTCCTTCCAAGGCCCATTCACATTCTTACCTGAGGCCGGATGCCCCTGGTGGGTGGTTGTGGCTCTGTAGGCTTCTCCTTGTGACTTTGCTCTCAACAGTGGACTGTGAGTCAAAAGAGCAGCTCCCACAGGCTGGGTCAGAGACTGGAGGCTGTGCTGCACTGTTCTCAGAAGCCCTCTTCATCGATGGGGTGTGTGCTGAGCAGAACCTCATCAAACTGAGCTTGCAGGCAACTGGACGAGATAAGCTGGGGAGCCTCTGACACGGGGTGAGTGCTATCCCGGTGACGCATTGGGGGAAGGCTTGGGAGCGACAGGTGCCTATGAGAGCAGTGTGCCTATGACTCTCCCCCATTTACAGGATTATGCTCCCACCTCCCACCCCACCCCTCCCACCCAGAGGCTGGAGAAAAATTCTCTTCTGTGTGTCAACTGATTTTATTCAGTAGGTTTGTCTTGCTTAAACATAATTTGGTGTATAACAAGAACTTTCACAATTCAGCATAGATGTAATTCTTTAAAAATTATTTTTATTGTGGAAGTGGTATGTGCTCACTGCAGAAAAGTGAACAGTAGAAAATATTAGAGAAAAGAAAATTAAGATCACATGTATTTTTCATGTCCTCAGACAACTTCTGCGAATTTTTTGGAGTGTTTCTTTCCAGCATTGCACCCATTTAAGGGCACACAAGTGAACACCAGATTGTTTTCTCTTACTGAACAAAGAGCCTTAGCAGGATCTACAAAAGATCAAGGGCCTTATATTTATTTTCAAATGCAAATGTCTTTTCTTGAATATTCTAGATAATAACCAACTGGCATATTGCCTTTTCATTTTGATAATACCAATCAACATATAACATGTAGGTGTTAAGCTGCATTCTGAAACTATAACTAAAATGACACTATAGATCTTATTTTTCCAAGTAAACAGATTCAGACTCGACGATTTTGTTCAGTTTTTCTAGACAAAAGGGAAAAACACAGGAATGAGATTCCAAAGTGGATGAGTGGAGAAAGCTTTTTACTAGAGGCTACTACTTCAGGGAGAAGAGAATATGCCTTATTTTTTAGTCTAAGCACTCTGGTGCTATGGATAAACTCTTCACCCGTGTGTCCCCTCTGCTGGGCACTCCCAAGGAGGCCGGAGGCGTCACTCAGCTGAACGGCACAGCATGTGATGAGGACTCCACACCAAGAGATGCTCCTCTTCCCTTTTTTATTGGCTTGTAGTCTTATTACATCAACTCTGACTCTACATCTCTGTTACACATCAGAGTTAAAGAAAAGATGCACGTAAAAATATCTAGACCTGAAAGGAGGCATGAGTGTGTGGCAGGGACTGTAATCACTGACTTCTCAGGACTGCTCTGGGTGCAGTTCACTCTGTTTTGACATTATAAGAGATGGCAAGAAACCTTGGAGCAAAGATGAAATCTGAACCATGCAGATGAAGTACCTGGAAGCAATAGGGAAAGATGAAACCATTCCTAAAATGAGAATCAGGGGACTTAGAAGAAAATGTCAAACTCTCAAAAGTGCTGTAATAACCAGATGGTTTTATTTCCTTTTAAAAGCATAAACACATAACAGGTATAGCTTGTTTTTTACTTCATGACACTTCAAGGGTACAGGTTGCAGTCTGCCCACATCCCTCTTTTCACTGAGCTACCCATCTCATTTATGTGGTTCTGATGGGACTGCCAATACCAATTCAACCTCCGCTCCCTGCAGAAGTAGTGGGCACATAACTCAGTTTGGCCAATTTTTGTTCACCATGGCCCTGTCTGAGGTCGTCGGTTCAAAGGATGGGTATGTGACCCAAGTAAGGTCGATGAAAGAGTCTCCAAGGGATTGGGCCTGTAGGTGCTGGGAGGGAGTACATCTTTGTTTCCATCTCTGGTCTCATAAACTCAAAGGTTCATATAAGGGCAGAGCTTCTGGGGGCTATTCTGAAGATGAAATGAAGAACAAAGCAAACAGAGGAAGGGCAGAAGAGAATGTGCAGAAAATGGGAAGAGAAATAAAGTGAAGCCAAGATGTTTGAATGCCCGGATCTAATTATGTCAGAGCCAGTACCAGCTCGGCTTGGCTTCCCAGTTACATAAGTCAATAAATGCTCTTTTGTGCTTAAGTGATTCTTTGTTGGTTTCTGTCACTTGCAAAGACCTAGAAAGTCTTCTGACTCCCATTTTCTAAAGTGTGGGAAAACTAAGTCCTAGAAGATTTGACAGTAAGGTCTGGTTCTCCAAACAGTGTGTGCCAAAGGGCTGACCAGCATACCGAACGTGACCACAGAATCACAGAACGAGAGATTCCTTTTCGACACTCAGACACATGACCTGCTAGCCTCTGCTTGAGCATCATCAACAGTGCCAGCCTTTGTCATGGCATCTGCATGACTCCAAAGGGACCCTGGACTCTCAAAATGTCTTCTTTCAAGCCTACCATAGTATTTTAATTTTCCCCTCCATTTTGGTTTTTCTCTTTAAGGAAAAAAAAGGATGGCACCTATTTTTAGTATTATCTCAAAGATTCTAAGAGTAGGAGTTGTAACTGGGCCTCACAGGTGTCCAGATGGGAACTGGAAAATAAGGAACCCACAGTACTCTCTGTGTCTTGGAAGCCACATGGCTTCTTAACTTTTGCTTTTTTTGCTCTCCTCCTCTCTGCTTATGCGCCCCTTCATCTTTGTACCCATGCCCTCCCCAGTTACCCATCTTCTAGGTTCAAGTGTCCAACAGTAACCACTTCAGTACATACATTTATATCATGTACTCAAAACCCCTTTAAACTCTTAAAAATTATTGAGGAACCCAAAGGCCTTTTGTTTTCATGTGTTATATCTATCAATATTTAGCATGTTCAAACTAAAAACAGAAAAGTTTTAATCATTAATTCATTTAAAGATAGTGATAGCACACAAATTAAATGTTTACCTAAATATTTTTATAAAAGCCACTTTTCCAAGACAAACACAAGTTCACCTTAAAGAGCAGAATTGTTTTAAATATTTGCAAATCTCTTTAATATCTGGCTTACTAGAAGAAGGCTGTGATCTCTGCTTCCAAACAAGGTGGAGTAAAAGAATAAGATTTACCCTCCTACTTGAAACATCCAAGAAACCGGACAAATATACAAAATAACAATTCTCTAGACAGTAGGCAATGAGGGCAGTGATTTCTGAGGTGGAAAACAAATGAGATAAACCCTACAATTGCCCACACTTACTACCTTGAGAGAGTTTCCAGAGGGCAGTGCCAGAAGGGAAATCTGGTAAAGTTTTGTGGTCTTCTTGAGTTGAGGAACTGAAGCTGAAGGGTGGGTAAGTCAAACTGGGTAGAGTATGCAGGTCAGAATACCAAGAAAGAGAGCTACATATAGAGAGAATTCCTGAGATCTCAGAGAGCACCCCTCGACTGTTTAGATAAGAACTAATCAGAGAATACATGTAAGGAAACCATCTGAAGTTAATGAAAGGGTCACCTGAGAAGACTGGGAAGTGCATACAAGATAACAATCAGTGCCTAGTCAGTTATGGGGAAAGCTTAATCTGAAACTAACTGTAAACACTGCTCTAGTCCTGCTATTAAAAGCTTAAAAAGCAAGACCCAAAAGGGTCAAACTGTTTCCAAGTAAATTAATCACTTCCCAAAACAAAGTTCAAGAACATTTATAGGAATATAAAAATAGCCAGTACCTAACAAGGCAAAATTGACAATGTCTGGCATCCAGTAAACAATTACCAGGCACACATATTAGCAGTAAAATATAACCTAAAATGAGGAGAAAAATCAACCAATTGAAACTGAACCAGAAATTAATTAGAATTCATTTAGTAGAATTTGTAGATAATAGAATTAGTAGAAAAGAAATTAAAAGTTATTATAACCATATTCCATATGTTCAAGAAAAAAGTGAGAGACTAAACAGTTTTAAGTAGAGATATGAATCATAAAGTAACATGTTCTCTAACCACAATGGAATTAAACTGGCAACCAACAGAAAGATTATCTGAAAAATCTCTAACATTTGGAAACTAACAACACTTGTAAATAACTGATGGATCAAAGAAAAAATGAAAAGGGAAATTAGAAAGTATTTTGAACTGAATGAAATTGAAAACAAACCAAATGAAAATTTCTGGGACAAAGCAAAAGCAGTATTTAGGTGAAAATTTGTAGCACTAAATGCCTATATTAGAAAAGAAGAAGGCTTAAAACACATGATCTCAGCTGCCACCTTAGGAAACTTGATGAGAAAAAAAAGCAGAATGGAGTTAAAGATCAGAATAGTGTCAATTAAACAGAAAACAAAGAGATAAATGATAAAATAGAAAACTGGTTCTTGAGAATTACAACAAAATTTATAAACAACTACCCAGACTTATCAGGGGGCCAGGAGGAATATATAAATTTCCAGTATCAAGAATGAGGGAGGTATATTACTACAGATTCTACAGATTTTAGAAAGTAAGAGTAATAAAACAATTTTATACCAATAAATCAAACAACTTAGATAACATGGACAAATTCCTTGAAATATACAAACTACTGAAGATCACCCCTACTTAAGACATTAAATTTGTGTTTAAAGCCTTCCTACAATGAAGAATCAAATCCCAGATGGCTTCACTGGGTAGTTCTGCCAAACATTTAAGGAAGAAATAATGCAATTCTGCACAAGGCTCCTCTAGAAAAAAAAATGAAGAGGAAGGAACACTTCCCAACATATTTTATGAGACCAGCATACCAAAACCAGACAAGATATAATGAGTAAAGAAAAATATGATCCAGTATCTCTCACAACCATAGATATAAAATTTTTGATAAAATGTTAGCAAACTGCATATATCAATATAAACAAAAAGATAATATATCATGACCAAGTAGAATTTATCCCAAGAATCCAAAACTCAAACACTGTAATTCACCATATTAATGAACTAAAAGGTTTTAGTATTCAAAACTCAGACACTGTAGTTCACCATATTAATGAACTAAATAAGAACAGCCACATGATGATCTCAATAAATACAGAAAAAAATTTGATGAAGTCCAACATCAACTCCTGACTAAAAAACTCAGCAAACTAGAAATAGATGGGAACTTCCTCATCCTGGTAAAGCACCTTCATAAAAAACTTATAGGTAACATTAGACTTAATTGTGAAAAAGAATACATTCCCCCTAAAGTTAGAACAAGAAAGGCAGGCTTCTCTTACCACTTCTATTCAACATTGTACTGGAGGTTCTAACCAGTGCAATAAGACACCAGGAGAAGCAAAGGGCACACAGATTGGAAAGGAAGAAGTAAAACTGTCTTTACCTACAACATGATTGCTTTGTATAAAATTCAATGGAATCACCACTAGCAGAAAAGCTTTTAGAACTTTTAACTGAGTTTTGCCAGATTTCAGAATACAAGACCAATGAATAAAAACGAATTGTATTTTTATGTACTAGCAACAAATAACTGAAAATTAAATTTGAAATATATTTACAAAAGCATCCCAAAATATAAATACTTAAGAATAAATCTGACAAAAAACATTCAAGGCCATATACTGAAAACTACAAAACATTGCCAAATGAATTAAAGAACACCTATACAAATGGAGAGATATACTATGTTCATTGATTGAGCAACTCAAGATTGCTCAGATGTCAGTTTGCCCCCAAACTGATCTATAGGTTCAGTGCAATGCCAGTCAAAACCCCAACAGGGTGTTTTATAGAAACTGACAACTTGATATTAATATATGGAAATGCAAAATACTTAGCCAAAAGAATGGTGAAAAAGAACAAATCTGGAGGAATTTCACTACCTGAGTCCAAGATTTACTATAAATTGACAGTAACCAAGACAGTGTGGATTAGGATTTAGGCAAACAGAACAACAGAACAGAAACTTAGTCGTATATGGACAGCTATTTCTGACCAAGGCATAAAGATAATTCAGTGGATAAAGGGTAGTTTTTTCAACAGTGATGTGGGAATAAGATATTCATATTTAAAAATTAACTTTGATCAATACCTTGCACCATATACAAAAAATAACTCAAAATGTACCACAGACCTAAATGTTAAACTTAGTAGCACAGATGTGCACTCAGGGAAGACTGGAGCTAAATGTGAACAATACCACTCTGCTGACATATTCTGCTTGAATATATCATCTGTCTTTAAGTCGTTGGGGCAGGAACATATATTGTCAGCATGTAACAAGGATAAATAGGATCTCTAGGTATGAGCAGTGCCAGAATGAATAAATAGGTAAATAATAGAAAACAATGGTAAATTTAGGGCATAAAATTGTAACTTGTCAATACAGCAGATACATGTGTTCTAGACTCTTCGATCACATACCCATGGACAGTGCCTTCATCACTGTCTCAATGTCTTTGATAATACAGACCAATGTTTTAATAATCACAGTTCTGGGTCCCCAAGAATAACCTGGTGGTGGGGAGGGAGTTGGGATTAAAAACTCCTCTTCCTCTCAGAATCTCAGGGTGGGACAAAGTTGTTAGTATTTTCTTTTTTTTAAGTGTTCAGGTCATTCTAACAGGCAGCCAGTGTTGAGTCCACCATGAAGACATTACACTCAGTAAATCTTTTGGTCTTCCTCTACTGCTCCTTTTTTATCCTCCCCTCAATGAGTACCTATGTTCAAAGACCTACATTATGTTTATGTTTTGGAACATAAAAATGGTAAGACATAGACTTTGTTTTGAAGAGCATCTTATAACCTAGCTACATAGATGTTATGTGCTATTATACAGGCTGAATTCAGCTGGTTTACATTATATGTCTACCTAACCTTTTAATAAGATGCTGAAAGAGGTTAGCAAAAGTAAATTGTAAACAGAAGGCCAAGCTACACAATGTACAAAGAGCCAAATGCAGAGGTTCTGTCACTTTCTGGCAGGGTGGCATTCAGAGTCTAGTACCTGGTAAGGACTGAAGCATGGAGGGAAGAAGGAAATGGAAAGCAAAGATCCCAATCAAAGTATCCCAATCCTGGGATTCACCTATTTAGAATGAAACAAGCCCATCGAAAATAAGGAAAAAGTTGCCACCAAGAGCTACATTTTAGATAAGGGTGGAAGACCAATAAGAGAAGAAATTTCTGGTCCCAGAGTTTTAAAATAAGGGCCTATTAGTGGGGTGCAGTCCGGTACAACATGGTCAGATGGTAAAATGGCTGAATTAAGACAGACTGCTTTCAAGGAATTAGGAAGACGTGAAATTGAAGAGAGGCTTTCCTTAACACAAAGGCTCTGCTTAAAAGTGTGATCTCTTTTAATCTCACCAACCCAAAACAAATGAAAACTCACTTGGGAACTGTGGAAGAGCCTAATTTGCTAAAGAAATGGGCTATGTTAAAAATAACAGTATCTATTCTACATTACTTGTCCCATGAAAAACAGGGTCCCTCAAATTAGAACTACTGATTTAAAAAAGACTTCTGTTAGAATAATGGAGCAGCTAAGTTTCTCCACATGAGAACCTTTTCATTTCCTTTTAGAAACTAGCTGATTGTAAATTAGGTATTTACATTAGGAAATTACAACTGTAGTCTACTTTCTGAGAATAAAAGAATTCTTAATTCTACTGCTTATTAGCTGAAGAGAAAGAAAATGTGAAGCAAGAATTCTCAGAATAGTAAAGTGGAATGGGAACAGATCAAGCAATTCTAATTCCATCCCATTTTTACTCAGAGGGTAAATGGCTACTACAGTTCATCTAGGAAATCAGTCTAAAAGCAAAAATACAAATGTAGGTTCCTAGGACCTTCCTTCTATGCCATATCTCACTGCATTCAATTGAGATGAGAAAATATGATTTTCAGTATGATCCACTAAGTGACAAAGGTACACACAGAATCATAATGGTGAGGGAACCCCACCTACTAACAGAGTCAGGGCTTATTTCCAAGCAGGTGGACTCCACAGCTGCCCAAAGCATCTAAGGTTGGAGCTCTCACAGCTTCTCTTAACTTTCTGTGTTGAGTACCTGATACTTTCTATATGTGTGACTAGCCAAGGGTTGATGAGCTCATCAGGGCCTTAGCTACGAGCTGTCACATGCTTAAAGACAAATGTAAACCTTCTATTTTTTTCACTTTCATATTAAGTAATCCAAGTGCTTTCTTCTGAAGCCTTATTTTTTCATCCCTTTAACAATTTAGATTTCTTTCTTTGGACAACTTCGATTTCTCCAGTTCTTTATTTTCTAGTTGGATAATTTCTTTAATTTACTGAGATCACTCTGAATCCTTGCCTTAAATCTAAAAGGAATGCTAAAAAAATAATAATAATAGCTAATAGTTATTGTGAGATGACTATATGCCAGACACTGAACTAAGCACTTCCCCTAAGGCAGGAGAACTTGGAAATATTTGCTGCTGGAAGAGACTCAAAAGAATGAGTAATATCTTTCCTTCCACTTGTCCAAGAAGAAAACCACACAACCCTACTTTGAGCTTGATTTTCTCCCCTCCATGGATATTATTGACTTTGGAGCTTCTGGGCTGAAAACAGAAGTTGTCAAGTCCTAGAAGACAGCTCCTCAGCCAGGCTTTGGCTTGGGAGCCCGGTGGATTGAGGGCAGCTAGTGGAAAGAAACTGAGGAGGTGGGAGCTGCTGGGGGAGGTGCTCATTGCTGCCGATGTGCCCCATGGAGATGCAGATGTGCAAGGGGACAGCACTAAGACCTGAGGATCTTGACGCTGAGCCTGGGATTAGCAGGGCAGGACCTCTGTGGGAGTTCCTCTGAGCAGGCTGCAGCATCCATGGCCAACAGACGCAGGAAGCATAGGCCAGGCAGAAGCATCAAGATAGAGGAACAGCTACCACCAGAGAGTAAGGACCAGGCCACTTGCATATTTTCCAGGCACTGGTAGAATCCCCTGGGTTTTTGTGTCTAGTCTAGGGAGGAGGGGTTCCTCAAACAGAACAGATTGAATTGTTGATAGTCTGTTGAGTGGGTGCCCAAAACCAGATTGAGTTTGAAGACAAATAAATTGATGTTTGGTTGCATAGGAGGGCTGTAGAGCAAGTCCATCCCATTACACAGAACTTCTCTAATTTCATACTCACATGAATGACACCAAGTTCCAGAATTAGCAGCTCTGTCTTTTATTTTACAGATGATTAGGGAGTTTAAGTACTTTGACCAAGGTCACACACATGCCACAAATAATCCCAGCTCTGCCTGATTCTAGAACTCACGATCCTTATCATAGCGGATGACTTAGGCTCTTCTGTAATTTTTTTTAAAATTCACTTTGATGGTAAAGATACCTCAAGACAAATGCTGGGCATAGAAGCTACAGGGCATAAATATGCAAAGAAGTAAAAAGCTAACCATTTCAAACAATAAGGCTTCTCTCTCACTTACCAACTTTACATTTCCCTGTATGGCCCCGGAAGATGACTGGTTAGCCAGAGACGGGTAAGATTCCTCAAGGGAGGAACAACCTAAGACAGGCACAGTCGCAGGGGGGTCATCAGGTGAGAAATTGGGGATCAACAGAGGTGAGGCTTAGAACCTCACCCTCCCGTTCTGAGAGAAATCTTCTGCATACGTGGATGTTTTATTGCCCTTGTCTAGCTTGGATTAACACATAGTCTACAGGCACACACCTGATCATCTACATGTGCTCTCTTACAACACTAAACTATGTTTTCTACCTTTATCTTGTATCTACCTACCACTTCAGCATTTTATTAAAAATAATAATAATAAAGAGAGAAATGTGGTATCCACATATAAATCAAGTATAAAAACCAAATGAGTATTCATATTTGAACTGACTGTTTATAGTTCATAATGCATGAGCAAAACCGAAGGTTTCTGTGATGGCTGCCCTTGTACTGTTCACCATGTAAGAACTTATTCACTATGTAAGAACTTATTTGTTATGCCTCAGAAGATTGGAGACTGACGAAAATTAGGCTTGGGGTGGATTAATGATTGTGCATTGAGCATTGACTCCCTTATACAGAATTTTATTGTTGTTAACAACCATTTGATCAATAAATATGAGAGATGCCCTCACAAAAAAAAAAAAAAAAAAGTACACACTTCCAATGGTAAAATAATAAGTAACCGGGATGTAATGAATATAGTCAAGATATTGTAACAACTTGGTATGGTGATAGCTGGTACCTAGAATTGTCATGTATATAAATGTTGAATCACTATGTTGTACACCTGAAACTAATGTAATGTAATACTGTGTGTCAACTACCCTTCAATAAAAAATAATTATCTACAAAAAAAAAAAAATTCACTTTGAAAATTATTATAAATTAACCCCATCATCCGTATGTGGAGAATCTGAAGTCAATTTAATTATATATACTCTCAAATACAAATTCATGCCATGTCAATTTTTTAAAATTACATAAAATTCTAGCATAGAATCCTTACTATATAATGAAGTTTTAAGTTAAATTAATTTTAAAAATTAATTCTGAGGCTGAAGCTGTTCACTAAGTGTTCTACTGAAGGCACTTCAGTTTAGTATTGTGGGGAAGTTGGGGTTCCTATGGCCAGGATCCTCACTGAACTTAAACCACCTGATGATGTAACTGGCCTGTTGCTAGGCTACCGCTTCCACACCTTTAGGCAATAAGCTATTATTGCCCTATATAGAGAGCTCAGCCCAGTCCCTGGGCGGAGGCAGACTCTAGTGCTGGACCTACCACCGGCAGAACAAGCCCCAAGAACGTTTTGCTGTCAATTTCTTTGGTCACATTGAATCCATTGCAAACTTGCCCAGAGCTGAAACCCACTGGCAAGACAAATGGCAAAAGTCGGCAGGGTTTATTGTTGACCAAGGAAAAAGACAGGCTGCCCTTATGGGAGGGGTGCTTCAGCGGGCTGCCCCTGTGAATGGGAAGACAGTGGATTGTCCCCCAGTGTGTATGTGGTCTGAGGTGGCTTGCCTCTTAGAGGACTGGGCCCCATCCCAGGATTGGAGGCAAGTGGAGGTGACACCTGAGGCTGTAGGGGTGGCCCTTGGTATAACAAGTAGATCCTTTGAGAAGCAGAGTGCCCGCGAGGCAGTGGGGACTGTGGGTTGGCTGCTTCTCACAGTATTAAAAAAGTCAACAGAAGAGAAGGACTTGCTCCTGAAAAAGACCCAAGAAATGGCGGCACAAGAATGCAAGCTACAAACTTCTGTGGATGCCCTGAAGAAGGAAATGGCAGCATGAGAACACCGGCAGTAAGGTGCTATTGAAGAGGTAAAAAATTATTTACAGAACAAGACAGCTGTGCCACTAGGTGCTCTGAAGGAGGAAAAGGCCATCAAGGAAAAAGACGAACTCCTGAGGGAAGCACAGGCGGAGGTGGCACGAGAACACCAGCTGCGAAGCATTGAGATAAAGGTAAGAGAGCTTCTGCTAGCATTGCTGCAAGGCACAGTAGAAAAGGTAAAGGTTGTAGCAGAGGAGGCACTCGGGGGAGGGGAAAGAAAGGTGCCATCAGCCCCAGAAATTGAGGAGCTGGGGAAGGATGAAGGGGTGGTGTCAGAGGTCCTGGCCCCTCCTGTATTGAAAGCACACCCAGTGGTTGTAAAGAAAATAAAGACCCAGCAGCTGAAAGTTCCCCAAGGAGAGGAGCAGCCCCCTGCCCAGGTCGTGGAGCTCTCTATGCTCTGCCCCTATACTCAGGCTGAGCTGGTGGATTTGGGCTCCCGGTTTAGGCAGAAGCCCTCAGAGTCAATATCAGCTTGGCTCCTGTGTCTGTGGTACTTAGGGGTGGATGGAATTGTTCTGTCGGGATCAGAGATGGGAAAGCTGGCTTCCCTGACAGTGCAGCCCACCTTGAGGCAGCAATTACAAAATGCACATCAGACCCCAGGGAGTTCCTCCCTCCTCGATTGGCTTATGGCTGCACTTCATGCTGTGTGGCCCAATCCAGGTGATCTACCATCCTCTCCTGTTAGATGGCAGACATATGCTGAGCTACAACGGGTGTTATGAGAGCTAGGTATAAGAAATGCCATCTATAGTCCAGAGAATTATGGCCCAGATGAAGAGATTTTCACTACTGAGATGAGAAATATTGTGCTTCAAATGGCTTGCACATCCCTTATTGGGTCTCTAGTGGCCATTCTTTCCCCTCACTTAGGGCATCCCATAAGCGACGTGACACAGACAGTAGCAGACTTGGGAGAGGCTGAAGCAATGAGAACCCAGAAAGAAATAAGATCTGATACTCACAAGAAGAATTTAAAGGGTCCCATGAAGGTTACGAGGACAAGATGTGGGTTGATTTAATACAGGCAGGAACAGATTGAAGGAAATTAGATGGGAGGTCAAATAGGATTTTACTAGAGCTATGGCAACAGCTGAAACCAGAGCAGCAGTTCCAGCCATTAAGACCAAAGAGGCAGAGGTCAAAGACAGAGCCACAAGTCCGGCCTGTGTGTTTGCAAGAATTCCTGCTGGACAGTGAGCCAACCTCACTTGACCCCACACAGGAAGATGATTGGGGAACATGGTTTGACTGAGGGGAAGGTCAAGATATCTGCCCTGAGGGACCGGGGGGGGACGAGAGGCCACATTTTGAAATAGCTATCCATTGGTCCCCAGTGAATATACAACGTGTCCTGGTTCTGGTGGACACGGGGGCTGAATGTTCACTGATTTATGGTAACCCTGAGCAGTTCCCCAGGACCCCCACTATCATAGATGGATACAGGGGTAAGGCTATCAGAGTGAAAAAAGCCCAAATCCCTTTGGGAAATGGGTATCTACCCCCAAAAGAGTATACTGTGTATATATCTCCTATCCCTGAGTATATTTTGGGGATTGATATCCTGCAGGGTCTATGGTTGCAGACCACTGCAGGTGAGACTGAGAGTGCGTGTGGTGAAGGCAGTTCTGAGGGGACATGCTAGGCACCTGCCCATAGCTTTGCCTGTGCCTTGGTGGGTGACTAATACCAAACAATACAAACTGCCTGGAGGGCATAAAGAGATTGGAGAAACTCTCCAGGAGAAACTCTCCAGGAACTGGAAAAGGTGGGTATTATAAAGCCCACATATAGTCCTTTCAATTCCCCAGTGTGGCCAGTAAAAAAGTCAGATGGTTCCTGGCGTATGACTGTGGATTACAGAGAACTGAATAAAGTCATACCCCCTATGCATGCTGCTGTCCCCTCTATTGCAGGCTTGACGGATACCCTCAGCCATGAACTAGGAACATACCATTATGTGGTAGATCTTGCTAATGCCTTCTTTTCCATTGACATTGAGCAGGAAAGTCAGGAACAGTTTGCCTTCACATGGGAAGAATGGCAATGGACTTTCACTGTCCTTCCACAGGGATACCTCCACAGCCCCACCATCTGTCATGGACTTGTAGCCCAGGACGTGGTTACATGGGAGAAACCACCAACAGTGTGGTTGTACCATTATATTGATGATGTCATGCTCACATCCGATTCTCTTTCAGTTCTAGAAGGTGCAGTATCTAAACTGCTGCAACATTTACAGAAGAAAGGATTGGCTGTGAACAGCACCAAGGTTCAGGGACCTGGTTTGTTTGTCAAATTCTTCGGGGTCATCTGGTTGGGTAAGACCAAAGTTATACCAGAAGCAGTTATAGATAAAGTCCAGGCCTTTCCTACCCCTACAACAGTAGCATTGCTACAGGAGTTTCTGGGTCTTCTAGGCTACTGGAGAGTGTTTATATTGCACTTGGCACAAATTCTGAAACCCTTATACCTGTTGGTACGAAAGGATGTCAGGTGGGACTGGGATGAGACATGTGCATCTGCCTTTACTACAGCAAAACGGGCAGTCAAGGCCGTGCAGGCCTTGAGTGTGACAGACCCATCAAGGCCCTGTGAGCTGGATGTTCATGTGACTGAAGCCAGTTATGGCTGGGGTCTCTGGCAGCGGCTTGAACAAACTTGCCAACCTATTGGATTCTGGTCGCAACTCTGGAAAGGGGCAGAGGTATGATACACTTTGGTAGAAAAACAACTGGCTGCCGTGTATCGCCTTGCTGGCTACAGAACCCATCACTGAAATGCCTCTGATAAAGGTAATAATCACCTATCCCATTTTGGGGTGGGTATGAGACTGGACCCAAAAGCCAAGGAGTAGTGTGGCAAAAATGCCCACACTAGCCAAGTGGGGTGCTTAGCTACAGCAGTGTAGTGCCCTCTAGTAGCCCCTTGAGTGAAGAACTCCAGTGCTTATTGGGGCCAGTGACATATGCTAGTGAAAAGCAGGAAGAACTTGCTTTTGAACCATTAGTAGCAGAGAGTCCCTATTGAGAGGGAAGAGCCCTTATACCCAAAGATGCATGGTACACAGATGGCCCCAGCCATGGGCAGCCCCCAAAATGGAGGGCCATAGCTTTCCATCCTAAGACTGAGACAATATGGATGGAAGATGGTGAGGGGAAGAGCATTCAATGGGCAGAGTTGCGGGCTGTGTGGCTTGTGATCAGCCAGGAGCCCTCCCCTATAGTTGTCTGCACTGACAGCTGGGCTGTCTATCGGGGCTTGACCCTGTGGCTACCAACCTGGTACCATGCTAACTGGCTGGTTGGTCACCGACCCCTTTGGGGGCAAGAATTGTGGCGAGACTTATGGGCCTGTGGTCAGACCAAAATAATTACAGTATACCATGCGACAGGTCATTTGCCACTGGCATTCCCAGGAAATGATGAAGCACATAAATTGGCCCACATATGTTGGTTAGAAGGAAAGCCTGCCTCTGATGTAGCCCAATGGTTACATCAGCATTTGTTGCATGCAGGGCAAAAGACAATGTGGGCTGTAGCCCTTCAGTGGGGCTTGCCTCTGACCTTTGAAGAAGTTAGTAGAGCCTGGCAGGAGTGTGTGGTGTGCTCCAAAAAGGACTTACACCGAGTTACACGGCAACATGGGACAATAGCAAAGGGGCCTATACCCATCGTCAGGTGGCAGATAGAGTATATTGGGCCTCTACCTGTGTCAGAAGGATATTGGTATGCCATGACTGTGTGGACACAGCTACTGGACACAGCTACTGGTTGCTTTTCCTACCTGTTATGCAGTTCAGCAGATAACCAAAAGAGCCCTGGAGCGTCTCTTTGCTGCCTATGGCCGACCACAGGTAATTGAGAGTGATCAGGGCACCCATTTTACTGGACATACACTGCAAGAATGGGTGCGAGAGCTGGGAATCAAGTGGAAGTTTCATGTGCCATACAATCCTACCACAGCAGGCATGATAGAGAGGCACAATGGCTTGTTAAAATCCGGACTAAAGTCAGATACTAATAGTCTGTGGGGATAGTCAGTCTGCTTATGGATCGTGCTATGGCATTTGAACGAGACCCGAAAGGGAGCCCTGAGCCCCGTAGACATGTTAGCACATATGGCTGACTCCCCTATACAGCTGCAAGTTGTAGAGGAAGAATCACTGAAGCCGAGGTTTGGCCACCAGAATAATATCTTGCTGCCAGCACCAACTGCACTGAACCCGAGACTCCACTGAGTGGATGTGGCCTTGGAGCTTTTGACACATGGACCAACGATGGCTGGCTCTCCTGGCACCTTGGGGACAAAGCCTGGAAGCTGGCCTCCTGTGTGTTCCTGGAATAACAGCAGAGTGGCTCCAAAGGCCAAAGTAGTATATACTGAATGGCCAGAAGGTAGGAGCATCTTACCAGGGAGTTTTGTTTTATCATTATGGCCAGTGCATGCACCTCCAGTAGCACTATACATAGGCCCTTCAGTAACCCCCACGGGGAAAGGAGTACAAGTATGGTATACTAGACCTCGAAGGGACCCCCTTCCTGCTACAGTCCTATCACAGGACCACTCTCTTGCATGCATCCTACTTGATGGACAAGATTTGCCTATGTTGGTGTCATTATTATTGCCCCTAAAGTCTTTGTGGATTGGGAACTTCCTCTGGCTTGAGAATTATTGTAATTTTTGTTATTAGGAACATCCTATGGCTTGAGGATTATTATAATTTTTGTTACCTGTATCAAAATCTTGTTGTGTCTTAATTTTTATTATCTCTAAGTTGCTTTTCCTACCTGTTATGCAGTTCAGCAGATAACCAAAAGAGGCTCTATTGGTTATCCTCTGTTGCTGTTGTGGAATCTGGTTACAGTGCTCTCAGCTTTCTCGCAAAGGGATCATTGCGGAAAATTGAAAGTGTGTAGATTGCAAGGTGAGAATCCTGGAGGGGTGGAGTGTGGGGAAGTTGGGGTTCCTATGGCCAGGATCCTCACTTAAACCACCTGATGATGTAACTGGCCTGTTGCTAGGCTACCGCTTCCACACCTTTAGGCAAAAAGCTATTATTGCCCTATATAGAGAGCTCAGCCCAGTGCCCTGGGCCGGAGGCAGAGATGCTAGTGCTCAACCTACCGCAGGGAGAACAAGCCGGGTAATAAACTCTTTCACCCCAAAGAATGTTTTGCTGTCAATTTCTTTGGTCACATTGAATCCATAGCAAATTGCCCGGGGCTGAAACCCATTGGCAAGACAAGTATTCACCAAGCAACTTTAACATGCCAGCACTCTACCAGGCAGTCCTAATCTTTGAGGATATAATTCAAATTTCTGGGCTTCCCAAAGTCATGTCCTAGCATTACTTGCCATCCCTTGCCCATAAACATCATCTTCTCCAGCCACGTTAAGCTGCTTGTATGTGACAATTATACTGGCAATTCTATTACTGCACGTACCCTCTAGAAACTGTAATTTGCTTGCATAACTGTTATCAACTCCTAGCCTCCAAGTGAAATGAAAAGAGGGACTATGTTTTAAGTTATTTAATTTTTAAAAAGGAGCGAACAAGCAAAACTCTTAGCACTGAGATTGTTAACTCTTTTGTATACATAGGAGGTCTAAATATGTTGAAGGGGTAGGTGGCATGAATAGCCAAGTACTACACCTAAAGAGGTATGAGTAGAAGGCTACAGAGGAAGAGCCAGTTAGAGAAGAAAAGGGGCTTAAGGTTAAATAGCTGCCCTAATGCGTGAGGCTTGTTCAGGTTGAGAGGCATCCTCTGATTACTTCAGGTGAAAAGCGTTTATCAGGATAAATGGGAACATCTAGCCTCATGAGTCAGTACACAGAACGAAGCACCACAGTCTGAGACCAGCTCTAATGACCCAAGAGCACAGCCTGCCAAGCTGCCATTCCATTTCTCTGCCTCTGCCAGTTTTGTGCAGTTTCTGTTAGTTTCTTCTCCCCTCTCCACTATCACTACCCCTCTCTACTTTATGGCCTTGCTTAATCCATGGCTTCTTTTGGGTCTCTGGTTTTCTAGCAATTCTCCCTGCTTACCTTATGTCCTGACTGCCAGAGATTCTGAGCAGGCCAGCAATTGCCGTCAAGAACAGAGTGCCACCCCTGGGCAAGGCTCTCGTGCCAGCAGGTCTCACAGGTTACTCACGGGTCCATAAATGGCTGGCTGCTTTGGACCAGGTACCAATCACTGACTCATTGAGCTGTGGCTGAGACAGAAGTGATACAGGTTTCACCTGCTATCTGGAAGTAGACTGTTCCTATGAAACCTTTCGTATGAAAAGCTCCTATGAAAATGGTGTGAAGAAGCAATTACCATTAACTTTATATGGAAAAATTTTTGAGTTTTCTCAGACCCAAAAAATAACCTCTCTTAGGCTTTTCTGATACCTAGGACACATCTTGCTAATGGATGCACAAAATAAACAGAGATAAAACACAGATGCTCACAGACCCAGATCAAAGCCATGGTGGCTTAATGCTGAGAGTGGTTCCCAGGGAAGGAGCTTGGCGGGGCCACTCTCACAGCTTGGAAAGGCTCGCTGCAAAACAAACACTCAAATCTATTTTCCCCTTTCTTTGTAAAACCAAAAATCCTCTTCAGATTTCTTTTGGTTGACAAAAACAGTTACCAATGTATACTAAAAAGAAAACAATATGACATGAGCTTTTGAAAAGCAGGGGATACGTGCTTAGTCCTGCAAAGCTTGATGAACATGAAAAAGCAACTTCCTGCTTTACTTAGATGAGGACAGAGAGTCTAGTGTACAATGGTCCCATCCAATACATAAGCCTTTAGTGTCCTCATATTCTAGATTTAAGCACCTCATTGAAATTTAAATGGTTTATAACAGAAAATAGGAAAAGATTAAAGATGACAACAGGGGAAAACGGTGGAGGTACATATAGGAGGGCAGGGACAGACACCTGAGCACTGACGGAGAGAGCTGGCCTCAGCAGCACCTCTTCCACAGAGAGGAAGAAGGGAGATGATAGAATTCATGCATGATGACTGTTCTTTACAGTAAAGTTAGAGGGGAAAAAATGCCAACAACTATAAGATGAGAGGGATTAAGAGCTTGAGGATGATAAAGTTGGTTTGGAACAGCCATTGTAGGGAACACAAAAATGAACAAGAGACTTAAAATTGCCAAATACAGATCTCAGAGGTTCCGGTAATATCTTGAAAAGCACTATTTGTAGAAAGTCAAGTCAGAAATACTCCAGTAACTCAAAGCATGAACAGTGGGCAGACAACTCAAGATGTAGGAATGCACATATATATAAGGCAGAGGCCTAATAATGAAAAGATATGAATGGAAAATGTACCTGAGAATTTAGCAAAACTGTTCATAACTGGCTAGAATGTATAGGCTTACAAAAGAATAAAACTTCCCTTCCACATGCTAGCATGCCTGCTTGTGAAGGAATGAGATGCTGACTCTTGTAAAAGAATTCTTCATGCATGATAATTTAAGCATGATTCCTAATTATGTCTCTTACTTGGCAGGGATGCATATGATATCTTATGTAATATAAGTAGCTTAGCTTGCAAATTTTTGTTAACTGTCCTAGGCCATTACTTATTTGAAGGGTGAAGAGAACCAATCTTGCTGCACAACAAATATATGTCAGTTTCTGTGCTTGGTGCTTTACATATGTTATCTCATTAATCCTAACAGCCCTGTAAGATAGTTATTACTGTCAGTAATTTACAGCTGAGAAAACCAGAGCTCACAGAGGTTAAGTAATTTGCCCAAGACTGTAAAATAAGTCTGACTCCAAAGCCTATGTTCTTTCCAACAGGCCACACTGCAGAAGTGATATCAAATGAATTCTGACTTTTTCCTATTGCCAAGGCTTATTGGTTTATATATGACCTCAATACAAATACGGACAGATAATTTATCAATATCCCATTCTCTCCAGGGTATTTTCCTATGATTAAGTGTTTTAATCAGTAAAGAGATATAGAGGTACTATTAAAGAAAATACCTTTAGAGGGAATAAAGGAGAGTGTGGGTCCTACCATTACCTATCTATATGTGCTACCTAAGCAAGCTTCTTAACCTTTTTCTCTTTTTTAAGCCTCAGGTTATTTAATCTGGTAACATGAGAACTTTGGACTACATGGTGTCTAAGATCCTATTTGACTCAAGTCATTCACTCATTCATTCACTTATTCAGTAAATAGGGTGAGATTTTTCTATGGATCAGGCACCCTTTTATGTGCTGGAAATACAGTGGTGAATGCAGTTAAAATCTCATGGCATTTACATTCTATAAAATTTCTGACCTTAAGATAGTAATTCTCACATTAGTGAGGAGTGCCAAGTGGGACAAATTTTCCCAATCACTTGGGGAATACTTTTTTGAAAGTATACTTGTACTGCCTCCTAAATCCAGTCTACTCCCCAGGAAGTAAGCTGGGTGGGGAAGCCGGTGCTCTTGGTAAGTATCTGTGGTATCCTTGTATAAGTGTGGCAGAAAAAAGGTTGTGTATTAGTGTACTAAGAGATATAAGACTAAAGAGGTGCCAGTCATATTGCTCTATTTTGAAGTCTGAAGGGAGATTCATTAAAAGCACCAATTCTAAGCTTAAATTGTTTGAAAGTGCACTTGAATTAACAGTCCCTGATTAATTTAAGCCCTACGAACACTTATACTAATTACATAATAAAAATATTAGAATGCTTATGCATCTTATTGTTGGCCAGGATCTCTCATTCTGAGTTCATGAGACAAAATCATCTGATTAAAACCATCACTATCCTTCTGACATGAGTTTTAATATTCCAGGCAATAGCCAGTTTTCTGTATTTAAATACAAACAGACAAGCAACATTAATGAAGTCATTTTGGTGATGAAAAGCTATGTATATATTACTATTCTTTCATGTTCTGAGAATCATAAAAAAATCTGAAATGTTGGCAAGTTTTAAAAAATTTATTTCTACTCCCCCCAAATCTAACATAGCTACAGTTTATGCTATAATAAACATAAAATTACCATACAAATATATATGACTTGAAAATTTCAAAAAAACACCTCCAGTTTCTCATAGAATATTTTATTTTAAACTCGCTGTTCAAACTTCCAAATACAACACATGTGGCAAAGAAACAACAGTTAATACACAACATGTGCCACAATTCTATCCTTGAACTGCCTTTTCTGTTGTGATGTTACAATTTCTTACATTCATGGTATTCTTAAGGGCAGCAATGTCAATCTTTCTGCTTTTTAAACAGTTCCATTAATGTTCTGAAATTTCTTAAAATGGTAATTTTTTCTTTTTAGCATTCAACTGGTGCCCACATTAGTGACATAATTCAGCATATTAATAGATTGTTGAGAGGTATACTGTACTCAATAAATCAACTCCCAACTCTAAGTTGAAATGAACTTCAATCCAAAACAATCATTTTCCTAAGTGAGTACACTCAGCTACTTTTCTCAAAAATATTTCCATTCTGAAAAAAGTTTTTTTGTGTGTGTGACATACAATAAGTTCATCTTTATTCCTAACAGAACTCATGCTGTACTTTTTTTCTCAAAATATATTTGATATATTTGTGCAAAATGTTAAGTTCTGTATAGGTATGTACCTTATTTTGAAAAAAGTTTATAAAATATAATCCCTAAAAACAACCTTGACATTAGACAAGAGAGGAAGAAGAAACATACCAGACAAAGCCTAATTCTTCACATGAGAAAATAAGTATGTTCTTAAAGCTCCAGTAATACATTCCTTGAAAAAACACAGAATGCACTTTGGTCATTATTAAACATATCAGAACATAGGCAAATAAAACAAACACTTTTTTTCTACAGAAAGAAAATATACTACACAATGAGGCTGAATTGAGGCTGATCAAAAGGAATGGTAAGAGCAAGTGATATTATAACATGGCTCTATTCTCTACACATTCCTGATCTTAAGATTATGATTTGGGGATTAGAACTGCACCAATCAAGCAAATCATTTACAATTAATTATTTTAAATTCCCTAAAACATGATAAAAAATATGAGGATATTCAACATGATACATTTTGCACCAAGAAAATTCTAGATTGTTTCAAATAAATTCTTTGTTTTAGAAACTAGATGCCCAGTTTAAAATAAAATGCAAATATTTCATGTTTTATGTAATTACTAAAATATTCTTGATTGTACAAATATAACAACTTAAAATCAAGGCCCAATGTAAGATACCATTATATTTGCCCTATTTACCTAACTAGTCAGCATGATAAGTTCTCATTTGGACACTTGACAAGTTATCTGTGAGGGGAGGCAGGGTAACTTTCCAAGTTAAAAGCATCTAAAATAGCCCTTATATAGCTGGGGGGGAAGAGGTGATGGAGAGGGATCAACAAGAGTAGGTTGAGAGAACAGAATTTGCAAGCTGAAGCTGTCTTTTCTGAAAATTTGGATATAGTTTTATAACTAGCAATTAGAGAGGAACATTTTATTGGTTCTTAACCTTATTCTTGAGTTGTTCATTTGAGTGTGGTATGAAGAGCATACACTATAGTGTACCATGGGGAGAAAACTATTTACTTGAGTAAACATAATGTACTTTAGTAATATCAATAGGCACTTCACTTGTGAGATGAGTACATACCTCACTCAAAAGGATACCATATCATGCCCTAGTACACTATAACATATCCCATATAAAGATAAGCATTAAAAGTAACAATTTTAAAAAGTGCACATTTTGAGCATGCACAGTTGGAGCTGTGCAAACAGCCCAGTGTTTCAAATAAATACAATTATTACTAGTTAATTTTTATCAAAATATCTTACAGTATGGTAACCATTTACAATTATTGCTCTATTAAGAGTTTATCATCAAAGAGCACTTGTTGACCTGTTATGTAATACCATCTATATTAATACTGAAGGGTGCTTAACTGCAGCTTAATCAGTTTGGATCCTGGTATTGTTCCAAAATAATTCAAGAGAAACCCTGACTGGATCTTGATTTACTGAAGAAGATACTTTATGTGTTTAGCTGACTCCAATGCAATATTCCAAAGTTAAAGGAGTTTTCCTCAAGTAAGGCAAGTTCACGGCATTGATGGAGAACAGTGCTTAGCAATGGCTTCTATTCTCACAATTTGTTACTTTGTCAATTATTTATGAGCAATTACCAGGATCTCAAGTATCTGGATATCAGTTTTATCACCCTTTCAACAACTAAGTATATCAATGCTAAAAATAAAATATAAAGACTGAAATAAATGTAAAAAACAGCAAACAAGTAAAATAAATATAAGAATTGCACAAGACAGTCTGATGTAAACACTTCAATTTCCCAGCTGAGACTACTGAAGCAAAGAGTCAATGACTGCTTTCAGGCAGCTTAGTTGGTACTCTTATTCTGGAAAAGAGGCTACATCTTCTCTCCTCTGAATTGTCATGATTTAATCTTCCACAGCTAGTGAAAAAAAAATTTAAGTAAATGACCATTAGAGTCAGTTTTAATATCACAACTTATGAATTATATCACATAACACTATTTTTTATCTAGATTACATTCATAAACAAGTGTAGGTACTAGGTACGACTATTTTAAACTCCTTCATTTTTTTATTTTCAAGAATTTACCTTAAACAAACAAAGTGAAATCAGACTTCTCTTGCTTTCTTTTAGTGGGAACTAGCAATATACATATACTAGTTCTTTAATATGAATATTCTACACCTTATTCACTAATGGCTGTGCGCATGTTGGAAGTTATAAGCATTGCTATACAGAAAAATAATATAACTTTTGGCCAAAAAAAGAAAAAAGCTTTTTTCTTTTTTATCACCTAAATTAGATATAGATTGTATGAGTAAAAATAAATACTTCCATTTATCCTACACAAAAGACCTTTTGTAATGAATACTGCTATAAACTAGTATTATAAATAAGAATATTTATCACTCTTTGAAATTAAATGTGAAATTATTTTCCCAAATTGAATACGACATTATCCAAATGACTCCATTATAGTGCATGTGAGATCTCAACAGAGTGCTGGGACAAAATAATGTCAAAAAAATTTAATAGGGTACTAAAAAATAAAAAATATCTGCAAATCCTTACCTTTAAATTAAATCCAAGTAAGTCACTGATAACACCAGAAACAGCTGACAAGATAACAACCTGGGTGATGTTATAAAGCAGTGGATTCATTGTAAGCCCATATAATCTAAACGGACTGTCCAATTCCTAGTAGGAAAGAGAAAAAAAACCTCATTATCAGTTAACTAATTCAGGGCAATATACAACAAGGATTTTTAAAAACACTATTACAAATTATGGACGTTTAAGGATGGATAAACTTGGTTAAACTTGAAATAAAAATATATATTTTCAGGATTTTTTTAAGGAGAAAGTGACTTCCTTTTAAAGAACTTTGTAACTGAAATTTCTAAGTCCAATTTCTGTTCCAAATGAATGCCTAGTAAAGTATTGGTCTGGTAGTTACAAGGTTTGAGATATAAGAGTAGAAACTGAAAGAGAACAATTATCTTTTTGAAGAATTTAATTAGCCAAAATGTCTGCCAATAGCAATACATATGTAAAAACTCCTCTTTAAGACATCTGATTATGAAATACATGGATGAATTAACTGACTAATTAAGATATTTAAAATTCTATTACATACTAGGCCCTGCACTAGGCTCTGGAAAGTTAAGATTCAGTCTCTATGCAGAAGGACCTTACAGTCTAACAGACATGCAAATAAACAATTCAACTATGAGAGTCCCATAAAAGAGGTATGTATAAGACACAGTGGGCCACAGAGGAAGGTGCTCCTGACCCTTAGTGGGTGGGGGAGAGTAGGTATTCCACAAGACACATGAACACATGGTACCTTTGAAATACTACACAGCATTGTTAGAGCCCAAGTGCAAGGGAAGAAGTACTTTGAATTGATACAACTGGCTACTTAGTTTAGAGTCACTCCTTAGGCAGATTGTACTGATAGACTGGCACTAAAGGAATTTAATTAGAGTAGTAGTGTATCAAATTTACATATGAGAAAGATCACTGGGTCATCAATGTGGACGACGGATTAGAGAGCAGTGAGACTGAAGCAGGAATGCCTCAAGAGTTTAATGTATCAAAAGCCTAAGGTGAAAGGATGAGAGTCCAACTTAGGGCAATATTAACAGGGAAGAGGGGATGAAATGGAAGATATTTGAGAGGTTCAATCAATAGGCCTGAGGATTTTTTGGCTGTGAAGAGTGACAGAGAAGGAGCAATCTCTATTATGTCCCAGGTTTCAGACTAGAAGGCTACACATGATCAAAAAGGATCATTCCGTTGAGCTTTGTATTTTAGTTACTGTTATTTCTCTCTATTCAGCGACTGAAGCTGCTCATAAATCTCATCTTTATCACCTCCTCCTGTCTAGCACAGTGCCTACACTCTGAAGATACTCAATATATATGTATCAAACCCACCCACCTCTTCTGAACCCATTCAATGTCTAATACAGTGAGGCACAGTCTTAGGCTGTAGGCGTAGCCTTAGTTTATAGCCCATTAATACTTTCTAGTTCACTAAAGAATTAACCATAACACTGAGAATTAGTTAATTTCATACCATGCTCTGAACACTTATAAACAACTCTTAGAATTATATAAAATTGTTATAGAAATTGAGACAAAAAAACATATTCCTTTTCATAAAGGAAAACATCACTAACATTGCAAAACACTACAAAAATATTTTATTCAATTAACTCTGAAGAGTTATTATGAGATCAGATATGCTGACTATTACCAAAACTGATTTGAAAATTTTAATGTTTATTGTTGGTACCTACTTATTATAATGATTATGTATTACTACTTTTTAAGATAACTCAAGCCAAGCAGAAGACTGCTCTGAGAAATACAAAATGAAAAAACTTCCAATTAACATCAAACCTTATTTCAAAATCTATTTTATGTTCAAGAGGGCAAAAATTTCCATAGTTGGCAACCTTTACAATACTCTACACATTATTAAAAGACTTGGAATTTCAAAATGAGATGATTTGGATTACTTTGACTAGTTTTGTAATGAGAAGTAAAATGTGGATTATGTGAATGTGCTCAGATATAATTTGGAAACAACATGGATATTCATGAAAGACAAATACAAGGTAGGATCTACAAACAGACTAACATATAAGGTCAGAAGAGCATATCCTACATTATATCCATCTTCAGTTTTATTTTTACCTTTAGCAGTTTAGTAGCCAGTTTCAAAACATTATTCACTAGTGTCAGTTCCTCTTTTTTGTTAGGTTTCTTTTCCATTTTCAAGTAGAGGTTTATCTTTTATTAAAAAAAAAGTAAACAATTTAAAATACCTAAAATGGTAACAAATACTCATTTTTAAAAGGAATTGAAAGGTAGTCACTAAAATATTAATGGTAGTTCTCTGGTTATTGAGATTATAGGTGATATTATTTTTCATACTTTATTGTATATTCCAAATTTCCTACAATAAACTTATTTTATAAGAAGAAAGAACTGTTATTTAAATTTTTCAAATGTAATTAAAAGCTGAAATAAGAAAGGAAAACTGGATGTCATTATTTAATGGTGAAACACTTTAGTCCCAGAACCAAATTAACCTAAAGAATAAATAATAACTACAGTATGTCAATTGGTTTGTGTTTAACTTTGCTTTTAACTGTACTCACTTGACAGGGTTACCTTTTTTTTTTTTTTTTTTAATCAAACTCTCCCTGACAAAAATACTCAACAAGTTCACTGGCAATAAGTTTCTTTGAATAATTCCTATGAAATGGTAAAGAAAATATTAAAACAACTTCATACAAAACTGAGGTGACCATCAAAATTATTATGCTTTGTCCTTTCTATTGAATAAGAATTCATACTTATTCAAATATGGCTCTACTATACTGCAAAGCAACATATACACTAATGGTTTCAAAGCCATCATTTCTATAAATGTTATTTCCTTGTCAAATAAAAATGGGACATAAAAATGGCAGATTAGATCTGAAATCTGCATTAAGGCAGGAACACTGAAGGCCTGTATCCTATCAAATTTCAAGTTTTGCTTTTTAACACAAAAGGTCTTAATCTAGTAACACAGATCCCTGAAAAGCTTGAATAAAAACATTTTAGTTTAATATGTAGATTATAGACATTAATTCATAACATGATAAACATGCAAATCTCACCTGTTCAGTAAGTAATATTGAGGTATTGCTATATTTTTTACTTGTTTCTGATCCAAGAGTAACAAATCTCAGGAGAAAAAGTGTTAATGAGATGCACCAGATTACCAGCTCCCAATTGTAGTGACAATCAAGGAAGATCTCATGCACATGAAGTAACTAAGTATATGAAAAAGACAATATGAAGTGGCAATGTGATTTAAACAAGTTTTTAAAAATTAAAATAACATTTTACTTCATACAGATTGATCATGAATGTAGCATTGCATTTTAAAAACATTCCACATTTATTATGAAACACTTCAAGCACATGAAAAAGAGTGTAATATAATCAAAATTCATGGGGCCTCTACCCACTTTTGTCCGATCTTAATATTTTGCAGTATTTATTTACATTTTTGAAAAATAAAATATTAAAGATTCAGTTGAAACCCCTTTCAACTTTTGACCATCATTCCCCTTCTTCCCCACTCCCTCTGTAAGGGTAATGAATTTCATGTTTATCTTTTCCATGCAGTTTTTATAGTTTAGCTATATATATATATATATATATATATATATTCTTAAACAATGTTATTTTATAATTCACATAATGTTATCACATTGTCCACATCATTCTTCAACGTGCTTTTTATTCCAACTGAACTCTGTTTTCAAGATTTATCCATGTTAATAAATTAAGTGCTAAATTCACTCAACTCTATAAGGTATTACAAGAAAAGAACTGACCACAGTGTATTGGCCAACTCTACCAATTAACATTAATTTTGCTGCCAATTTTCCTTATTGCAAACAATGCTGCAATAAACATTTTTTATGTGTCTCCTTTGGCACACATGTAAGACTTTCTCTAGGAGTTAATATCCATGATAAAATCGCTGGGTTCTTGGATATTCATATATTCAACCTTATTAGATCTTACAAATTTCTCCTTAGAAGTTGTACCAGTTTATACGCTCAGCCATGTATCAGAGTTCTCTTTTGCCCTCCTTTATGTCCACAAGTGGAATTACCCAACTGCTTAATACTTGCCAATCTCATGAATGTAAATTGTTCTCTTATTGTTCTAATTTTACTTTTTCTGCTTACTATGGGAGGATGAATATGTTTCATATGGTTATTGGTTACTGGGTTTGCTCTTCTGTAAGTTACCTTTTTATGTTTTATATCCACTTTCTTTCTGTTAGGTTGTTATCCTTATTGATTTTTAGAAGTTATTTATATATTCCAAGTAACAATAATACTTAGTATTTTGCCAGTATCTCTTCCCAGATTGTTCTGTCCTTTATAGTGTCTTCTGTAGTACTTAAAATTTTGAAGGAGGGGTGGAAAAGGAGAATATATGAGAGACTCCATGTGTCCAGCAAAAGTCTAAAGTGTTTACAATTAGCCCTCTAGAGAGGAAATGGGCTGATCTCTGGCTTATAAACAAAATTGATTTTTTTATGTTGATGTTATATCCATTTTTGTTGATCTTGATCTTCTAAAAAATGTACATTTTAAATAATTTATAAAGTCACTTGGATGTTCTACATAGACAATCATGTAAGTCTTGATTTTGTTTTTTCCTTTCCAGTCTCTATGCCATTTCTTTCTTTTTCCTGTCTTCGCTGGTTAGTACCCTTCATGCAAATGCTGACTAGAAGTTGCAGAGGGAGTGAATGTCTCATTCCTGATTTTAACATTAATACCTCTAATGTAAATATCATATCTATAATGTTTACTCTATTTTCGAAAGGTATACTTTATCAGATTAAGGACTACTTTTCAGTCATTGTGTTATGCATCTCCACTGAAATCTACCAGTTTATATTTTCTGCATCCACTGACATGATCAGATGTTTTCCCTTCCTTAATCACCTAAAGGAGCTCAAACTAGATTAATGGGTTCTCCAAAGTTGAAAATCTTTGCATTTCAAGGATAAACCATCTTGGTCATGGCATATTTATTGTTATATTCATCTTCCTAGTATTTTGCATCTAAGAAATTAGGTCATAGTTTCCCCTTTTCATACCATCTCTCTAGTATTGGTATCAAGGTTATATTAGCTGCATAAAATGAGTTATTTTATAAATTCTCTCTTTTTCTATTCTCTGGGTCATCTGTGGAGGATTAGAATTACTTCCTTCTTTGAATATTTGGCAAAATTCATCATGTAAAACCACATGGGTCTAGAGAATTTTTGTAGGTTGCACATTTTTAAACTACCGAATTAATACTGCTTTGTAGTTACAGTTCTCCTCAGGTTTCCAATTACTTTTGGGGTCAGTTTAAATAAATTATGCATTTGTACAAAATTATCCACCTAAGCTTTCAACTTTAATGACATAAGGTAACTTATATTAGTATTCTTTAAAACAATTCTCAATTGTGCCAGTAGTTTACAGTTTAAGGCTGTGCTTTTTCTTTTTTAAACATTTGGTATTTGTTTTAAAATTTCCAAATGTATGAGTTTTTTTATTGCAGTCATTATTTTCTATTTGAACTGCATTACTGCTAGATCAAGTGGCCCGTACAGTTTCAGTTGAGAATTACTTTAGAGCCTAGTATATAGAAAATTTTATAAATTGTCCTTGAGACTGAAAAGAATATGTATTCTATAATTTTAGAGCAAAATTTTAACTATCTTGTTTATATACATATCTTCATTCTATTTTTTTGTCTGCTTAATCAGTTACTGAAAGAAATGTGTTGAAACCTCCCATCATGGTATTTTGTTGATTTCTCACTGTAAGTGCTATTAATTTAGGCTTTGTAGAAATGTATTTTAAATTATATGGCACATGCATTCAAGTTTGGAATTGTTAGATCTTCTGGATGATGATAATTTTTTTTTCAGGCTTCTCTTCATCCCCATTAAGGCTTCTTAGACTGCAACCTCTTTCTTCTGATATAATGTTAAGCTCATCAGCTTTCTCTTGGCTACTATTTGCCTACAAGATCTTTTCTTTATTGTTTTACATTGAATACCTTTCAATGTTATTATGGTCTTTGTGTCTCCCGTTAATAGCAATATATAGATTTTATGTTTGTAAGAGATAGAACTACTACAGGATGTACTTCAGGAACATAGAAATTAAACCGTAAAGAAAAGACTGAGATACAACAAGGAATTGTGAGTTAAGAAATCAGTCTTTTCTTTTGGTTGCTTATAAGATTTGTTTTTAGTATTCCATAGTTTCTCTACAAAGGATTGATTTTTATTGCTGTTTTTCTTGTTGTGCTTCCTAAATCTGAAAATTGTCTTTCATCAATTCAGAAAAACACTCAGCCAGTATCTCTTCAGATACTGCTCTCCCTCTTCTGCTTGGAAATCCTATTAGATATATGTTGGACACCCATCTAGCTCAATCTACTTTTCATATTTCCATCTCTGTCTTATAGTCTGGGTAATTTCTTCTATGTCTCAGTTCACTATTTTTAGCTGTCTTTAATCTGTTACTTATTCTGTTATATTTTTTTATGTCAAAGACTATATTTTTCATTTCTCTTAAGTGCTGTTTTTCAAATCTGTTCTTTTTTCACAGTGTTTTCTATGTCTTTAATCATTTTAAACATGCTGTTCTTATAGTTTCTATCAGATCACTCTGTTATCTGAACTAACTGGAAATGTAATCCTGCCGTTTTGTTGATCTGTTAATTCACTCATGCTGGGTTGTTTCTTTACATGTTCTGAAACCTGAAGGGGCTTTATCTGTGGAAATCCTGCGAGGCCTAAATGGAAGTCACATCCCCCAGAACAGTCTTGGTTTTGTTTCTGCCAGGTATCTGGAGCTTAGGATCACTTCTTATATTAACTTCTTGACACAGGAGTTCCAGAACAAGATCTGCAATGTACATTTGAATCCTGAATCTATAAGAAGGACAAGCCTACAGTTATATATTCTTAGGAGAGACTTTTCCCCCATTTCGTGCCAAAGTCCAGGCAGAGTAGGACAAGCTTTTTTATTATCTTCCTGTGTTGGCAGGCAGACTGTTTTTCTTATTTCACCTTTTCACTGAA
Source organism: Manis pentadactyla (assembly GCF_030020395.1). NCBI lineage: Eukaryota > Metazoa > Chordata > Mammalia > Pholidota > Manidae > Manis > Manis pentadactyla. The sequence goes on along the minus strand of NC_080025.1, from coordinate 61,493,671 downwards.
ACTGTAGGCCTTTGAAGGCTCTGGCCTTACACTGCAAGCACATGTGAGGAGGTATGCAGGTCGAGGCTTCATCTTTGGTCCTCACGTGGGCATGAAATCTCAAGTCCTGGGGTACTAAGATTGACAATGCACCACACCTCTGTATCCTAGGGCTGCCATTATACTTAGTCTTAATTATATGCTAATTATACTTAATCACTCTGCTTTTTAAATAAAGCTGCTTAAAAACTCAGCTTTTTAATATATATATATATATATATTAAAAAGCTGAGTTTTTTTCCAAACATTGTATGGTGTCTTAAAGCAGAATAACTTTTAGGTAATGTAGTATGTCATATTACTTAAAATGGAAGTTTAAGTTTTATAGCATAGAATATATTCTGATATACTCTTCCATATAACTTGTTTATAAGATATTCTAAAACTCCTCATAAACATTGCATCAGAAGGTTGTTGTACATGTATGTACTTTAACTGCTTGAATTGACTATGCTAGGAATAGGTCTTGTGAGTAGCTTCTATATAAGATGTATATCCTGAGTAAAATGTGCTACCTGACTCATCTTGACCAGTGAGAATCTTTTTCAGAGCATGAGGCAGTCAAGTCACAGTAACAATTCAGATATGAAAGAATTAATTTTAAATGAGAATAAAGCAGAGATTCATAGAAAATAGTCTGAAACAATTTCCTAACACTAGTCACTCATAAGTTTGTTTTGGAGAATAAGTATAACCAGGTGAATTATAGGCAGAAATTAATTACTGTATGTTCAATTAATGAACATCTGAGAATATGCCAGCCACTGTTCATGACATAAGAAATGATATAAGATGCATTTATTTACTATACTGAAAAAAAAATCGCAAAAAAATCAATTTCAAAATTTGTGTAACTAGACTTACATATAGTATTACTTTATCATCAGAAAGCCTCTGGAGATGAATATTTATAGTTCCGATTATCTAATTTCTATACAGAAGTTAACTCACCTGGGCACAACAGATAAATACAACAGAGATAGTCAACAAGAAAGCAGACGAAACTATTACATCAACTGATCGCTGAGGACCTCGACGCTGGGGACAGAAAGGGAAAACACTTTTAAATACATTTACTAATTAGCAGCTAATTTCATGCTTTCTAATTAAGGTGCTGATCCATCACTACAGGTTGATCATAGTTTACAGTGCTGAACATAATCTGTCACATGAAATTTAATTATAAAGTGCTATTACTTAGTCTTGAGGATTTACAACACAATGGAAATGGTGAATATATAATATAGATTCTTAGCATAACTTACAAATATTTCACGTTGTCAAACACTAACCATTTACTCAACAAATGTTTCTTGAGCACTGCTAGGAGCTGGAAATACAGCAGAGAACAAAACAGACATGGTCCCTTCTAGTAGGGAGCAGGGAACTATTAGGGAGTCAGACATCAAGCTCATAATCACAGATATATGTGATAAGTTGTGACAAGTGTGATGGAGAAAAGGTATAGGCTGCTCTGAGAACACTGGCAGGGAGTTTGGTGTAAATATCATGTCATTAGGGAAATTTTCTCAGGTCCACACTCCTAACTCCCAAATATAAGATTGTGTGAGCCTGGGAAGATCTCCCTAAGGAAATGATATTTACACCAAACTATGGTGTAGGGGCATGATGGCACATGGCACTTTTTCAGCAGAAGGAAGAGAATGTGCATTAGCATAAACAGGAAAGATCATGGTACTTTCGAAGAATCAGTTTGGTGTGGGTGGAATGTCAGGATATGGTAAAGTGTTTCAAAATGAGATGAGAGACAGGCAGGTCACGATGGGCAGCATAAACCCTGTTAAAATTTTGTTTTTTATCCTAGGAGCAATGGAGACTCTCAGAAACATTTTAAGAACTACATAAACAAATCTTCATATTGACAGACAGTAACTGCACTAGTTGGGGGTGAGGATTTATTAATGTGTACAACTGCTGAACCACTGTGTTGTATACCTAAGGCCAATATCAGCTATACTTCAATTAAAAAAAAAAAAAAGTGTAGGTGAAAGATCTCTGGTGGTCAAATGAAGAAAGTACTGGGAGAAGGATATATAAATGCTGGGAGGCCAGTGAAGAGGAAACTGCAGTAGCCCAAAGCAGAAAATGATTGATGGTTTCAATTAGGGTGATGGAAATGGAAACAAAGAAGTAAATGGGTTCAAGACATATTCTGGAAACAGAAAGGGTGAGAATGATGATAAACTTCATGTTGGGAATGCAAGAGAAGGAAGTAAATACCGAGAATAATTCATAGGTCTGGGGTTCCATGTTTCCCTCAGTGAAGTGCAAGCCCCCAAGAGTAGGGGCTTTCACCTCAACATACAAAAGAATGCAATACCTACTTAGGGTTGATGATAAAGGATATTTTTAGGGGGCGGAAGATGGCGGCGTGAGTAGAGCAGCGGAAATCTCCTCCCAAAACCACATATACCTATGAAAATATAACAAAGACAACCCTTCCTAGAATAAAGACCAGAGGACACAGGACAATATCCAGACCACATCCACAACTGAGAGAACCCAGCGCCTCGCGAAGGGGGTAAGATACAAGCCCCGGCCCCGCGGGAGCCGAGCGCCCCTCCCCCCAGCTCCCGGCGGGAGAAGAATAGGCAGAGCGGGAGGGAGACGGAGCCCAGGACTGCCGAACACCCAGCCCCAGCCATCCGGGCCAGAGTGCAGGGCCCTCGATACTGGGAAAACAGGGCAGCAAGAACAGTGAGCAGGCACTGGAGGCTGGGCGACAGAGGACATAAGAAAAGCGCGCGACCATTTTTTTTTGTTTTTGCTTTTTTGCTGCTTTGTTTTGGCGAGCGCTTCTTGGAAGTCTTAAAGGGACAGGGACCCCAATACTAGGGTAACAGGGCAGAAAGACCGGTGAGCAGAGGCCTGAGGCTAGCACCGGAGAATAAAGAAAAACGAACGACCACCTTTTTTTTTTTAATTAAAAAAAATTTTTTTTCTTGTTTTTTTTTGTGGTCGTTGTTTTGTTTTGGCGGGTGCTTTTTGGAAGTCTTAAAGGGGCAGGGCGGGTCACTTAATCCAGAGGTAGGGAATCCGGGATCTCTGGGCACCCTAACCCCTGGGCTGCAGGGAGCAGGGAGGCCCCTTACGGAGATAAATAGCCTCCCAGCCGCTCCTGCTCCAACGCACTCCACCATTTTGGAGTAGCTGCCCGAGCCAGGCCACGCCCACAGCAACAGCGGAGATTAACTCCATAGCAGCCGGGCAGGAAGCAGAAACCCTGTCTGCGCGCAGCTGCGCAGCACAAGCCACTAGAGGCCGCTGTTCTCCCAGGAGAGGAGGGCCACAAACCAACAAGAAAGGAAGTCCTTCCAGCCGTCACTCGTCCCAGTTCTGCAGACTATTCCTATCACCATGAAAAGGCAAAGCTACAGGCAGACAAAGATCACAGAGACAACACCAGAGAAGGAGACAGACCTAACCAGTCTTCCTGACAAAGAATTCAAAATAAGAATCATAAACATGCTGACAGAGATGCAGAGAAATACGCAAGAAAAATGGGATGAAGTCCGGAAGGAGATCACAGATGCCAGAAAGGAGATCGCAGAAATGAAACAAACTCTGGAAGGGTTTATAAGCAGAATGGATAGAATGCAAGAGGCCATTGATGGAATTGAAATCAGAGAACAGGAACGCATAGAAGCTGACATAGAGAGAGACAAAAGGATCTCCAGGAATGAAACAATATTAAGAGAACTGTGTGACCAATCCAAAAGGAACAATATCCGTATTATAGGGGTCCCAGAAGAAGAAGAGAGAGGCAAAGAGATGGAAAGTATCTTAGAAGAAATAATTGCTGAAAACTTCCCCACGCTGGGGGAGGAAGTAATCAAACAGACCACGGAAATACACAGAACCCCCAACAGAAAGGATCCAAGAAGGGCAACACCAAGACACATAATAATTAAAATGGCAAAGATCAAGGACAAGGAAAGAGTGTTAAAGGCAGCTAGAGAGAAAAAGGTCACCTATAAAGGGAAACCCATCAGGCTAACGTCAGATTTCTCAACAGAAACCCTACAGGCCAGAAGAGAATGGCATGATATATTTAATACAATGAAACAGAAGGGCCTTGAACCAAGGATACTGTATCCAGCACGACTATCATTCAAATATGATGGTGGGATTAAACAATTCCCAGACAAACAAAAGCTGAGGGAATTTGCTTTCCACAAACCACCTCTACAGAACATCTTACATGGACTGCTCTAGATGGGAGCACTCCTAGAAGGAGCACAGCACAAAACACCCAACATATGAAGAATCAAGGAGGAGGAACAAGAAGGGAGAGAAGAAAAGAATCTCCAGACAGTGTATATAACAGCTCAATAAGCGAGCTAAGTTAGGCAGTAAGATACTAAAGAGGCTAACCTTGAACCTTTGGTAACCACGAATTTAAAGCCTGCAATGGCAATAAGTACATATCTTTCAATAGTCACCCTAAATGTTAATGGGTTGAATGCACCAATCAAAAGACACAGAGTAACAGAATGGATAAAAAAGCAAGACCCATCTATATGCTGCTTACAAGAAACTCACCTCAAACCCAAAGACATGTACAGACTAAAAGTCAAGGGATGGAAAAACATACTTCAAGCAAACAATAGTGAGAAGAAAGCAGGGGTTGCAGTACTAATATCAGACAAAATAGACTTCAAAACAAAGAAAGTAACAAGAGATAAAGAAGGACACTACATAATGATAAAGGGCTCAGTCAAACAAGAGGATATAACCATTCTAAATATATATGCACCCAACACAGGAGCACCAGCATATGTGAAACAAATACTAACAGAACTAAAGGGGGATATAGACTGCAATGCATTCATTCTAGGAGACTGCAACACACCACTCACCCCAAAGGATAGATCCACTGGGCAGAAAATAAGTAAGGACACGGAAGCACTGAACAACAGAGTAGAGCAGATGGACCTAATAGACATCTATAGAACTCTACATCCAAAACCAACAGGATATACATTCTTCTCAAGTGCACATGGAACATTCTCCAGAATAGACCACATACTAGGCCACAAAAAGAGCCTCAGAAAATTCCAAAAGATTGAAATCCTACCAACCAACTTTTCAGACCACAAAGGCATAAAACTAGAAATAAACTGTACAAAGAAAGCAAAGAGGCTCACAAACACATGGAGGCTTAACAACACGCTCCTAAATAATCAATGGATCAATGACCAAATCAAAATGGAGATCCAGCAATATATGGAAACAAATGACAACAACAACACTAAGCCCCAACTTCTGTGGGACACAGCAAAAGCAGTCTTAAGAGGAAAGTATATAGCAATCCAAGCATATTTAAAAAAGGAAGAGCAATCCCGAATGAATGGTCTAATGTCACAATTATCGAAATTGGAAAAAGAAGAACAAATGAGGCCTAAGGTCAGCAGAAGGAGGGACATAATAAAGATCAGAGAAGAAATAAATAAAATTGAGAAGAATAAAACAATAGCAAAAATCAATGAAACCAAGAGCTGGTTCTTTGAGAAAATAAACAAAATAGATAAGCCTCTAGCCAGACTTATTAAGAAGAAAAGAGAGTCAACACAAATCAACAGTATCAGAAACGAGAAAGGAAAAATCACGACGGACCCCACGGAAATGCAAAGAATTATTGGAGAATACTATGAAAACCTATATGCTAACAAGCTGGGAAACCTAGGAGAAATGGACAACTTCCTAGAAAAATATAACCTTCCAAGATTGACCCAGGAAGAAACAGAAAATCTAAACAGACCAATTACCAGCAACGAAATTGAAGAGGTAATCAAAAAACTACCAAAGAACAAAACCCCCGGGCCAGATGGATTTACGTCGGAATTTTATCAGACATACAGGGAAGACATAATACCCATTCTCTTTAAAGTTTTCCAAAAAATAGAGGAGGAGGGGATACTCCCAAACTCATTCTATGAAGCTAACATCACCCTAATACCAAAACCAGGCAAAGACACCACCAAAAAAGAAAACTACAGACCAATATCCCTGATGAACGTAGATGCAAAAATACTCAACAAAATATTAGCAAACCGAATTCAAAAATACATCAAAAGGATCATACACTATGACCAAGTGGGATTCATTCCAGGGATGCAAGGATGGTACAACATTCGAAAGTCCATCAACATCATCCACCACATCAACAAAAAGAAAGACAAAAACCACATGATCATCTCCATAGATGCTGAAAAAGCATTTGACAAAGTTCAACATCCATTCATGTTAAAAACTCTCAGCAAAATGGGAATAGAGGACAAGTACCGCAACATAATAAAGGCCATCTATGATAAACCCACAGCCAACATTATATTGAACAGCGAGAAGCTGAAAGCATTTCCTCTGAGATCGGGAACTAGACAGGGATGCCCACTCTCTCCACTGTTATTTAACATAGTACTGGAGGTCCTAGCCACGGCAATCAGACAAAATAAAGAAATACAAGGAATCCAGATTGGTAAAGAAGAAGTTAAACTGTCACTATTTGCAGATGACATGATACTGTACATAAAAAACCCTAAAGACTCCACCCCAAAACTACTAGAACTGATATCGGAATACAGCAAAGTTGCAGGATACAAAATCAACACACAGAAATCTGTGGCTTTCCTATATACTAACAATGAACCAACAGAAAGAGAAATCAGGAAAACAACTCCATTCACAATTGCATCCAAAAAAATAAAATACCTAGGAATAAACCTAACCAAAGAAGTGAAAGACTTATACTCTGAAAACTACAAGTCACTCTTAAGAGAAATTAAAGGGGACACTAACAGATGGAAACTCATCCCATGCTCGTGGCTAGGAAGAATTAATATCGTCAAAATGGCCATCCTGCCCAAAGCAATATACAGATTTGATGCAATCCCTATGAAACTACCAGCAACATTCTTCAATGAACTGGAACAAATAATTCAAAAATTCATATGGAAACACCAAAGACCCTGAATAGCCAAAGCAATCCTGAGAAAGAAGAATAAAGTAGGGGGGATCTCACTCCCCAACTTCAAGCTCTATTATAAAGCCATAGTAATCAAGACAATTTGGTACTGGCACAAGAGCAGAGCCACAGACCAATGGAACAGACTAGAGAATCCAGACATTAACCCAGACATATATGGTCAATTAATATTTGATAAAGGAGCCATGGACATACAATGGCGAAATGACAGTCTCTTCAACAGGTGGTGCTGGCAAAACTGGACAGCTACATGTAGGAGAATGAAACTGGACCATTGTCTAACCCCATATACAAAAGTAAACTCAAAATGGATCAAAGACCTGAATGTAAGCCATGAAACCATTAAACTCTTGGAAGAAAACATAGGCACAAACC